>NC_079554.1:1139536-1456487 GCF_015846415.1 Triplophysa dalaica | reverse complement strand
GAACAGTTTGTCATTGGTCGTGTGATCAGAACAGTTTGTCATTGGTCGTGTGATCAGAACAGTTTGTCATTGGTCCTGTGATCAGAACAGTTTGTCATTGGTCGTGTGATCAGAACAGTTTGTGATTGGTCGTGTGATCAGAACAGTTTGTCATTGGTCGTGTGATCAGAACAGTTTGTCATTGGTCGTGTGATCAGAACAGTTTGTCATTGGTCGTGTGATCAGAACAGTTTGTCATTGGTCGTGTGATCAGAACAGTTTGTGATTGGTCGTGTGATCAGAACAGTTTGTCATTGGTCGTGTGATCAGAACAGTTTGTCATTGGTCGTGTGATCAGAACAGTTTGTCATTGGTCGTGTGATCAGAACAGTTTGTCATTGGTCGTGTGATCAGAACAGTTTGTCATTGGTCGTGTGATCAGAACAGTTTGTGATTGGTCGTGTGATCAGAACAGTTTGTGATTGGTCGTGTGATCAGAACAGTTTGTCATTGGTCGTGTGATCAGAACAGTTTGTCATTGGTCGTGTGATCAGAACAGTTTGTCATTGGTCGTGTGATCAGAACAGTTTGTCATTGGTCGTGTGATCAGAACAGTTTGTGATTGGTCGTGTGATCAGAACAGTTTGTGATGGTCGTGTGATCAGAACAGTTTGTGATTGGTCGTGTGATCAGAGGTCATATGATCAGAACAGTTTGTCATTGGTCGTGTGTTTGTTTCCACAGCTCCTGGAGGGCAGTTTCACTGCTCAGGTCAGTCATGAAGTCGATGGTCTTATCTTCCAGCCTATTGGGGTGAGTGTTTTTCTTCACATGAACACTGTTACAATGAACCATTTCTGTGTTCAGAAACTATTAGCAGAAATAAGGATCTGTATACTCAATCTGTTTTAATCTATTGAATTATTCATGCCGTTTCTGGCTGTAACATTGCATTCTTTTTGACTGTACATAGTTTTTTCATCCTCTTCCTGTGCACTATATCACACAGCACACGTCCAGCCACAAATCAAACCATGATTGTTAAAGTTTATGAGTCTCCTGTCAAGCAGCTACTGGAATCCAGATGAAGTGTTCAGTCAGGGTTACACTGTCTGTGTTCTGTATGACACTACAGACCAGATACACAACCCAAATATCACACACAGTGTTTCTCAACATTATATATCACACGGACACATTTCTTTCATTCCTCTACTTTTCTTTGTGTCCAGTCTCATCTATTGTTTTCAGCGTTGTCATCGGTTTTGTGCTCAAAACAAGACATGACACACACACTTCTGATATCCCCTAAAGACAAGAAAGAGATGAATGGCTTTCTCACTAAAGTAAATCTTTTTGTTTATGAAAACCATTTCAATTCAAATGATAGTAACCGAACAATACGGCAGCTTTTACATTCTTCATAAACGTTGAAAATCATTGTGTCATGCCGTCTTAGGAGCCATAACCATCTCTCTGTGAAAACTAGTGTCTGTGATGCCAGATAAACTCACACAATCAAACAAATGTCCTGTTTGGAGGACACACATGAGCACTGGATCCTTGCAGGAGAAACACAGCAGGTGTGAAGCATTGAGAAGTCCAGCTTGAATTCATGTGGTTTTGACTGATTAGAAACAAAACAAAAGAGAAGTGAAGCTGGTGTGCATACAAAAAGATTTCTGAGCACTTGGAGAGTTCTTGACAATGAATTCACAACATGAGGAGTTTAGTTTAGTGCAGATCTACAGGTGAAATCAAAGTCTTAAAGGAATAGTATGTAATGAATGGACAAGCACTACAAAAAGAGCATACGTATGAGGTCAGTATGAGGTCATCAAAATCAATAAGAAAAAAATATTTCTGTCATAAGTTGAAAGATAAGGACACACCACACATGCAAAACAATCGATCGGTAATGTCATTGGACCTCATTCATAAATCACATCAGTAAACAGACTCAAATACTTCATAAACGTCAGATTTGATAGTAAAATGTGTGTGTATTAATAAATGCCAATCATTTGTAAACGGCCTGCTCATTCACGCTCATTCATTTACATTCATGCATTTAGCAGATGCTTTTATCCAAAGCGACTTATTTTGCATTATCCCATCCATTTGTTTCTAAATATGTGCAATCCCCTGGGATCGAACCCACGACATTCTCTTAACACTGAGCTAAATAATCCCGCCTATGAATAACAGCTACGCAAATGACGTATCTAGGAATGCCGTAATCCTCGTGATTTCATTCTATAGTTTGGCTACATTATATTGCATAAATGCATAAGAGACTAATAGGTTATGTGCTTACCAATAATTGAATCATTTAAACTGTGTCCACCAAAGTGTTTTTAAGCTGCTCAAATATTATTACATCGTGCTCTTCTGAAAACAACTGGTGGAAAAAGCTGGTGGTGCTTCAGAATGCTTTGGAGGCACTGTGCGATGTTCTGGAGATGCGTTGATTGGTGTGATTAAGAATATCCACAAAAGTTAGTCTACTTGTCACTAGTATCTTATTTTGAAGTTCGTCCCGCCTCTTCTCCACTGTATAAAAAAGGACGGTGTCCAGTTCTGCGTTTTACCCAAAGTTTAAAAGTAAAAAATGATTAAAGGCAGGGCGAAAGAACTCGTGAAAAAGGCAGTGTGATCATCCGTTTGTCTAAAAGAATACAGAACGTTACTTGGGGTTTAACGCACTATTTACTCGTGGTTTCTTTCGTACCAACTAACATTTAGAAAATATGAACATTTTCATGAATCCTCAAATTTACTTCAAATGATTTGTGTTAATCGTTCGTAAATTCATTCTCTTCTGCTTGTGTTTCATGAATGAGACCTAATATGTAAAAGAATATATAAAATGACATACATTACAGGTCAAAAGTTTGTAAACACTTACTCATTCTTTATTAAGATTTTCCCACCAGAATAATAGTAAACTCGTCGAAATGAGTAAAAAAATTGCCACCTTTTGACAATCCTTTTCTTGCCCTTTTATCATGTTTTGATAAATATTTTAAAGCGCGTCAAAAAAATGTTTTTAGAGCTCTTATCGTCCGTTTTTTTTTTTTGGTCCATATCCATTTCAAAAAATATTTTTGAATAAGATTATTGTTTTCTAATGGAATTTGATATATTGGCATTTTATTTTTGTTTACAAACGTAATTTAATGCATTTAAGCATACACCTTAACATTAAAAGATCTTTAGAACACATTACAGTCAAGTGTTTCCAAATGTTTTGATGGGTTTTGTATTCATTATAGATGCAAGTAATTATTGTAAAGTTTTATGTATTTTTTATAATTTTCCTTAATTCTGTCACATTACATAAAAAAATGTGTGAAGTGTGTGCGTGTATGCGTGAACACACACATTTAAATAAGTCAAATTATAGGTTTGGTCTGATTAAAACTGAAATTTGAAAGTGTGAAGACTCTTCGTGGACCCTCAGATCTTCCTACATTTGTGTTAAAGGATTATATTTCTGTGGCTTCAGTTTTATAAGTGCACATTAACCAGGTCTGTTCATTTCTCCAATCTTGTCATTAATATCTGCACCTGTATGCCTCCATCCAGTGCACAGCGGGGAAGATGCTTATTTTCATGTGTCATCTAGACCTCTTTCTCCAGCAGAACATATAATAATGAAATCAATTCTCTATTCACACAGTTCTTTCTAATGACCTTCTCACGAGAAAAACACTTGACATTTATGTGGTTTTCAAAAAAAGAGTTGATTTTGACACTTAAAAAGAGACCTAAAAAGAGAAAGAACATGATCTTATTTCTACATGTCTTTAGGAAAAGTTTATTTTCTTATGTGATAACCTTGATCTTTCTCACAGTTTCATGTGTCTTGTCATGCATTCAGTCTTTCACATTTTGTATTGGATGACTTAATCTCACTCCTGTGGTTTGATTTGATTGAAATTCAACAGACACTGAACTGATATGACGGCAATATATGTAGAAATGATGATTAAAAGAACATTTGGAATGCTCTCTTAAATTAAAATTCGGCATGGTAATCTTAAAGATGTGATGAAATGGTCTTGTTATTGTTTTATACTGTTTTATGAGGTCTACTTATGACGTTCGTGTGGTTTTAACATTAAAAAACATCAAAATCAATTAGTAATAGGCTATATTCTACCCGGGTTTTGAGGCCATCAAGACTTGGAAGTTATTGGCCACCGCTATGATTGGATAGCAGTTTGCATAGTTGGAGCCTTCTGTGAATTTGGTTAGACACGTAATGTTAGTTTACACATTCAACCTATTGGCAAAGGATTATTATTATCTGGAGACCTCGTGTGATTTTATAAATGACAACCTCACATCTGTATTTCATGTGGCGCATTCGCACGGGATAAATGAAGCCTGTGATTTTCTCAAATATACTTACTTATTTCCCGGGTGTGATGGCAAGTTTTTGCGTAAAGTTTGTGTAGCCTATAGCTGGATTGTGTTTAAATATATCTGTACCTGTCTGCATTTGAGACCAGTGATCGCGAATCTCAAATTTTACGCGAGTTTCCATGATATATAAACAAACAGGAAAAAAGCAGCGGTCCAAGCACTGACCCCTGAGGGACCCCAGTGATCATGTGGTGAGCTGTGGACAGCGAGCCCCTCCATGACACCCTGAAAGATCTGTTGGAGAGGTAGGATTTGAACCAGCGGAGGGTAGAGCCTGTGATTCCTAGTGATGACAGGGTTGCTTGCAGTATCTGGTGATTGACAGTGTCAAACGCTGCAGATAGGTCTAGCAGAATCAGGACCGAGGATTTAGATTCCGCCTTGGCTAGCCGCAGTGCTTCTGTGACCGATAGCAGTGCCGTCTCAGTGAAGTGGTTTGTTTTGAAGCCAGACTGCTTGTCATCCAGTAGTTTATTCTTGATTAGGTAGGAAGACACCTGGTTGAAAGCTGCCCTTTCAAGTGTTTTTGCTATAAATGGGAGGAGAGAGACAGGTCTGTAACTGTCGGGAGTAGAAGGGTCCAATGTTGGTTTCTTCAGTAGGGGCGTGACCTGGGCCTGTTTGAATGTGGATGGAAAAGTGCCGGTGAGCAGAGAGGTGTTGATGATGTGTGTGAGTGCAGATGTGAGCGAGCTGGATATGGCCTGAAGGAGATCGGAGGGGATAGGGTCAAGGGGACAGGTGGTGGGGTGGCTGGAGAGAAGCCTGGTGACTTCAGTGTCCTTAAGTGGGGTGAAAGAGGAGAGTTTGATGGTTGAAGTGTGGGAGGTGTTCACCCATGGTCTGAGGTACCGAGAATTGTTTGCTGATGGATGATGTTTTCTCAGTGAAAAATACAGCAAAGTCTTCCGCAGTCAATGATGAAGTGGGCGGGGGAGGATTGGGGCAAAGAAGAGAGTTAAATGTCTTGAAATGCTGTTGAGTGTTAGATGCATTGCTTACCTTGGTGGTATGACTAGACGACCCCAAGTAATACTAATCTCGTGCACATAGTGCTCAGGGCACATCAAGCAATCTTTAACAAAGCAATAGTGACGCATAGTACAAAAATGTTTTACTCACCTAAGATTGCTGCGCCATTCCTATCGGATCCAATATTGACGGCACAGCACTGCTTTTAAATTTTAGTCTCTTCACAAATCCATCGTCAACCTCTTCCTTGTTCACCAAGGAATCCACGGTAAAGTTTTTTCCCACGTGAGCTGGAAGGTCTTGAAAAATAAACTTCAACCACGCATTACAGATATCCGAATCTGAAGGAAGGTTATGCAACGACTGTGTCCTTTCACAACCAGGCACTGACTCCACAATATTATGCGATCTATAATGGCATACTTCATTACTGTCATGTGCGAACCAGTGGGCGTGGACAGAGAAGTAGTTAGGGATTTTTTTTGTGTGGAGGCGGAGTTCAACCTATAGGAGGTGCATTCCAGAACCTGGCATTCGCTGAGCCTGGTGTCAATAACAGATGCAATCTCAGTTACAAGGGAGTTTTAAGGTCTGACACTTACAGGATGTTCGCATGAATATGATTCCCTCTTATATAACGCATAGTACAAAAAGCTTTCCTGTAGCTTAGTGGAAAGAGCATGGCGCTAGCAACACCAAGGTTGTGGGTTCGATCCTAAGGGATTGTATAGGATAAATGTATAGGATAATAAATGTAAGTCCCTTTGGGTAAAAGCATCTGCCAAATGCATAAATGTAAATGTAAATATAACAAAAGCTCGGGTTAGAATTGAGGTGTTAATTCATCGGCCCTCTAATCTTGAAATGTGCCATTTCGCTCTATGCATTAAAGGAGCAGGTCACCTTAACAAATAAAGTTCTGTCATCATTTTACGCCCTCTTGTTCAGACCTCTGTTCATTCTTCTGCAGAACACAAAAGAAGATATTTTGAATAACAGAACAGCACAGCCCCCCATACACTTCTATTGTAACCAATGCCAGCGAATGGGGGTTGTTGAGAACATTCTTAAAAATATCTTCTTCTGTGCAGTATAAATTTTTACTGCAAATTTTGATTTAGTTTTATTCATAGTCTTCTGACGAAAATGCAATTTAGTTTTATTCACAGTTCAGTCAACCTCATCATTTTAGTTTTAGTCTAGTTTTAGTCGAAGAAATGTGAAAAACATTTTAGTCGAAAAAATATACGTTATATTTAGTCTTCTAAAATCTAAATGGTTTACCTTTCCTTTAGCTCAGTTGTAAGAGATGGCATTACGCCAAGTTATTGGGTTTGATCACAAAGGATTGCACATACTTAGAAACAAATGTATAGGGTAATGCAATGTAAGTTGCTTTGGATAAAAGCGTGTGTCAAATGCTTAAATGTAAATCATTTACTTTGTGTAATTAAATGTTCCGTACAAAGTTTCAACTGTTTTGATATAATTTACTTCACCTTAGAACGAAATTAAACCAGGTCATTACCTTTATTTTTCAAAAAGAATCAGTAAATAGATATGAATTGTTGGAACACAGAACATTAGACCATGAATGTCATGTTCCAGTTCATTCAATCTCATTTGACTCAAATGACTCGTTACTTAGGGCGTATTCATTCAGTTCATTCAACCAATGAAACGCTCTGAACCCTCTCACACTCAAATGCTATTGGCTCATGTTATGCCTCCTTGAAGAAAATAGCTGCCTGCACTGTCTTTAATTTAGACAGTAGTTAATGAGAAATAACTTTCAAAAAGACATAAATTGTATAACATTTCTTCAGTCATGCAAACATGTTTCATATTTGGTTGGAATACTGCTTTCCTGTAACTCAGTGGTAAGAGTATTGCGTTAACAATGCAAGGTTGTGGGTTCGATCCCAGGGTTTGCAAATACCTATGTATCAATGTTTAGGATAATGCAATGCAAGTCGCTTTGGATAATAGTGTCTGCCATATGCCTAAATGTAAATGGAATGTACACTTTAATTCACTTCATCACGTCTATAATGAGTAGAGGACAGCGCTGGTCTTCTTTAGGCTGACTTTGTTACATTTCACGTTATACAGCAGCTCGTGTTTTTCAGAAGTTAACAGGCATATAAAAGCATTTGAGCTTCCTTTGTAATGTGTTTCGGGTTGACTCGCCTGCAGTCGCGCTTCAAGTTTACGGCGTTTTACCGGCGATCGTGAAGGAAAATAAGACGCTTTGTAAACCGTGTGGAGACACATAATATGTGTCTGTTCTTCCTTACCCTTCTCCCAGAGACTTCTCTCTACACTTATATGAGCGGAGCTGCTCAAGCGCGCAAACTGACGTCTGCCAGGTGCGGCAAGAATATTTTCGTCTCGTTTTTATTAGTTGACGAAAATGTCGGTCTATTTTTATTACAGTTTTCGTTATCATGCATTCATTTTTATTTAGTTATCGTCTCGTTTTCGTCATTGAAAACATGTCGTTAACGAATACTTTTCGTCTTAGTTTTCGTCAACGAAATCCGCTGTGTTCTGCGGAAGAAAGAAGGTCGTACAGGTTTGAAATGACAAGAGTGAATGTTGACAGAATTTTCATTTTGAAAAGTGAATTACTCCTTTAATAACATTTCCACGGAAACAGAGAATAAGGCGGGACATATTTAGTGGCCACTCCCCATTTTTAAATGGCCAATAGCATTCACAGACTGGAATTTGATGAGAGGCTGAAGTGCAGGATGATATCATAAAAATCATTGATCTATATCTGGACGGGTCAAGACGCTTTGGCCTGCCCAGAGGTTAACTTCCGGTCTGTTTGGTTGTAATATAACACTTTATTTTATAATTAATTTATAGTAATATTTTAATTGTATATTAAATGTATTGAATTAAATTAAAACTACTCAACAGTTACTGTTTCTATGCGGAAGTCTACCAGAAGTGAAGTTTGAGACACAACGTTTATGTTGTTGCAGGTGAAACCGTCTATACGTTGATGTGAGAGTCTAAGGTTTGAATGCTTATCTAAATGTGAATTTGTGTTCATAGATATCTGTATCTAGTTTATAGTTATGAGAGGGTAGTAAATTATATATGTGTACTCTTTAAAGGTGTCCTGTTGATTCGGTTAAACAAATGTTTGTGGATGTTAGGAGTAAAATTCAGAGAGTATGTAATGAGCGTCCCATTCTGTTTTCTTAAATTGGTTTTGAAAATCGTCTCCACCTGTGATGTTTCTTCTCCTCGGGGAACATGCGGAAAGTTCCGGATGATTAATCTCGCAGCCTAATATTTCCCCAAACGTGTCAATATGATTTAGTGAAGCCGGCGCAGACGTGTCAAGCCAGTTTAGGAAGATTTAGACATCAGACCCTGAAAGCCTATTTTATTCTCTGCGATTGCTTCAATGGCACTTAGAAAGAATGGAGTCTTAAAGAATGTTAAATGACTTTGACACTGTGTAGACGATCGGCCCGCAGCTAAAGGATTTTTATAGAACGACCCGACCCGCATGTTATTCTCACCAAATCCACATCTCTTCAATAGATCCAGTCAAGCATTACTAAAGCTGGTTTGTGTTTTCATTGATAGAAAGGCACATGTCCTCTCTCAAGGTGACGTTGGATGAAAACCATTCTGGTCCTTCGGTTTTGAAAGAGTATTTGACACATCTTTGCATCTACACAACAAAAGGCCGGTTGCATGAATGAGCCCGTGTTGGTTTTTGGCATGTCGTTTTCTTGTTTCATTTATCACTCCAAAATTGTCATTTCTTGTCAGGGCTGTGTTTTGATTGACACCGCAATCCACCTGACACCAACACAAGACATTGTAAAGACCCCTCCGCAGTCGTTCACATCTCGAAATATTTGCACATATCTCTGCTTAACTTTTGCTATCGGGAAAATCACATAAAGTACCCACATGAGCAGAAACACACACACACACATTCATACTCCCCACCCACTGATAAACACTCCAGAATGACTCCACTTTGATGTTTCAATCTTTGATGTGTGCAGAGTGACTCGGCCGTTCCGTTCACATCGCCTCAACCACACACACACACACACACACCTGCTACAAAATCTTTGATGTTAAAAAAGGAAACACAGGCTACTGAGTAACATATGTTCCAAAAGCGCCCGATCAGAAGAGATTAATTGAGGTTATTTGCAGACTGAGGGATGAGCAAAATAAATAAGTGAAGAAATGTTGGCCAGTTGGTTGTGAGAGCATCTCAATTATTATTATTTTACACTTTACATCAGAAAGATCATTCCACATAAGAAGACAAAATTTATTTCATTTACTTTAATATGGATGTTACATCCCCTGTTGGTTAGGAGGTATGACAGAGACGTTCATCATCAAGTACTGTGATTGGATGAATTAAGGACAGACAACTAAGATGTTTGAAAACTGGTGGTTCACTTTATTTACAAAGGGGAAAAAATGTATACAAAAGGGGAACACAATAAATACTTATTTACAACAATAAATAACGAAAACAAAGAAAATAATAATCATAGTAAATTGAAAAAGCAACCGAGAGGAGGAAAACTGAGCGGTGCTAAACAAACGAAAGTAACAAAACCAACACTCAATAACTAATCCCTACCCTCTAAATTATCTACAAACAAAACCAAGAAATACAATTAGGAACAAAACACCTTCAGCTTTACACGCCATAACTGAACTTTACTAACTAAAAAACAAAACATACAGAGTTGCACTCGCTCCTTCCCTAAAGTGCTTAACATTTGATGCTCCTGCATGTGTGTGTAAGATGTATGTCACGTGGCCTACTTCCCTTTTCGCAACTCTCTGGACTGGCGAAGTATTGATCAGATAAGTTGTTTCTCTGGAACTACTCCATAAGTAAGTGAACCACCACCAACAATCTACAAAGACGTGGTACAACCACGAGAGACATTCAAACTCCCCAAGCCTTCCTTCTCATTCCCCAGAGACACCTTATATCTGGAACCCCAGTTGCTGATTGGTCAATCGACAGGTCCATCATGAGAAACAACAAATCACAGAACCTGAAAACAAAAATGAGAATGTAGAGAGCGGGAAAACAAAAACCACCAACACAAAGTCATATGGTCGTATGTCTGTTCAAATATATGTTGAAATTGAACAATCTGGGCCTTACTACATTAGGAGAGGAAACATGGAGATATAATTATTCATTTATGATTGCCACCGCTGTGAACACAACAGCATATGAAATAAGCGCCAAATGTAGGTGTCATGTGCTTTTTGCTAGCACAGAAATATGGAGATATTTGAACACTTACCCTGAACCTCTGCAAAACTAAAGCCTTCACCGCTGCACACAAAACAGTGCTAAAGTTGGGCCTCTAGCTAGGGACAAACCTAATCATTTTAAACCATAAATGCATAAAATCCCACCTATTCGTGAAATTAGTTTGCATGGCATGTTAAGGCAGTAGAGTATCGCTGAGATGACGTATTTTTGTAGGCCAACCCGGAAGTTAGCGCCAAGCTGGTTCCTTCGACCGAAAGCCGATGCATTTTTCCCATAGACTATTGGAAGAGTGCAAAAAATCTGATAACCTTACACATGTTGTCTATCAGGATGATCTTGAACACAATATTTGCTATTTTTGAAGCCTTACTACTATCAGCAGTGGTGAAAAGCTAACATACGGCTATAAACAGACTACGCTACAGTCGCTCAATATCAACATCACCACCAACAAATGTGAAAATGTGTTCGAGGTTTTCTGAACCATAGACCTTATTTCAGGCGATTTACCAAAAACCCATAAAAAAAACGTCGCTGCGATGGAACCGGAAGTGTTCAAATGCTAACTCGCTTCTGGGGTTTGCATACAATAATGCATCATCTCTGTGGTACTCTATAATGTGGATTAAACCACTGAAATGGAACTTCATCCCTCCTTAAAATTCACTCCCTGGTTTCTATTCCCACCCCAACTTTGTGTCCTGATTATTCTAAAGAAACAATTGTTTCTTCATATTTTTTTATAAATTGAATGTCATTCCCAGTTAATGAAGAAACTTTCTCTTTTGATTGACATTAGATCATACAGACTGTACATTAATGTTAAAAACAGCAAGGCAGTCGTTTAGTTCTTGTGTTAGACTGCTGTTGGGAAGAACGCAGCCATTTAAATCCTGTTGTTTTCTTTTTGTTTCTGCTTTGACTATATAGTTTTGCTCAAATGTCAAATGTAAGCGTTTCAAATGTTTCGTGTTGACTTTAAAGCAGCAATGTGTTACTTTTGCATCACCACCCAATGCAGCTTACTTAATGCTATTTATATTTGTGTTTTGAAGTCAAATGACATCATACTGACATTTCCCATAAAATCGTACCCAACATCCCAACTTTTATGACTCATTATTATACGCTTATATTTCAGTGAATTTCTGTGAAATTTAGTTTTCAACACATACCAAAAAAGTTTTGTATGGATGGATTGCAGCTTTAATAGTAACAATAATAATAAAAGTAACCCTAAAAAAAATCTCTTGACATTTGTTCAAACATAATTAGATTTTATGTGAGAGATACTAAAAAATGAGTGTCACCCTGTAATGTCCTCATGGTTTGCTATATGAAAGCTGTATATCAGATAAATAACTCACTGATATGATCAGACACAGAGGACAGTTGTGCAGTGTGCATAAGGAAATTGGCCTGTAGTAATTGAATATGTTAGACAGAGACAGATGATGTTAATATCACCTTTTGCCTGTGGCGTTTGATATCACTCACTTTGTGTTGAGGTAAGGACTGGCTTGGCTTTGTGACCTGAGCTTTATCCACACGCCTGTGTTAACATGAGGCAACATGCTTCAGAATATATATGATTTCTTTAGTGATAAAGCAAAGATGAACTTTCTTGTCAAACCCGCTCAAAACAGTTTGACGACTCACTGGCGCTTGATAAACTACATTAGCAGTGAAGCTTTTTGTCATCCTCTTTATCCACATTAATCTGGATTAGGGCTGTATAATGTATAGAAATGATAGAAATATCACAAATGTGCACAGCGCAACATACCGCAATATGTCGCAATATATCCTTATGGTTTAAAATGAATAAGTAGTTTTTGTAGTTTTTGCAGGTAACAGAGCGACTCCCTGATGTGTGGAAGATGATCAATAATCAGAAAAAAGAAATATGGGTGCTGTCCTTCTGAAACCTTTCTGCATAATTTTGCGATTTTTATTAAATTTTTGCTACGAATCATTATTATTAGTTACCTTTCATGTTTTTCACCGGGTTTTTTCAAACTTCTAACCAATAAAAGGATTCATAAGTGCTTGTCAACTTTAACACAGTATGCAATCATTTAAAAAGATCATTACGTTTTTTTCCATTTCCTGAAAACAGTAAATTTGGTCATCGATGTTTCAGAAGGACGGTTACGATATGTTTGTGATGTAGTTTTCTGTTTTTAAATATATTTGATCAAAGTTTAAATTAGTTTAGTGGAAATAGATTTTTCGAAGACGTACGTTTTGTATATCGCAGTATTTAACAAGTTACCGAATATCGCATTTTCCCTCAATATGGTGCAGCCCTAATCTGTATATATATAAAAATAACTTTAGTTCTTCCTTCATGCACATTGAGACTACATTTTTGTCCTGCATAAAGCAGAACTTTTGAAAAATGTGTTTCCAATCACCCTAAACACTACAGCAGCCTTGATAGTATTGTTGAATCTACGCCAAAATACAATACATCCCTGTTCATATCCCTGATGGAAATCACTCAGCTTTGTGTGGTGTGCTGGAGTTTTTCAGCATCTTGAGAAATCAAACAGTGCTGACAAAGAACGCTTTGAAACAAATACACGGTTCTTTCACACTTTATCTGTTTTAATGTGGATGCAGGCCATCCTGAAGGGTTACAGATCTTATGAGTAAAGAATCTATGAGTATTGAGAATCTAATGGAGAATCAATAAGAGTCCAGCAGTTTATGATGTGTGAGAGAGAGATGAAAAGCATCATAAATATCTTGTTTATTAGTGTGCTCTTCATGTTCATCATATCGCGATAACCCTGAGCTACTCTGAAGCATGAGCAGTCTATAAATCCACTGTTTGTGACATGAAACATCACGTGTATTAGAACAGGACATCAAAAAACTCAAAATACAGCCACAGGAAAAAATTAAAAGAGCGTTTCAATATTATTGTCTGTTTTTCTGAATATACCATTTGTACGTATGTGTTAAGGTAAAGTCATCATTTTTGTTTCATTCTGTGAATTATTCACAATATTCCTCCCAAATTTCAAATAAAACTTGTTTCTATTTGCAGAAAATAAAAGATAAAAAAATATATATTAAAAATAAAACGTTTAAGTTCAATACACTAAAAAAGATAATTTGATGTAACAATGTTTGGTAACACTTTCCTTGAAGCATGTATGTATAATGCATTATAAAAGTAGTTTTAGAGCATTTTAATGCACATTTTAATGCATTGTTATGTCTTATAAATAATTGTTATTACAGTTAAAACATTATAACACTTAGCAATTCAATGATACACACATTTTAAATCGGCTATACTTCTTTACAACTACACATAATGCCTTACAACACACATTATGAGAATAAAAATGCATTTTACACTTTAATAACTTTTTATAATGCTTTATACTAGTGGTGGGCCGTTAACGGCGTTAACGCCGTTAACGCAGTGAGACTCTTATCGCGCGATAAAAAAAATGTCGCCGTTAATCTATTCTCAAAGTTGTGTTGGGAGCTGGGTCTATACTACACAAGCTATGATGACTTTGACCTTGATATTTTAGCGCGGATGTATACCAGCTTAACTGCACTGTACCGGGCGAGAACGAGATTTTTCAACTCGCGTGATTCGCGTCATTCGCGGAAGCAGAAACTGCCTCATCATCTCATAACCAGGGCTTCATTCGCGCGATTCGCGCAGCAAGTAGGTCTATTGGCTCTTTGCATTAACATATAAATCACTCGCGCTTGACAGACACGCCATTCGCGTTTGGTCTGAACACAACATAACGTTACTGTGAAATTACCGCATCAAACGTGACGTGCTAACATGGATGCAGCTATGAAGCCGCCGGGTTTGCTTCAGGGAATATTAATTTTTAAGAAGCTTCCCAATAGAAACATCGACAAGACTAAGGTTGTTTGCACCTTGTGCAATGCGGAATTGGTTTAAAAAAAAACACTTTCTCTCAACAGGTAGTGGTCTAGCTTTAGTTGAAACCAGTAACTTTGTATTGAGATCTAATGTATTATGGCTCCTGTATGACATATCGCTTGTTGCTCCCTCACTCTTTGTAAGTTGCTTTGGATAAAAGCGTCTGCTAAATGACTAAATGTAAATGTACTGTAGGAGCTCTTCCAGTCTCAAGTACCACCTAAACTCAAAGCATCCCTTAGCTAATGCGGAAGTAAACACAAGTTCATCTTATTGAACATAATTTAATTTTCATCACCAATTATCATAGTAGAACAGCTTTCTCAAGCAGTTTGTGATGCATTTTGGAAACAGGAGATGAGCCCCTGGTCTAATGCGCCACCTGGCTTGAGAAACCCGTTCTCAAAGACTTACTTTTAGTCATTATTTGGGTAGCACACATATTCTGAATGCCTTCGGCAGAATTCAAATGAGCCATTTTAATCTAGATTAATCTAGATTAATCTTGGAATTAATCTAGATTAATCTAGATTAAAAAAATTAATCTATGCCCACCACTACTTTATACATACATAGTTCATGGAAAGTGTTACCCAAAACATTTTTAAGTCGTTTTTTACAGTGCAGCATCACTAAACACAATGAAGAGAAGTGAAAACTGTCTCATAAATATAATTCCACTTTGAAGCGACGTTTCCTCACTTGCATGACATCTCATGGGTTCGTATGTTGTGAGATTGTGTCATGTCACTAGGCACACGGTTTGGACACGATGTGATCTCTCAGAGACAGATGGAGGGTTATTCTAGAAAGTCTCCCACACTATGAACGTCCGCCAGGCGGGTGATGAAATTCTCTTTACATTCGTTCTTTTAGTGAAGGTAGAAAAGGCAGATCTGGCCGTAGCGAAGCATCATGCATTAGAAAGATGTGAGAAGCTCAAGGTAAACAGGTTACTCTGCCATAAAGGAATGTTAACAGACTAGCGCTTGTTTCCATGGTGATGCGTTGGGTTTGTGTCGCGCTCTTGATTGATTTTCAGCTCTGCATTCATTGCCTTCGACTGCATCAAAAACCGCCGGCCGTCGCTCTCTGGCAGATGAAGAACTGTTTGATTTAATTAAAGAACACAATCCGTCTGACTTGCACGATGGCGTTTGCATGACCCTTCAGACGATGTGCTGCGGGGACGGCTCGACCTTGATGTGTTGTGCTTCAATACGACACGCTGTTCAAATGATAAAACCTTCAGGCTTCTATCAGAAATCTAAAGAGTGTTTTCACTTTCAGCGTTTCTGAGCAACACTTTCACGACTCTGCATAACTCTGCTTTCAATGTGACGCTTTTCATTCACATTCCACACTGTGTGTGTTTGTTCCGAGGACATCGTCCTTTTTTTGCAATTAAATAAATGAGTTGAAATATGTGAACCATTCTGTGAAAAACAGGCTAAAGACCCAAAATCGTATTTTTATTATCTATATTAGGTAAAGAGTGTCAAAGTTTGATTTCAATCATTCATTTAATGATGACTTTCAATGTTTGATATGAACTTACATTGTCAATATTGAAGATATTAACAATAAATCTTGACAGAAAGTTCTTTACATTATCTAGAATGATTTTATGTAGACAAATGACATCATCTGGATTTTCACAGGCAGTGTCACAAATAGAATTTTTGGGTAAAACTCTCCGCTTGTCACTGTTTCTTTATACTTGACCGGTGGATCAATCGTAACTGTAATCTCAAAGGCAGCGATTATGTTTTTATGCGCAGCTTGTTGGTGAAGCACGGCTTTGTGATCGGTAGATTTGAGTCTCTTATAACATGCAACAGCGGCCGGAGTTCACAGTTTTACGGCAGTTTATGTTGCACAGTTTCGCGTGTGTTTGTTTGTTCGTATTATCAATACATATTACACGAGAAAAGTCATTTTGACGTTTATGCTGATATGGCTTTAAATAAACCAGTGTTGGGTAAGTTACTCTGAAAAAGTAATGAATTACTAGTTACAATTCAATAATGTAATTAGATTACTGTACAAATGACTTAATGTCTCCAAAATGTCTTTAATGACTTATTACTATTTACTTTCTATATCCTACATCAACCTTGAGTAGTTAAGTGATTCAAGGATAGACATGAAACAACTTATTTAATTCATTCAAATAAATAATATATAACTACATAAAGTTCTCTTATTAACTGACCAAAGTATTACAAATGTGAGAATTACACTTTGAATTTAGACTTTGAATTTTGATGTCAGTTCCACTATTGCACACACATATATTTAGCAAAGTATTTAGTTAAATTACATCAAAAGAACTGTTATTAAATTACAGAAAAATAAAAGTAATCCCTTACTTACATTTTTTAAGGAAAAAGTAATTAAATTACAGTAACTAATTACTTAGAAACTAGTAACACCCAACACTGAAATAGACCACATGAACATGATTGATAATGTACTTTATTTGTTGAAATCTTTAAACCACACCATTTTATTCATTTATTTCCATTCCATTCCATTTTCTACCGCTTATCCGAACTACCTCGGGTCACGGGGAGCCTGTGCCTATCTCAGGAGTCATCGGGCATCAAGGCAGGATACACCCTGGATGGAGTGCCAACCCATCGCAGGGCACACACACTCACTCATTCACTCACTTATTAGGGTTCGAGCCCGAAGGGCTAGAAACCTATTGTATTTGTTGGTTTTATTATTATTATTATACTTCTTCCCTAGAACTGATACTGCAGCCCAAACCGTAAGGCCGACAGAGCTGAGACTCGGTCAGATGGTAGTAGTCTTTGTCGCTACTCAGATACACGGAGCCAGCCAAATCGACCCATAGGTGGCGCTACAGCAATAAAAAACGCGTTTACGCATGTTACTCCTAAACCGTTTGTTGCACACCCAAGTATTTTATATCAGAGTAATCACTGGCTCAAAACTTAAAAAACGTATATCTCCGAATTCATTTCCGGTATGCAAATTTTTTCGCTAATTAGCATTTTATGAAAAAAATTAAAAATGAACTAGTCCCTGGATTTTTGCCCTATTGGAACCAAACCAACGCTGATGAGTTCTGTGGAGTGTGAATATGAATAATTATTAAAAAAAAGTTGAAATTTTCATCCCCCATCGCTAGAGGGCGCAAAAATGTCCAAAACGGAAGTAACATATTGAACTAAAATGGCCATAACTCCTGAACTGTTTGAGATATCTTCATGGGGCTTGGAACATATGTGTAGACCCTCAATCCGGGGTCACAGTAAAAAAAATGCTGCGTTTGGCCACTAAGTGGCGCTATAATTTGAATGAGCTAGAAAATGGCCATAACTACGCAACAGTTTGCCCGATTGACTTATTATTTGGTATGGTGTGTCTTTGTCTCATTCTACATGAATATCTAAAAGGACATTGGCGTATCTTAAAAAACATGGCAGCCATTGGCCAATGAAGTTTGAGCACTTATTAGACCGGGTTAACGGAGGCCGAACAAAACGACGCTCGCTGGGCTTATTCGTCTCATGGTCTTTAAGGTCTGTAAGAAATGTGAAATCATTCGGCCACCGGGGGGCGAAATAACTCTTTAGGAGTGCTTAAACAATTGTCTATCACGTGACATTTGACATATACAGAAACTATTGGTATCATATGATAGTACTCTTCATTCTGAGCAACTTTAGCTCTGGAACAACTTCTGTCAATCGAACAGTTTGTGAGTTATCGCTGATGAGGTCAAAAACCTACCTTCGCAAACTAGTCGTTGGATTTTCGACCGATCGGAACCAAAACAATGCAGATGACTTCTGTGGGAAGTGTTTGTAAATAATTATTGAAAAAAAGTAGAAATTTCCTTTCACGGTCGCTTAGGGGCGCCAAAATAAAAGAATAGGTGGAGCCTATCACATTTAAATGGCCATAAATCCAGAACGGCTTAACATATCATCATATGCCTCGGGAAATATATGTAGATCATCACTCCGAGGTCACTTACAAAATAACATGGCGTTTGGACACTAGGTGGCGCTATAACAGTAAAAATGGCTAAATGTACATGTCTTTTGGTGGCCTAGACAACTCTGTGTCACGTGACATTTGACTAATAAACAAACTATTGATATCAAACGATAGATCTCCTCATTCATAACAACTTTGCCTCTTGAACCATTGATGTCTATCAAATGGTTTGTGACTTATTGGTTATGATGTAAAAAACTACTTTTGCAAACTTGTTCAAGGATTTTCAAGCAATTTCAAAATTTCCACCACAGTACATTTTTTCAGATTCTCTAGGTCAATAATCATCAAAAACATGTTGAGTGTTTTTAGTTTTGTGACCATAACAGGGTCCTTTTTGATATTAGCGTGAATCGAGTACGGTGAAGATCGCTAGTCCTTAATAAATGATCCAACTGACTTGCCATTTAGTACTATTATACATATTATGATACTTAACAATCATGCAAAATGTGATGCTCATAGGAATAGGCTTTCCTTCATAAGAGTCAAAAAGGTGAAATATCATTCATTTCAATGGCTTTCTTATAGAGTCACCAGATCACAATGCATGTAGCTTTGCTTAAGGAACGATAAATGTGTGCAGGATAAAGGTGTGTAGTGTGCATGTGTGTATGTTTCTGGGTATCATTTCCCTCTTTATCATAAGAGTGTGAATGCACTGTATAGTTCTGTGTGTCTTGTGTGATCGAGACTGTGCATGTGTGTGTAATGAAATATTTCTCACAGGAAGACAGTGTTAGAAATATAATGTATTAAACATTAAACGTTGCTCCATATTTACACATCTATAAATATAGCACATGTCTGGCTGGTTTTAAGATGCTGTGTTGATATATATATATATACAACACACCTTTATTAGATAAAACCAGTTTAAAAAAATGTAAACCCAAATTGCTACTCAGCCAGTCACATGGCAGCAACCCAATGCATTTAGGCATTTAGACATGGTAAACATGACTTCCTGAAGTTCAAACCAAACATCAAAATTGAGAAGAAATGGGATATATCATGTTAGGTGTGTGTACCAAAGAAACATAATTAATTGTCACAGCCTTCTAAAATATTATTGCAGACAATGTCAATGTCCTACTGACCAAAATGTATTCATGAATATGAATCAATGTATCCATTTAAAATGGTCCTAGGTTTTTTATTCAATTTTAGTTCTTCAAAACACAAAAGAGGCTATTTTGAAAAGTATGCATTAAATGAACAAAAAAGACCTTTATATCTGCAATCGTCATAGAGACAAAGAAGTTGCTTCGTTCTAATTATGGAAAAGTGTATTATAATATGACAGGTGACAAGCTATGTCCATAGCAACTAAACAGTTTAGCTTAACAATAATTTACACGGACCGATATCTCTCTAATTGAATATTGTAAGGACACAGGGGTTCGGTTAATTTCACTTGTTGCTTAATGTGTTATCAATTGGCAGGTGCCATACCACACCCATAGCAACTAAACTGTTAACTTAGCAAACATTAATCTAGACCTCTATCTCTGCAATAGAGCATCGTAGAGACACTGGAGTTGTTTCGCATGACTTGTGGTTTGATGTGTTATTAATTAGCAGGTGCCATTCCACACCCATAGCAACCAAACGGATTAGCTTAGCAACCTTTTAGCAAGATCTATATCTCTGCAACTGTATTAAACGTTTCTGACATTTTACTTTGTGCGCTAGAGTGTCGTCTGTCCTTGATCTGTTATGGTGCGATTCCCGAGCCTGGTCGACGATGGCAGACGTACCTTAGATGCCTTAAATCGCTCGAACCCGCTAAATGCTGCTTGCAGCTTTAATTCATTTATTTATTTTACATTATTTACTAAATTCTATTGTCAAAAGGCTTTACTAGGGGTGTTACGATTACCGGTTTAATGGTTACCGTGTTAATAACGTCATACTTTAATTACTGTTAAACCGTACCAGTGTAATGGCTTGAAAAAGCAAGTCCAGCATCAAACAAAATGATCAAGAGTATAATGAAACGTAGATTTTCTTCATTCATTTATGTCAGGAGAGTAAATCAGGAGTATTGACATTTGGAAGAAAATAACGCGAGACACACCTATTCATTCACGTCTTCACCTGTGAGCTTGCGATGACAGTGCTTCACTTATTATTTTTTTATTTAAAAAATCCGCACAACTGTGGAAATGTAGATAAACTGACACATGTTTACTTCATATTTCTTTATTCCGACCAATCATTTCTATTCATTCTTCCTCAAATGTTGTGATATGATGAGTTTTGAACTCTGTTCAGCTTGTTTTTTCTGCTCTGCTCGCTGTTATGAGCATAGACATATATATGTTAACTAGACGCCTCATTGTCTGCTGGATCGTACGTCAACGTCGCCGCCATATTGGTGAGGGCAAAAGTCGACTATTAAGACATACGAGAGAATGAGCTGCCGTTTTCTGGACAAGAACACATAGTCGTTTTCATTTCTCAACTTATTTCAATTCTTTTCTATTTACGTGGAACTGTTAAAACTCAGGCTTGTCAAGCAATCATTTAGTCTTAAAAATTGTGTGCACATTGCTAATGGGAAATAATTTAAGGTAGATTACATGCACATGATATAACAGCTCATTCACTTTAAAATCCTGGGAAAAATCAAAACTACTATACTTATGACTATATACAGCTATTTCATACTAATAATGCAGAGCAGTGTTATTTGTTTTACTATATTACAAACATCATGTCTTAATACGGTTACTGCAGTAACCCATCAAGATGCCTTCTATCTAAAAGCAAATGCTCATCCAGACCTGCCTGTGACGCCTCGTGTAACCACACCCCGGCTAATGTACATCACTAACATGATTTGACTGAGACCGCCCAAATCTAAACCCCAGTAAAGTGGGCGTACTTGTAAATCTCATTGTATCGTCACTGCCGCAGCCATGTTGCGGAGACGCTTTGTGTTTCGTTGCGTAAAGAAAGCCTCTTTGTTTGCCCTGCCAAAAGATAAGACGACTAAAAACCAATGGTTGCATTTTATTTACAACACTGTTCCAGAAAAGTACAATCCGAATGTTCAAGTTTGTGTAGTGCATTTCAACTTCGATGGTGCTACAGATTCAGTAAATTTTCATTGTAAAAGACTTTGCTGCGGACTAATGCGAGTTGAGTTTCTCGTGTGTTTGTGATCTGCAAATACAGACACACGCGCAACCTGAAAAAAGACAAATAATCAGTAAAAATGTTCCAACGAGAGGCAACAAATGTCTTGTTTATAATGTCTTTTAATTTAGTATTTATTTTGAGGTTTTTGTCTTTGTTGAGTCGCAACGTCTTTTTTACATTTCTCTCACACTCTTGCAGTATTCGACCAATCACTACACACTGGTTAACTGGCCAATCATAGCACACCTCGCTTTTCGGAGCCATGAGCTTTGCAATAAATAAGCTTTAAAAAGAGGCGGGGCAAAGAGAAGATACAAACATGCACAGTATGTGGAAAATACAGCGTTTCTGAACCTTCGTGTTAACACATTACATTACATCTAAAACAAACCATAATATTCGTTTAAGTCGTGTCATTTGACCCCTTTAAACTATATATTACCTTGATGTTTTGTTCGATGATTCAAATAAATCTCAGAAACAATCTCTACATGTCTGTGTTTTATTCTTGACCACTTTAGCGTAGTTATTAATTCTGTTGCATGTGTTGTCTTAAACATACCACTGAACATGATGCCATCTAGTGGGTTCTCACGAATAACAGGCACACATTATGGATTTCACATTTCCTTATGACAACCATTAACTTTAAAGTAGGCTATAACAATCGAGATATGATGCAGTTGAAGTTGTACTCTACGTAAACCATTGAAATATGTTTAGCATGTAAATGTGATTGTGCTTTAAATTCCAAAAACGCGCAGCTCTCCCATCAGTATCAGTGGGCTTTATGTGCACTAATATGGCGGCCCTGTTGATGTTTCACAGCAGGGGAGCAAAGTGGCCAACGCGATGTCTACGTATTTATTGTCTATGGTTATGAGCGCAGATGTCATGCCGCTTTCTCCTGGGTCCTAAAGTCAACCTTTAAACCGGTCTTACATTGTTTCAGTGAGTTATGAGATGTCATGTTTCATTGTGAATATGGTCACATGTAAAGGTGATATTGTTGGGCATGTAAACACACTCGTGATAATGACTGACCTCTGTGAGTCCTGCGCTGTGGCGAGGTGTGTTACGACTGTATGTTGTGTATTTCATCACGTCTGAAGGTTGAAATGTCCATGAGGACGACAGCTCTCATTTGTTTGGTTGTTTTGTCATCTTCCGGCAGCTGGGAGCTTTAGCGTCCACATGTGAGTGTAATTGCGAGCGGATGCAGTTTGTTAGGTTTTATATTGTCCAGCCGATGGTCTCTTCACCATTAGTGCTGCTGAATGCCTTTGATTATTTCACGAAGCAATACGGTGTAAAATTGAGAAGGCTGTTTGGACACGCTGACCTATAACAAGCTCACATTCATCCGTAATCTCACACAAAGCCTTTCAGAGGTAGAACCTCCCGTCCCGCTGGCTCCTCGTGTTTCCTGGCAACGCATCTGTTACTTTGCCTCATTTTTGTCTTCCCACTCTTTGGTTTCTCCACATTTCGATTCATCACGTCCAGAACATTGACATGAATGTATAATGAATGTCCTTGTAGACACACTGAATATCAATGGCAAAGTTTTCTTTGTTGCTTTATCTCGATTTAGTAAACAAGATGACATTCTTATGAAGTGTCTTTGTAGTACAAATATCTAAACATTCTCAAATGAAAATGCAATTACTTGAAAGAAAAAGTGACCTAAGATATTTGGTCTTGTTTTATGGAAATTAAACAATCTGTCCATGGGGTGAGAAAAATAAACCTGAATTAGATACTTGAGAAAAGGACTAAATTCAAGCTTATTTTTCTCACCCCATGGACAGATTTTTGGGCTTGTTTTTACCGTGAAGTTACTTAATTCTTACAATATTTTTCATAGAACAAGACTTAATATCTTAAGTCACTTTTCTTCTGATTTAGAATCAGAAAGAGCTTTATTGCCAAGAAATTTTATATATTTTCACTAAAAACATACAAAATGCTTAGTTAGAATGTCATTTTTACAGCGCACCCGCCAAATGCAAGTAGAAATCCACTGTGGCAGGTAATGCTGTCAAATCAATAGCCAATTTTTCTTGTGTTTCGTAAATTATATTCACTCACTTTGCTTAGGAAAATCCTCAAAAGATATTATACATACAGCCTAATGTCAGATTTACCTGAATTTACCTGTCACAATGCACAAATAACAGTGCACTGGTCCATTTACATTTAACCAATAAAACAAGACTCAAAAATGGAACAAAATGAATAGTAATAATGTGTAATAATGAATCATTATGTGGTGATATCTTCCGCGGGTAACACAACCCAAGGTAAAAAGGCACAAGGCACAAAAACTATTAGAAGTTTTAATGTCGAGTTAGTTTTGTACTGTTTTGATTGCATTTATCTTAAAAAGAATGAAGGATGAGAGATGATGTGAGGACAGACAGGTTTTCTGTCAAGCAACGGACTAAACACCAAACTTGAAGCAACGCATTCTTCGCTCTACATTATTCGTGGGATCATTTGTTTTTCGCATCACTCACGCGACGAGGAATGTCTTCACACATCCAGACGTGTCAAATCATATTAGTCAATAAGTTCTTCACGTGAATTGAAACTTTTCAACTTGCGCAGAAGACGCGTTGGAAACGAATATTGTGCATTTGCGTCAACTGCGCCGCATCTATTCACATCTTTGCATTGACTTTGTATATAATCTTCTCACGCAGATAGTTCAGTTTGCTCTTGGTGTGAACACACCATCAGTGTCATTAAGATAACAATTTTTTTATTAATAAACTGTGACGTGTGACCTATGACTTACGAATGACTGATTTCAGTTTTTCGGAAATGGCTTAAAAACTTAGTAGCCGATGTGAGATGTGAAAAAGTTCATTTTAAACTCATTGCATAACATACATTTATATAGCGAGTCATTTTTACGTCACATTTATGGAAATTATTATATTTGTGTGTTCCTGTACCTCAGTTGCATTCACTTTCATTGTAGCACTGTTGGGGTAACAGCACAAAAACTCTGAGGGAGTATAAACTGTAAAGCTTGAAAGCACTATAAGTCATTTTGTATAAAAGTGTCTGCGTCTTAATCTAAATTTATGCACCTGTCTGAGTAGTTAGAAAAAGGTTTTATTTGTTAACAGTTAGTTAAGGATGAAATGAGCTAACACTTGACAATACATCTACTGCATTTATTAATCTCAGTTCATGTTAAAGGTCCAGTGTATGAAATTTAGCGGCATCTAGTGGTGAGGTTGCGAATTGCAAGCTTCAGCCCACTCCTCCTTCCCATTCCAAGCACTACGGTGGCTGACACAATACTAAGATGTCGTCACGTTTACGCTTCAGGAAATAACGTTTTATGAAACGTGTTCTGAAGTGAAGTTTGTCCGTTCAGGGCTACTGTAGCAACAACATGACGACTTACATGTAAGGGGACCTGCGGTGTATGTAGACAATATAGCTCATTTAAAGATATCATGTAAGGACTTTATACACATCTGAACACATGGTTATGTTTATTATGTTGCATTTTCCAAGATTACACACTGAACCATTTATTTCAGTGTTTACTAATATTTTTTTTTAAATCAAATGTTGTGACTGTTAACATTAGTTAATGCAATGGGCATGAAGTAGTAGCATGAAGTAACATTGACATTTCAAAAAATATCTTCTTCTGTGTTCATAAACAGTTTTAATGTATTTGGCTGGACTAGCCCTTTAAGAAAGTCTTCTGTTTTCTATCTATAATTTTGTTCCTACTGAGGTTATAAACAATCTTACGGTCTTGAGTCAAATCAATATTCCTGTTTTCTGTCTGTCACACATCGCAAAAAACAAAACCATTCAATTCACACTTCAGAAACCTGTGTTGATTATTCACACACACACATCTAAAAGAAGAAAACTTTTGTTTTTTAAAATAATTATGAAATGTGTATCATGACAAAAGATTCTTAAAGAACTTTATAATTAGAGGATGTACCGTGTTATTGACTCTGAGCACTCATAAGACTCAAAACTAGAGAGTGTGTAAACACAATTCAATAAAAAGACGTCTATATACTTTTGCTCTTTTATGATCTGATATGCAAGACTGCAAACTCTCAACTGTTTTGTCGTACAGTGAAAGGATGATATTTATATTCTGTACTGTTTGGCTTAAGCTCATGTCTTTGTGTTTGTGTCGTCCCTGTAGAAATACAAGCCGGGCAGATGCGATGATATTCTGAAGTGGAAGCCGCCCAGCCACAACTCCGTCGACTTCAGACTCAAGATCACCAAAGTTGGTGGGGAGGGGTGAGTCATCGTCGCCATGGCAACTGCATCCACCTCCCTGAGATGGATGCTAAACATCAAACACGTTCATACAAAGTTCACACAACACGCGCGGGGAGACGGAGGCATGTGCCGTTCGTCTCGGCAACTTCCAGGCCGCGCGTGTATTTTTGGATCCTGTGGATGATTTATGTTTGTGTGCGTGTTATGAAACATGAGTCACGCACAGGTACTCGATACCTCACCCAGTTTTGGGAGCGTAATGTAGTACGTTCTGAATTGTGCTCTTTGTCTGCAGGACATTTCTCTCAGATGAAATGTAGCCATGCGTGAAGTACCAGTTCTCTTGCATTTCTCATTTACACCTCTCTCGCCTCGACCCATCTGTGCACTCGGTCCTCAAACCATCCAGTCTTATCTTTAAAACACAGCCGGCGTCTAGACCGTCAGGGGAGTGTACGTGTACAAAGCGATCGTTTCTTCGTTGCATCTAACTGCATCTCTGTTTTACACCAAAATCAGAAAGCGAGTTTAAACTGGTTTAACTATTCATGTGGCTTTATAAGCTCATTTTTATTGCGACTGCATGGGATATTTGTGACCCAGGACAACAAAACCTTTCGGGGCCATTTCCGAAATTGAGACGTTTACATCATCTGAAGGTGAATAATGAAGCTTTCTATTGATGTATGAGTTGTTAGAACAGGACAATATCTGGTTTGAAACTCTGACATCTGAGGGTGCCAAAAATTCTAATATTAAGGAAATGGCATTCAAAGTTGTTAATCAGGGGCACTGTGGCAGGCCATCCACTCACAAAAACAAAGTTTGGATATATTTACGGTAGGAAAATTACAAAATATCTTCATGGAATATGATCTTGACTTACTATCCTAATGATTTTGGGCATAAAAGACAAGCGGATCATTTTGACCAAACAATGTATTTTTGGCTTTTATTAAAAATGTTCCTGTGCTACTTAAAGGTCTTTGCACATACAGTGCGAAATGTTCATATGCGTTTTTCTGTATTTGGCGCTCACAAACTGCTTGCTACGGATGAGAAAAACGCAAAAAATCTAACCCAGTATCGGAGGCGGTGTGTAAATGTGATTGGTCATATTTAGACACAAATTTCAGACTCGATGTGCAACGGGCTTAAGAGCTCCAGGGTCACATTTGTACTGAACATTAAAAGTGTTTTGTCACACCACACCGGTTGAAAAGAGTGAAAAAAACAGAAATAAGTGAGATGTGGTCCAAAAAAATGTATGTTTCGCCTACTCCGTTAGAAATGAATTCATTCTGCGTGACCAAACAATGGAGCATGTAAACCTTTTAATGGATTTTTAGCCACTGGCTGTTTTCCTCTTAGCTTGCTCAGCATGTTTCAATATTCTCCAGGTTTTGCTTCTCTATGAGGCTGAAACTATTCAGCGGACCATTAAAGATATATTTGTTGAAGCCCAATGGGCAGCGTATGTCACTGAAGCATCAGAATCCCGGCTTTTCTACAGCAAATGTGTGAGGTTATTAGTCGGGTAACTTCACTGCCAGAAGACAAAGATGACATCTCTCCTCCCACACCTCTCTCTCTCTCTCTCTCTCTCTCTCTCTCTCTCTCTCTCTCTCTCTCTCTCTCTCTTCCTCTCTCAATCTCTCTCTCTCTGTCTCTCTCTCGCTCTCTCTATCTCTCTTTCAATCTCTCTCTCTCTCTCTCTCTCTCTTCCTCTCTCAATCTCTCTCTCTCTCTCTCTCTCTCTCTCTCTGTCTCTCTCTCGCTCTCTCTATCTCTCTTTCAATCTCTCTCTCTCTCTCTCTCTAACTCTCTCTCTCTCTCTCTCTCTCTCTCTCTCTTCCTCTCTCAATCTCTCTCTCTCTCTGTCTATCTCTCGCTCTCTCTATCTCTCTTTCAATCTCTCTCTCTCTCTCTCTCTCTCTCTCTCTCTAACTCTCTCTCGCTCTCTCACTCTCTCTCTAACTCTCTCTCTCTCGCTCTCTAACTCTCTCTCTCTCTCTCTAACTCTCTCTCTCTCTCTCTAACTCTCTCTCGCTCTCTCTCTCTCTCTCTCTAACTCTCTCTCTCTCTCTCTCTAACTCTCTCGCTCTTGCTCGCTCCACATACCCTCTTGTTTTGCCGAGAGCTTTGAAATGAGCCGGTGAAATAATAGAAGAGTCTCTGAGTGTTTCGCGCAGACGACACACAACAATCGAGAGCCATAATGAGATGACCTGAGGTTCCTTCTCTGCATTTTTAGGAAATGAATTTGTACTTCAAATGTGTGCTCTGCGAAAACATAAAAACATTTCATTCCATGAGCTTTGGTTTCATAGGGTCAGGCCTCGTACGGCACGAGCACAAAGAGGTCTCAATGAATGAGTGTATAGAAAGTGTTTTTCTCATAAAGAGTCGATTCAATACACAGTTTCTTCTGCTGGACTTTGTGGAAAGAGAACAGAATGTGAGGACTTGATAATCCTCTGTTTAGAAGGAATATTTCAGCCAAATATTACAATTCTGTCTTCGTTTTTAACACATGTGTGATCCAGACCGGCATGACTCATTTTCAATTGTAGAATACACAATATATCAAAGTGATTAAAAAAAACACCATAAGTTATCCATAAGATGCTCATAGAGCGTTTCCACTAACATACCTTACACAAATGAATGACACTACACACGTTTGAGTTTACTGGCTTCATTCGCCCGTGAAATTCACTTCACGAATTTGCTTCATGGGAGGGGCTTCTGCCAGGCGGCTCCAGTCTTGTGATATATAAATATATGTATATAGCTCAAATTGAGTAAAGAGTGCTTTTTTAAAATTTACCAGATTGTCTTCGAGGCAAGATCTTTTTCATTCTGTTTCGATAAACGTAAGAAGATGTATCGTACAGCTCCTGGTATCCATGTACAGCAACGATGATTTTGTCGTCCATTGTTGTTTGGGATTTCTGCCTCCTCTCGCTACTTCATAATCACATCACTACTAGAGCAAGCTTCTGATTGGTAAACGCGTAGCAGATTTTCCCCAAAGTTCTGATTTTCAAACTCGCCTCATTCGCGCAAATTGCGCCGCAGGATGTCCTATCGCGTCTTTGAATTGACATGTAAATCACTAGCGTTTAACGCTTCATTTGCGTTTGGTGGAACACACAATCAGTCTGCTGCACACTTCACTTCAGTCCAGCAGGATTATAGTTCATCTCCTCAGGTCCCGTCTTTCTCCTAACCATGTTAACTTGAATTTAGTTGAAAAATATATTTTCATGATGAACGGAATAATTCACATTCAAAATGAAAATTCTGTCATTGTTTACGCACACTTGTCATTCTAAACCTGTGCGATTTTCTTTCTTCTGCAAAACGCAAAAGAAGATATTTTCACAAATGTTGGTAACCAAAAAACTGTCAGTCCCCATTGACTTCTATTGTATAAACACAAAACCAATGCAAGTCAATGGAAGCCAATGCAAGAACGACCGTTTTCTGACACCAAAATTCTTCCAAATATCTTCTTTTGTGTTCTTCAGAAGAAAGAAACTCACACAGGTTTAGAATGAAAAGAGAGTGGATAATGATAGAATTTTTCTTTAAAGGTGAACTATCCCTTTAACGCAGTTCATTTGAATCAATATGTTTACATTGGCCCGTGTTCCTTCAGTGGATATTAAACATATATACGAAAGCCTAATGTACAGTGACTGTACGAATAGATGGCCGGCCAATCCCAGGTGTTTACTGAAGGTAAATGTCAGGAAATCTGACAAACAAGTCCAGAACACATGGATGAGGAAGAACAAATAATCCTTGGTGACATTTTTAACGGCACCTATGAGAGCACCAAACAAGTGACATTGAGACGACATTAGACACATAGATTTGAGATACATCCACACTTTATAGAGGTCAACAGATGCTCGAGTCTGATGCTTTTATTATTAGAAAGAGAGAGAAGTGCAGGAATTCACACCTTGCTGTATTAATAATGACGCCGGTGTGAAGTTCACCTGCTGACAGTACAGTCTCCTCCAGAGACATCTGGATACGTCACAACACACCGTTATATCTGTCTCTATGAGTCATCGTGTTCCTGACCGAGATGGAGGGACATTAACTCATTTTGGTTCTTTGATGAATTTGAGTCTTTTTGTGGAGTGAATATAAAGCGCGGACAGACAGACAGACGGATGGACAGGTAGTCTTCTTTTATTTTCACTTCTGCATTTCAAGGCCATGACCCTGAGGAAGCTCACAGTCACAGAAGCTGAACACAGTCATTGTGTTGTGTAGCTGAAAATATATGAGACCATTATCCTGAGTGTCACGATGTTCTTTAGCCTCTGATGTCAGGGTTGGGATCCGGTCTCCTGCCCTGTGATTTAATACTATTTTAGATGGAAACACACTGGAGTGGGTGTGGAAGTGTGAACAGCTGGGACCATTATAGAGCTTCTGTGATGAGAGAGAGACCGTCACGCGCCTACAGGCGGTTTGTCAAGGCAAACGCAACATTTGCTATTTTAACCTATTGTATTTCTACATTTATTTCTTGTCCTCCTGTTTATTTTTGGAATAATGTTAACATTGCGTTTTATAAAGCATCAGAGGCACAAACCCCAGAGCTGTTTTATGTGTTACACAAAATGGAGTCTTGATTTGCTAAAACATACATTAAATCATATTTTTATTTGCATTCCAAATAATATCAATCAGTGATTTGTTTTTGATTGTCATAATAACTAAAAAAAAAACCACAGCTAACTAGCACAATAAAAAACATGATTTTTTTGGAAAATCTTTTTTTTTTGTTTTTGCAAATAAGTTCTTGAAATATGACATTAACAGCTGCTAAATCATTTTGATTTGTTCAAACATGTTCAGCTGTGTTTCATGTTTTGTGCACATCAGAGACTCTCATTTTACTTGATGGTAACATACATTATATTTCCATGTTTTATCTGCTCATCACCGCCAGCCACAATTAACACAACATATATTTCTACTTTTTGATTTGTCAATATCCAAACCAACATCTGAGCGGTATGTGAGTTTAGGCCATTATAATTTAGTTTAAAATATTTGTAATATAATATTTGATATCATATCCTAATAAATAAATATATATATATTTCTAATCATTGTGATGTTTATTTTATGCCCGTTCCTAAAATGTAAATCTCACAAGTTTGGGATTTTAATTGTATTTAGACTGAAATGTTGGTAATGAGCTTGTAAAATCTCAGAAAATATGAAACAAATCTCTTATTCCTGAACATCCGGTGACATGTTTCAAGCGTGAGTGTTTTCAGTGATAATGACGACACTGATCTCTCGGTGTCGTGATGGAGGTGTATTTTAAAAGCTTCTGTAACTATTTCTAGCTCCAGCGCACCCTTAACTCAGATCTCCACATTCTTTATATCTCTGACATCATTTCTCTTGACGTCTTCTGAGACATCACTAGAAAACAAAGGTTATATCACAAAAATCATAAAAAAAACTTTTAGAAGTATTGAAAACTTTCCCGTAGGTCATAGGTTCCCTCGAGCGGGCGATATTTAGCATCCGTCGCCTCATTTCTCCTCCAAACGTGCAGTCTTCCGGTGAAATCACACGCCAGCATTACCCATATCTACTGACAAACAGATGTGATTTTAATTTGTTTATTTATAAACACACACACACGCTTCATTGACACCGTCATCATCATCTTCTCACTAAATATCTGCACGTGTCAGTTTCTCTGCATGTTTTCTCATCTTTCTGTTGAACGTGACACTTTAACTTCAATGTTCAGGTTATAGATTGAGATTCTGTAAAGTGGATGTGAATTGTGTGGTTCTTTTTTTGATGAGCGGTGGTTAAAGAATAAAAGTAAAAAAAGTTCAAATGTGAGTTACTACAGAAGCAGATGTGGGTGATGGATCAGCTCATTGTTTAATTCCAAACAATATTCCCTCAGTGGGGCTTTAAAGAAAACCCCAGATACGTGTGATTGACAGTTCGATCCCCCACGCACCAAAAATCCGTTTCTCTTAGTTTTCGGGACTCTTGACAGTTTTAAAGAAGCTCTCAGTATTAAGGCAAGATAATTATACGACAGTAACCGCAGCAAAGCTCCTTTTGTGTTCCTCTCTCCTCTTGAGATTCTGTTCTGCATGTGAAGTTTCATTTCAGTCTTTCTCTTTGCTGTTTCTCCAGACTGGTCCCGCAGATGATGGGTCTTCTCTACGTGGGCAGCTATGACAGGCCCTTTGCACAAATGAAGGTGAGAGAAACGTTGAATAACACCTGCGATAATGTCTTCTGTCATTCGGCAGAATGCCGTTCTCAGACGTTCTTTTAATGAGCTCTAGTACATTAGTTCCCACCTTGCTAGATCACATTTTGAAGCGAAATGATCTCCTATGTTCTTTATGCAAAGACAATCCCAGAATGCATTGTGCTGAGCTCAGTTGATTGTGTTGAGGCAGTTGGTTTTGGAACAGAACACAGAACTGGAAACATTTGACATCCACACACACAACACATCAAACTACAGACTCAAGGGTCTTCAGTCTGCTCTGAAGCTGCTGAACTCTTAAAAAAACATCTTTCTGAATGTTGCCTGAAGCCATGAGTCCTGTAGACGCGGATCTCCAATCCTTCTGTGTGCGTCGGAGGAGGCGAGAGGGAAAATGTCCAGAGTCTCTGATGCGGAACAAAACAAGATTGAAAAAAATAAGAAATCAGTCATACTAATTCAAATTATTGCTTTAAGTTAAAGAATAAAGAAATGTACGTAAAGTCGGCACCAAACCTAAAAAAAACTAAACACGTAGAACAACGCCATATGCGGCATCTTTTAGCACTGGAACCACTCCATCTTTCGCGTTCAAAACTTCTCCAAATCCAGCGCTGTATCCTCCGTTTATATTACATCCATCACTAAAATGTAGTGAACAAACAAACACTGCTGAACATCTCTCACTATTGCAAGAGTAGCGAGCTGCAGCTGCAGGCCCAAAGCGCAGCCCATTTTGACATCTTGTTGGTAAGCGGGTCTTCCTATCGCTCGTTGGTTGATGCTTGGGTGGTAGGGTTGAGCGATGTCTACCAAATTAGCATCGGACGATGCCTACAGTGAAACATTGTGATGGAAGCTGACATAGTGGGGTGGGGTTATATCAGTTTGCTGGATGGCCATCTGTAAAAACAGTAAAAACAATTATATCAGGGCTCCAGACTGCCACCAAGTCGCATTTTGCGACCAGTTTTCAAGACAGTGTACTTTCGTTTTTTGACAAGTTGACCATCTCAAGCATGAGAAAACAGAACGTTTAACATTGTAAAGTAGTCAGAATGCATGAAACACTGTTACACATCCCCTGTAAGTTAAAGAATACAGTACAAATACAGTAAGAAAGGAAAAAGATTAGAGTACAAATATGGTATGAATATAGTACAGATACAGATATAGTACAGTAAAAATGCAGGAATAGTAAGCAGTATGAATAAAGAAAAAAAAATATGAATACAGTACAAATACAAAAAGAATGCAGTATTAATGTAGTTTGGATACGTTATAAATATAGTGAGATTACAGTAAGGATGTCAAACGATTAAAGTATGAATGCAGAATGAATAAAGCATGCATACAGTATAAATACAGTAAAAAACCAAAAAGATTACTGTAAAAAAATACAGCAAGAAGAGTAAAAAAGAATACAGTATGATTACAGTTAGAATGGATAAAGAATACAGGATGACTATAGTAAGAATAGCAAAGGAATTAAGTATTTGAGGAGTCATGTTATCATGTTTTTATTGTGTTTTATTGTGTCAGTTAGCTGTATTTTATGAGTGATTATGGCTTAAATCAAAACAAACCAACTGCATTTTAATTGATGTTAATTGGAATGCAAAATAAGAAAACATGATTTTTGAAAAAATGTAAAAACAGAGTTATCTAATTTTGGAACCAAACTCTTCATATACAAAGAAAGAATGTAGCATGCATACAGTAAAAATACAATAAGAATACCGTATAATTACAGTAAAAAAGAAAAAAGAAAGAATACTGTACAAATACAGTAAGAATGGAAAAAAGAGCAGAATGTGACTATAGTACGGATACAGCATAAATGCAGTAAGAAAATATATGAATTATGAATTCATATAATATGAATTACTGTACAAATACAGTAAAAATGTAAAACAAAACCACGTAAATACAGTATGAACGCAAAAAAATATACAATATGATTAAGATATAAAATCAGTAATGAATGTAGTTGGGGCTTGTGAACTCCTGCAACTTAATTATATTCACTATGTACAGAATTTAAACGACCATCGAAAAATGAAGAAAGTGGGATGTCCTAAAGATGGTGGAAATTATGATGTTAAAAAATCTTCTCTGACGCCAGCACAGTCTAAAAACTTCACATGTTGATGAACTTCAGCGGTCAGGATCAATCTTCTGATAAGCTGTCTCCTGATACACAGTCTAAAACTTGTTACCGCTCGTTCTAATAAGATGTCAACACAATGCCTGTAAGCATTCTTATGTGAAAGAGTCATAAAGCTTGTCAGGTTGACTCATGAATGTAGACGTGATGTTGACCAGAGGTTTGTTACTGCAAACGCTTTACATTTGTTATTCTTCATTTATATTTGTGACCCAGACTGTGAAACCCCAGCTAAATCTACAGATATCCACATTAAATCACTCTACATCATGGAAACAACATTCTATGAAAAATACATTAATATCTTTAATAGATATTAAATATATATTTATATATGTAATAGATATCTAAAACTGCTAACGTTATGTCAAAGATAGAAATCAGACTGAAATTAATTATTGAAATCAAATGTAGATTCTTGTTATCATATTGTTAGATTACGAGACTTTTCAAATGTGTCAGGTGGAGCACCCTCTATCTTTTGTGCCAGCTTTTTATGTCCCCGGTTGTTTATCTCATTAAATTGAATTGATTTACATGATTTATTGCCAGTGACCGTATTATCGTGGCAATGGAAGAATGTGTTTGGCAGCGCTTCGCTGTGACGGGTGGATTAGCTGCGTTGGGCACCGTGTGGTGTGTGTAAATGGCTGCCAACACTTCAGGAGAGGGAGGGGGGTGTCAGAGCGGTCACATCCAAAACTAACAGGAGCATCATGTCCCGTGCCAGATCAAAGACCAACAATGAGCTTGAAGCTCCGCTCGGTTTGTGTTCGTGTATCGTAATAAAGGCGTGTGCAAAGCATCTTCTCTTATACAAGCCAGGGCTCTAGACTAACATTTGAGAGATGTGGCACCAGCCCGTAATTTTGTCATCTAAAGAATCCCTAAAACTTCATTCAGATGTGTTTAATACATTAATAAATCGATAAGAAATTAAAACAAATCATTGTTAATGATTTAATCATTTTACTGTATATTTACCACATATTTCTTAAAGCTACTTTCTTCCTTTAATTGTTGTGATCAACTCATAGAAGAGAACACAGTTTAATATCAGTGAGTGTTTTTGGGCCTGTCCTTGTTGTTTGATGAACATTATAAACAGATCTTTATTATGCTGTTGTATGCGCAATATACTGTAACACACATGCGTGTACAAAGATTCTTGTTAATATTTGAATTTTGATGTTATTTTGTGTTCATATGTCCGTTTCAGAGTAAGAAGTCGTGAAAGAGAACTGGAGTTTAGGATTTTGTGCTCTGACTCTCTGGGCGCGAGCATCTCAAACAACATGCGAGACCTGAAGGCTCTTAATAATTATTGTTTTGTATCTTAGCCGGGGAAATTCTTGTATTCTGCAGGCAGCAAAACATATTTGAGTTGCAAGATAGAGCGCTTCACTCGTTTGTTCTGTCGGTCCTTCTGCTTCATCGTTGCATTTAATGCGCCTCTTACAGCGCCGCATTACACCTTTGGGGAAGGGGCACTGAAAGACAAGTCAATGGTTGAAGAAGGGGAGACGAAATGAGTGACTGAATGTGCAATAGATTTCTGCGCATTAAACCGGTGCGACCATTAAGAAAAACTGGTCGCATTGGCAGTTAAAATAGTCGCAAAATTTGACCATAGAGCCCTTTAAGGGAATGACTTTAATTAACACTTTTTTGTCAAGGTGGCAAATTTGTATGAATTTGTATGGTTTAATACGATCTACTTAGCGTTATATTCACTTCTCGTTAGAGATGCAGCGATATATCGGCCAATAATCAGTTTCAATTGACAAAAGCAATTTTTCACACTATCAGTCGATGGTTTAAAAATGGCCGATATATCCTGTCAATCAGAAGAGGACAGAAAAATGTGATGAATTTGTGCTCTGTAAATAGAAAACCTTAAAGTGGAGGTAACATGATATTTTTGGCTTCTCTAGCTTAACATGGTCAACTTGTTAAAAAACTAGATGTTATATAAACGGTGGATATTACGCTGGATTTGGAGTTGGTTTGAAACTGATAAATGGCAAGAAAGATGCCGGACATGAACCGCACGTGGTGTGTTTTGTTGGCAATCCGCTTGTACGTGCGTAATGTAAACTACTTAAACTCATAGTGAATCAATGCGATGATGTATTGTGTGCTCGTGCTGTAGTCCTGCCCACCTCCAGGAGTTTGTCCTTTTTATAAATTTGATCAAACTAAATACTGTAAAAGCACTCAAGATGAATATGAGATTAGAAGAAACTGTGTGTGTTACCTTATCTTAAGAAACATCACCAGTTTGATGTTAAATATTAATAGGTGTATATATTTATTATTAACTTCCAGAAAGTTAAGAAATATTGATTTAATCTTCAGGATTGCTATCACTGAATAATGGGCTATTGCTGGAGAAATGTACTATGTGTGCATCTCTACATTTCACCTTGAAAAAGAGTTAGGAATGTCTGTGAGACCAGGGTGAAGATAACATAACATAAATGCCATTATCTGCCTTTCAGCAAAACACGTCTAGACGTCCAGACAATTTGAATATTAAAACCATGATTTGATATATATTCATATAACCCAACATCCCTTGATCTGTGATTCTGATAAACGGTTGTTGTGATACAGACTCTCTTGTGTGGTTGACGATTGTTGAATTTTTACAAGGTGTGGAACTCCCAAAGGTCCTTAATCCTTGAGACATTGTCCTGTTGTGTGTGTGTGCGCTCACAGATGCCCTTCAGTATTGGATGGTGGGGGTATTTACTCATCCCGTCATGCCAACGGGCCCAGAAGGGGGCGGCTTTACTGCCAGCTCACTTCCTCCCCCGCACACCAACCTGCCGTGGATTGGCCAGAGTAGAGTCTCTTTATCTTTCTGCTATTCCTTCTCGCTTCCTCGGCCAAACGTTCTCCGTTTCCCTGTGTCGCTGCCGAAGTTGGAACCACACAAACTTTGTCAACGGAGACTCCATACGTACACGCTGCCAGCGACTTGACACCCATGAGAATGCAGCCGTCGGTTTGTCTGAGCAGATGGCTGCTGGTTTGAGCTGCAGACACGTTTAGATGCGGCCCTCTTTATTTCTGCAGCGGTTGACCAGAAAAAGGTTTTTAATGGTTAATATTGATGTTTAGATGATGTCTACACGACAGCACGGCTTCTTGATGACAATTGAGACGTCTACAGAATTGCTAAAAGCACCCAATCGCGTTTTACATTCACTACATTTTACATTTAGTCATTTAGCAGAACATTTTATCCAAAGCGACTTACAGAGAGTTCAGGCAGCAATAATCGATATGTCATACAGGAGCAATAATACAATAGGTGCTAATACAAAATTACTATTTTCAACAAAAGCTAGACCACTACCTGTTGAGAGAATGGAGTTGTGATGATTAACAGTCGTCAGTGAATAAGAATTCACATGAGATAAAAAGTCATTTGGTTTGAAATATTGAGATTTGTCTTTTGCTTTTCTTTATTCAGGCGTCGAAGGATCTGAAACAGTACGACAATAAAATCATCGAGTGCACGTTTGTGAATAACAGCTGGGTGTTCATGAGACAGCGGGTCGACAAGAGCTTCCCCAACTCATACGACACGGCCATGGGTGAGAATTCCTCATCACTCACGTTACCTTCACATGTTCTGTCGACAGTTCAGCAGTGTTTCAGTGATCCAGCGAGAGCTTAATGTTGTTTTCTTTCTCCCGACAGCCGTGTGCAACAGCATCCAGCATCCCGTCACTAAAGAGATCCTCTTTGAGTTCCTGGACAGATGCGCTCAGATGCGGTCGCGCAAGCACCCGGCCGACTCCGAGCTCATGCCTCCACCGCCGCCAAAGAGAGCCAACCTCAGCGCCCCATAATCCCTCACCGCTACAGAAATCAGCCATATTTTTTTATTCTGGAAACGTTCAGCAAGAGAGGAGAGACTTTTGGAGAATGTTTTGCTTTCTGACCTCACTGAGTGAATCTATTTAAAAAACAAACTCATACAGAATTGTTCAGAGTTTCAACATTGAGTGTTGAGACGTGCTCTTATTTAAGAGAATAAAGAGAAAAAATGGATCGATTGCATTTGGTTTCTTTTTTTTATAGATTTGTATTTGTTACTGTCAGCGTTTGCTGTTTGTTTGTTTGTTTGTATGTTTTTACCGAAACACTGAAGTTGCAGATTTACAGTCACATGTCGCATCACTAATTTAATACATTTTTCAGATAATACATTGTAGAATTTTTGCAATAATACATAAATTGATGTTTTGAACAGAACAGTGTGTTGTATCTTACTTTGCTTGGGTGTCGAGCTGTAGAACGATTCTTTGCGATTTATCACATCCAGAATAAACGTTTGTGTTTACATAATGCATGTGTGTGCAATTTGGATATTAATTTTGTATATATAAACATATACAAATATAAAATCTATAAATTTACTATAAATTTAAATTTATACGACATGAAGCGGGGTGGCCGTTACAACTCTGGTGTGCATTAACTTTCGATAATTGAACAGACCGGAGTCAATTATACCGCTTATACCACAGTTACCACATCACAAGTAATTTTAAGGTGTTTTATTTCACGAGATTTGATATGTTTGCCGCGCTTCTAAAACTACTTTGAGTGGGGGACTATTTTTTCATCCGATACTGCCGATAATTCCATGACTTCATTTTAAAGGCTTGGGAGAGAGTGCGCATGCACAAGTGATTGTAGTAATGACAAAACCCTGCGACAAGTAGCATTTTCAAAATTTATAAATTACTTTGATGGTATTTTAGTTACAAGCATGATGTAAAAAAACAGAACTTGTATTCAATCGGATGTTTAATTATTCCTTTAGTGCCAGCTGCAGTTCAGTTGCATAGAAAGCTCACAGGTGGTTGTTTAAAGCGTTTGCCCCCCTCTCTTTCTAGCTCTTCAGCAGACATATTTTTTCTTTTAAGCCAATAGTTGAACACATTTACTGCTCAAGCTGTTGTCTTTTTGTGTTTTTTTCGTGTTTTCTACATTCAATCTTGTCTAGTTGTTCTTCGGTGAACGTTTCATGACGTTTGCTAATGCTGGGTGCCTCTAATGTTCGCTTTTTTTCATCTTCTGGCGTCAAGTACAACTTTCGCCCAATTCCCGAATTCTTTGTATTTTCCATGAATATTAAAAGTTATTTCTCGAAATTTAAATCGTATTTAATGTTGTTTGTGGTGGACTGTAGCTACAGTTTAAATCCGTTATATCGGTTAAACTTGGCGCAGTGATATTGAACAGTTATCTGATCTGAGACTATACTTCATAGGTTTGCGTTTGACTGAAAAATAATGCACACCTGTAGAACCTTCGTCAGCCAATCAGAATCAAGCATTGCACAGCCACATGATATATATATATATATATATATACATGCAAATATTTTCTAAATATATACATTGATGTTTATGTGTTTATAATTACAAAATGAATATGCAAGTGCACACACATATTATGTAAACACAAGCGTTTATTCTGGATGCGATTAATCACGATTAAACAGTCCTTGAAAGATGAACAAAATGTTACTGAACTACTTCTGTGTGTTAACAAATGGAAGGCTAAGATTGTTTCTGATCATTTGCTTCATTTTTGTTTTGGATTTGTTTGAAGATCTATTAAAGCAATAATTGTGAAATCATCAAAATTGGTTTAAATGTGACAGATGTGCCAGAATCTTGCGCACAAACTGATTCCTGACTTTTGAGAGAGCTTTTGAACAGCTGATCATGGTGGTGAATTGATTCGGTTTATATTCAGCCTTTCTTGAAGGGTTCATCAGCTTTTATGGACTTCCCTACATGGATATACATATAGAATCTGAGCGTTGACATAATTTGAGATAAATGTGCGACAGCTGTATTTCTGTCTTGAGAAATGTCATCATTTTTGTAATTGATCTGCCGCATCTCAACTCAACGCCAGCATGCTGAACGCAGAGAAAATGAGACACTCTCTGAAAATTCTTTGACTCTGTAGCGTCTCATCAAGTGTTTACAATATTGAGATCCACACATGTGAGATGACATTATCTCCCGTCCCTGGAGGAGTGAGTCACACCTAACATTCATGACTCTCTCTCTCTTGTGCCGGTTAGAATTGTTTCCAGAAAAGAATATCTGAAATGTGATGCTATAAAGCCGTTTCGAGCTGATCTGCATGTTGCCCGTGATTAGATTTTGATTGCAGCTCGTATCACTTTACTGACGGCTTTATGAGGCCTCCAAACGCTCATCCAGATGATGGAAACACACGGTGAGAACCAAACGCCCGCTTCAAGCTGAATCTGCCTGATAGAGAGGAATGCGGACATTCATTTTTAAAGTCAACATGACGTGGAAATGAATCTTAGCTTTTATAAACACATTACTTGCTCTCTGTTGAAACGCTGGCCAACATTCATGCATGCAAATGAATCCAAAGGAAGAAACTAAGTGTTTTCATCACTTTTCTAAGAATACTCGATCTGACTTTTCCAATGACATCACCTACCAACACAACTGGTACAGATTGTAGCTTTAAAGACAAGTTCTTTTCCAACTTTTCACCCCACCTTTGTCCAAACCCCACCCCTCACATGACATGTCAGCCAAAAGTTAATGGAAATGCCAATTGTTTTATGCAATAAATGGTTTCGGATCATTCTTGGGCAGTTGTTATAGTTTAACTTTGCATTTTATTTATTATTTCTTTAAGATTATTAGTTTTTAAGTTAATATTTATCAACTTTCATTTGATTATTTATTTATTTATTTTTTATGTTGGCATTCTAAGATTCATTAATTTGTGTTTTAGTTTTGTTTACTATTATAATTTTGGTGCTTATTTCAGTCTATTTCTGAGGCAACATTTACATTTTCTATTTAATTGATTTTTAAGAATATTTTTTTCAATAAACAGAAATGCTTTCAAAGTTTTAAATAAAGGAAAATTAAATAACCTTGTTCTTGGGTGGAGATGTTTTATGGTATGTTTATCTCCCCAGCCCCTTTATTCCTGTTACTTAAATCTATATTGAAATGAATGAATTAAGAAATGACTGGACATTTTCACTTTTGATTTCGATTCAGTTGTTCAACTACAGTGCATCTAAAACCAACCAAACTGCAATTTTGTGATTTGATTCTGGAGATTCCGAGTCTCTTTTCCTCATCTGTTGTTTGGAGGAGAGTCCGGAGCAGGTGGCTGCCGATCGGCGTGTGAGATTCTGATCTAACGGGTACTCACAGAGAGATTTTACACCGGACTGCATTCATGTGAACGCGCCTCCCCAGAGTTCTCTTTCCAAACAGAATGTATTAAACAGAAATGGATGATGCATTTCTCCTCTTTGAAGTGTCTCTCAGTAAAAGACATTTTGTCCTGAAACAAGTTCAGAGGCACATTTGTTTTGTGTGAAAATATTCTTCACACGTCATTGTGATGTGATATGGTCCTTTGCCTGTAATTGTCATTCACGAGAATCACGTTTTTTACTGTACTGTAATGTTCTGAATTAAACTAAGTATAAACTTCCTTTTTAGACTTAACAAGTTTCAAGTCGCTCTTCATTTAATCTCATTGATGTATAGGAGAAAATGGTGAGAAAGAGATCTCATCTGCAATTTGTTTTATAAGATCAAAATTGTGCTTTCATCATTTGTTTTTATTTCAGTATATGGCTTTGCTTATAAACAAGCCGTAAACGTGTCATTAGAATAAGTGCGAGAGCAAAGGAGAAAGCTGATGTATAGTAACAGGTGTGTGTGTGGGGTTTAAGGGATTAGTGACACATCTTCACATCATTATGAAGTTGATTTAGCCACTTACGGCATTTCTCTGCCCACTTGACTGCATCAGAGAGCCCATCTCGTTCACAGCCATGAAGATGAAGCATCTCATTAATAACAATCCGGTTGCCATGACAGCAAAGTGTATGATCCTTGTTATCACGGTGTGTTTATGTATTTAAAATCAGGAGAGACGCTCTAAATGGTCTGCACAGAGAGTTGGACACAGCATGTGATCGTGTTGTCTTCTGAGGGGCCGATGAGCCGAGATGAGGTTTTATATCCCCATTCATATCATCTGTACACAATAACACACTGTATCTGCCCAAGTTATCAGCAGCTGGACAATTCTCAAAGCCACAGTTCGCCAAAAAATAAAGGAAGATATTTCGAGAAATGTCTCAGTGGTTTTGTGTTCAAACAACGGAAGTCAAGGGGGGTTCAGTGTTGTTGTTCTTCAGAATATTTTCTTTTGTAATTCTGCAGAAGAAATAGAGGTTTGGAAGTGACCTTGGAGTGTGACAGAATGATTACTTTTACAGCAACAGTTAACGGCAAATGAATTTTGTCATTATTTACTTTCATTAAAAAAAACACATTAAAATGAAATTATTTGAATACTGGCAGTGCGTCTGTCAAACAGCTGACAAGCACCATGACCTCTGAACTCAAACCATGAATGTTGAACAGTTTTTTCTAGTTTGACCGAGCCAGTCCCCATTCACTTTCATTATATGCAGAGCTGGCACACATTCTTTACCAGATCCTTTCTTGTGTTTGATGAAAGAAAAAAAATTATATGCAAATATATGTAAAACAATGTTAAAGCGAATAAATTTGACACTTTCATTTCGTTTTAGTTAAAACTGTTTCTTTAAGACAGGGTTGGTGTGTTGGCCATTAAAGGATCCGGCACACGATTCAATTATTTAAAAAAATTCAAGGTACGGACAACACAAATAAACTAAACAAAATGTTGTTTATATGAGAGAAATGTCCATCATTGAGGTTAAACTGTTGGAAGACATCTTTCTCCAATAGCACATAACAGAAGTTTCTACAGTAGTTCTTATAATGCCAAATCAGATCACAGGTGTGGGAGGAGTCCCTGGTCTTCACATATTATTCATATTGTTTTTAATGTTTGGGTGTTGGGTGAGAGAAGAGAAGACAGAGGGTGGGTGTGATATTTATTTAATCTTATACTGTGTGATTTAAGATACACATTATTGCACGACTGGACGTCCCGCTCATCTAACACACCTGATTTTACTCATCATATCATCACTCAACTAAATGAGTCTAAACCTGTCAATAATGACTGTACGACTTTAAAACGTTTACATTAGAAGCACCATTACAAAGCACAAACGCAAATAGTTTAAAAAAGAACGATAATAAGAATTGAAATAGAAATTCTAAATGTTTTTTTTTACTTGTATTCATTTATATTATATTAATTTAATTTAATTTATACATTTATTTCTGTATAAATGAATATCAGCTTGAGCATTGCCAATAATCAGCAGTATATGAGAAAGACATTGCAAGATTAGTAATGCTGTTCACACCACATTCCTGCCCCAGTTGTAGGGGTGATCATTTGTCTCCTCAAAAAATTGTTGTTATGATATCAGAATCTGAAAATGAACAATCAGAAAAAATAGTGCATATGTGCTAGTCCATTGTCAGAAGTGCAATTTATAAACATAACTATGTGTTCAAAGGTGTAAAAAAGAGTATAAGCATTTCATAAATGCGATATCTCCTTCAGCAAAGATGTGACGTCATCTTAGTTAAGCGTCAGCCGCCCTAGTGCTTAGAAAAGGAGTGAGGGAGGGAGCCGTTGGTTGCAGTTCACAATATTACAGCTAGATGCCGCTAAAATCTGACATGTGACGTGACGGCACCACTTTCAGCTCCAAACACTGATTCATGCAGTAAAACTACTTGGGTTAAGTACTGGCAAAAAGCAGTACATTTTCATTTATTTTACGGACATTTCCATTAATGCTTAAATCTACGTAGCCAACGTTAAATTCCTTCATAATAATTCAGTATATGTTCCCTACAGACTTTTTTAGTGTGCATCCATAACGAAATCCCAGATGACGAAACGGTGATTCATTTTTAACAGTTTATAAAAATATTGATGTGGGAGATTCTGTCTGGAGATTAGTTTACATTATATAGGGGCGGTTTCACGGACAGGAAAACAACGTTGACACATCTTAAAGTATACAAGTGCACTTGTTTTGTCTCAAAATGTACAACAGTAATTTTTTTTGTGAATTACACTTTTAGAAATCCTAATTTAACTAAAGCCTAGTCCTGGTTTAAACTAATCCCTGTCCGGGAGACTGCCCCTATGAGTTTATAAAAGTTTAGCTCAAATGTGTGATATGAATAAGGTCATCTGTGTTAATTCTGTCTAACGTCCAAAAACCCAACGTGAAACAAACTGAGGCTTGAACCAGGAAACAGTCCTTACATCAGGACTTCACGTGTTCATAAAGAGGAAAATGTCCCCTGCATGTGTGATCGTGTCTCCGGACCCCTTAATTCAGTTTTATAATCCCAAAATGTTTACAATGTCTGTCTCCTGTCGGCTACAAAAGTCTTAATTGAGAGTTTAAATTAACATTACTCAACTATGAAGAAGATTATTAACATCATTTCTAAACAGCTTATGGGTGCCAGAAGTGCTTTTGGTTTAATTTTGAAAACGGCTTAGAATAAACTCAATGATTTTCTTCTCAGTTTTTCATTGGTTTTATCTATCGGGCTTATTGTGGCAGACTCAAACAGAAACTACAGCATGTTGTGTGTGTGTCGGGAAATGATGCTCTGCCAGCGTTCTTCTCTTAAACAGCTACTCCTCCAGAATAACAAACAGTACTGTAGTCTACACACACCTGGAGCTTCACACACTGTGTGCTGCCTGTCATCTCACACCTAATATTGTTAATATTTTATATTTATGTGTTACTCTTCACTGCTTTGGCACTGCTACTCTCAATGTATAACATGCACAGCATCTAGGTATTTACAATACCTTGCGCTTTCATGCTTTACTTGATCAGAAACAAATACAAATACATACAAAAACATAAAATTGACTGTACCAGCTTCAATGAGATAAACATTATATTATTGATTTATCTTTATAAAAGTGCATCAGCACTGGGATTGAATATCGATTTCTAGAATGATGTAAGCAAGAATGGTGTTTGCAAAATATTTTTAATATTGACATGACAACCGAAGACAGTCAAACCACCTAGTGGTATAATGAACAGAACACAAAATCTAATGAAAATGTATATTACAGAATGAAATAAAAGACAATATAGAGTAGACGAGTCAAGGCGGTCAGAAGTGCACAATATTGCAGTAAACTCTTACTGTCCCAGTAAACACAGACAAACATTGTTAGTTAGTCAGCATTTTTAGTGTGATGTGATTTTGTGACAACGTTGTGACAGCTGCCGTTCCCAAAAGAGGAATATTATAGTTAAAGGTTCTGTGTGTAAGTTTCAGAGGCCACTATTGGCGATGTAGGAAATTGCAACCTACAGCTCCGATACCCCCCTCTCCCTTCCATTAGAGAAGCTACGGTTGCCGTCACAGGACAAAAGGGTTCCGTAAATGACAGCGGCCATTATCGGTGGTGTTGATAATAGCAATCTACATCTCACAGGCGAACAACAGACTGAAGTTACAGACACAGGACAGAGATGTCGTCGTCTGAGACAGCAGACAGTAACCTTTGCAAGTCAAGTGACAAGGTTTATTTACAAAGAAAAATAAATAAATTAAATTGACTTAACTCATTATTTACTCTAATCGATATAGTGAATATTATTGTTACTTGTTTAGCATTGTGTCAGTGATGTATTCGCTTATTTTGCATAGCATTTTTTGGGACGGTAACTTGGTTCGTAACTTACTGCCTATTGAAACAGCTTGCTAATGCTAAAGGCGTGTAATCTAACCGCGAAAGTCTTAGCAGACGTTTGGCATCACCCTAATTGATCAATTGTATCTTTTCAAATCTTCGTTGACACTGTATTATAGATAAACTATGCAACTTGGAAGTTTGGATTTTATCCTATCACTTATTAAATTACACATTTGTATGCACAGAAGCTAAGCAGTATTATAATATAATTTACACCCGATTTATGCAAATTATGATTGTAAAAATGATTTCTAACTTGAGTTGCACACGGCCATGCAAAAAGGAATTATAGTACAATTACAAAGTGCTAAAAACAAGAAAAAACTCACTTGAAGCTCATGCTCATCTATTAGCTAAAGCTATCAAACAAACAGTTTACTTATATTGCGGAAATTAGACAAACTTACCGGTCCAGCAGATAGCTGGCACCTTCGGCGTCGCTTAGCGAACCCTTTTCCTGCTTCAGTGTCCTCCATTTGGGAAAAGCCATGCCGATGTTTATTCGGGTTTTCTGCCGTTTTTTGTCTCGACTTCACCTTGCTGCGTCGTATTTTCTCGTATTTGCGCCATTATCGCAAATATTGCTTCTTACTGCAACAATGAACCGTTTATATTTCTAATAAAAAACACGACAAGTAAATGCTGTTATTGTTCTTCCTCTTCTTCTGCTAATCCTTCTATGTAGTCGCTTTGCAAGCTGCCTCAAAACACAGCCGAAGAAGAAGAACTAGTCCCGTGCATCCTTCGTTTTATGAAACGCGCTTAGTTTGTCCGTGTAGTGCTACTATAGAAACATGGTTGTGCACATTGATAAATTACATGTAAGGGTGTGCCCGCGGTGTATATACACAAATGGCTCATTGTAAGGTAATATAAACATTTCGGTTCATTTTTTAAGGTATTTCTTCACCACTCACAACATAGTTTTGTATTATATATTACATTTTGGTGAATAAATCCTTCAAAATCCTACACACTGTACCTTTAAAGTCACCGTGAACCGGAATTTTCGATCGTTGATACTTTCCTTATTTTGACGCATTTCAAATGTAATTTGCAAGAGAACAACAGTGGGCGTGGCTTTCTTCTTTCTCCTGATTTGATTGGATGTATTAAAACAGCCGTTTCATTTTGAAATGGAACTGGCACAAGTCTGGAAGTTGAAGGGGAGGGGTTAGCGGATTCTCCGCCCAATCCGTCAAATGTACGTCATTTAAGATGGATAATCATTACAGGAAGTGCATTTTCAGATTTTAATTAAAGATTATGAGGGCACTAAAAAGATATTTCATGATATTTCATGAAAAAAGAATGCAATTTAAAAAAATATAAAATATTTCACTGGGACTTTAAGTAAAATTATGGTTCTGTGGAAGTCGTACCTACTTATTTGGTACGTGCTGCTACGAATATGGCCCGTTCCAGATTCGTCTTCACAACGTGCCAGGACTCAGGCCTACTGCTCACGTTACAATAACGATCAATATGGCCCAATCCAAAATGTGTACCAAACATAAACCAGAACCCATGAATCCATTTTAAAAGCCATTTTCATCTAAAGGATCAGAATGTCCGATTATTTTCGAGCTCCTGTTAGAAGCCGAGTACTCACTCTCATTTATTTTTTATAGGAAAATAACCATTGTTTTACATAGTCTATATCATCCTATTTTTTACCACAAACAAAACAAAACATGTTTAATTTTCGTAAGTGAATATAGTTGAGCGAAGTTGCACTGCTTTTCAAAGATTTTAGGTCCGTTTGTAGAAACATGCGCACTGAAGATGGCCGTCTTTGCGCCTTCGTCTTTCACGTGAGCTGCGCGCGTTTAATGCACTTAGTTTTTGCCGCGCAGTTGCAGCACATTGGATAAATGCTCGAATGTGTTTGCAGCTTTACATTATGATATTTTGCATCTCGAGCCCCAGCTGTTCTCTGTTTCGCGTTTTCAAACCTTGTTCTGTGCGAACGAGTCGATTTTCAGACCTCTGGTTTACTCATGCAAGAATAAATGCGACGCACGGCCTCCTGTGGTCTATGACCTGAAAAGATACAGGTAACAGTCTTCCATTAGAAAGCAGGTGCTCTGGAAACTTCCACACCGCCCATGCGGCGCGCGCGCACTGTTGACTTCTTTTCATTTCTGACATTAAAGATGCTGCTCGTGCGTGTAGGTGGTCACGTGACGCGAGCTTCGTAATATATGATGCGCGCGGGGCAGAAGAGCATCTCATTCCCTCCACCCATGAGATGTGAGATGAGCATCTGAAGTGTCGTTCACTAGAGCTGCATCACTGCTGCATCCCTTCATCTCTCCATCTGTGAGGAGCACCTGCTCGAGCTATGTGAAGGTAAAACATCTTCACTTGATTTCTCCTGGACTGACATGCGTTTCTGTGGAGCACTTTTGCGACATTCAAAATTGTGAAAAGTAAATCTGTAAAAGTACATTTGAATCGATTTGAATTTCTCGCATTTTAAGAACTGCGCCTGTGACGCTGTCTTCTGTTTTTCTCACGCGCATTTCTTCACTTTAATAGAAGAAAAGTTTAAACGATGTGATTGTTCTTTTTTAAACGATCTCATATTTCCCAGGTTCATTTTGACTTTTTAAAAACTGAAATGTGCGTCTCTTATGATTTAAAAATGTATATTTTTAACCTGTTTGAAAATACAGAACATATAATAATATCATTGAATGATGTTATAACTGTGTAATTCAATGTTTGCTCAAATGAAAAAATTATCTGTAGGTTTATATATTAGAAAATACTGTAGTATGCAACAGAGTGCAGTATAATAATAACCAAATAAATGCAGTATTTTGTACATGTGGGATATGAAATATTCATTCCCGAAGTGATTTCTTTTTTCCGCTGACTAACCGGGTCTGCGAGTGTGTATTAGATAGAGTCATCTGTTGAGGATTGGGCGGGATCTGATATATTCTGTAATTAACTTCAGGAATATTGCTGTGGGTCGGCTCGTATTAATTATTCAGAGGCCGTCTCTTAGCCTAATAATCCCCCGGTGCCCAACAACGCGGGACGTAAGCAGGCGTACACTGAGGTCGACTGAGGGAACTTTTATCGGCGAGCTCGGCTACGCATCGATCCAGAGCCGTGCATCACAGTCGCTTGTATTTGAACAAACTTGTCTCTCCGTTTTTATCCAACAGTTTTCCTCAGAGCTCCTTCCATCATGCTGTTCCCCTCCTCGAAGTCCGACGTCAAAGGCGTTCTGGACGGAGTGGCGGAGACCACATTCAGGACCATCACATCCGGACTGCAGTTCTTGGGTTCCAACGACATCGGCTACGACGAGCAGATCGTGGATGGCGTCTTCTCCAAAGGCGGATATGCGCTGCACAAGCCGCCATCAGCATACCGCCGGAGCTCTTTCTCCGGTAAGGTGGGACCGGACGAGGAGCTCATCCTGAAGGGCATCCCGTTCTATCCCACCAACGGCTCGGATGGGTTGGGGAACTGGAGCCTGGGGGAAGACGGGAGCAGCCTGCAGTGCGGCGAGAACTTCATGGACATGGAATGCTTCATGATTCTGACCCCGAGTCAGCAGCTGGCGGTGGCCGTGCTGTCTCTCACGCTGGGCACTTTCACGGTGCTGGAGAACCTGGTGGTCCTGTGCGTCATCCTGCAGTCCCGTACTCTCCGCTGCAGGCCGTCCTACCATTTCATCGGCAGCCTGGCCATCGCCGACCTGCTGGGCAGCGTGATCTTCGTTTACAGCTTCTTGGACTTCCACGTGTTCCACCGTAAGGACAGTCCCAACGTGTTCCTGTTTAAACTGGCCGGCGTGACGGCCTCCTTCACCGCCTCGGTGGGAAGTCTCTTCCTCACCGCCATCGACCGCTACGTGTCCATTCACCGGCCGCTGGCGTACAGGCAGATCGTGACACGCACCAGGGCGGTGATCGCCTTCTGCATGATGTGGGTGATCTCGGTGGTGATCGCCGTGCTGCCGCTGCTGGGCTGGAACTGCAAGCGGCTCAACTCGGTGTGCTCGGACATCTTCCCGCTGATCGACGAGAACTACCTGATGTTCTGGATCGGCGTGACCAGCGTGCTGGTGCTCTTCATCTTTTACGCCTACATGTACATACTGTGGAAGGCGCACCACCACGCCGTGAGGATGCTGAGGCGCACGTCGCAGAAGAGCCTGGTGGTGCACTCGGCCGACGGCACCAAGGTGCATGCGGCCAGGCCGGATCAGGCCCGCATGGACATCCGCTTGGCCAAGACGCTGGTGCTGATCCTGGCGGTGCTGGTGATCTGCTGGGGGCCTCTGTTGGCCATCATGGTGTACGACCTGTTCTGGCGGATGGACGACAACATCAAGACGGTGTTCGCCTTCTGCACCATGCTGACGCTGCTCAACTCCACCGTTAACCCCATCATCTACGCTCTGAGGAGCAAAGACATGCGGCGGGCCTTCCGTGCCACCTGCCGGGGCTGCAGGAGTACCTCCGGCACAACTCTGCCGCTGGACAACAGCCTGGAGTCGGATTATCAGAACAGACATCAGCACCTCGCTACCGGCCGAGCGGCCGAGAGCTGCGTCAAGACCACTGTGAAAATAGCCAAGCTGACCATGTCCGTTTCGGCCGAGACGTCCGCCGAAGCTGTCTGAGCGTCCGGACGGTGGAAGTGCCAAACCTTTCTCTGAACTCCATACGTCGGGGCTTCTTCCGTTTGGTTTTCATCGTTTGCCGTTCAACTGGAGATGTGTGGATGTCGTGTGTGCTTTGTTAAAGTTGACTCTATTTTTATACTTTACAACTTTCGGTTCTGAACAATGAAATCTTCTCACATGGGAATAAGGGGCTAATGATCTTTTCGATATGAACATTTAAATATGTATAAATGTGTGCGGCGGTGAACCATGAAAGAGTCTAGTTGTTTATTTTGTCTAGGATTCATATATTGTACAGTTATGATGAAGGAAGGTGTAATTTGTTTGGTTTGTTTGGTATTCTGTCGTGTTTACTAATATTTATGTGGGCCGTAGGTCCATGAAATGACACTTTACATGTTGTGAAGACGATGAAAAATCAACATGGTTTTCAAATAACTTTTTCAAAGGATAGACGAATAACAACGATCACAATAATGTTGTGTTGAGTGGAACTTCTGCTGGTGTGTTTTTCAGTTGTAGGTGAAAATATTTTACAAACCCCTGAGAAAATGCCCATGAAAACATCTTGTGCTTCAGTATCAGTCTGTAAATATCATGATTGTACAGTAATTATTCCTCCAACTGTGATGTGGTGTGATGGATCCGTTCAAAAGTATACATGTTATTAAAGCTTAAAATCATAAAGTGGCTTTCGTCCCAAAGTTGTTCTATAAAGTCTGTCTCGAGGTGACGAGTCTCAAAATGCAAAACTTTGTGGCTGCTCGCACATGTGTGTATCACTATTTGATCCATTTCAAGTTTTCTTTTTAATAAAGTCTGTTCTGACCACTGTCATCGTGTATGGAATACTTTATATAAATCTGCTGTAAACCTGTAAAAGTGTTCCCTTTGAGCTCAACTTTTATCTTATGAGAATAATGGAAATGTCTCTGGCCCCATCAAGTGGAGCGTTTATGAACTAAAGATTCATTTCTTTAACATTTCTCCTTACTGCGAATGAACATTTTATTATTACGTAGGAAAAATAAAATAGGTATACTACAAGTTTAGGTCTCATTATGAAAATGTATACTGTTGTTGCCTTGAATTAACATACTTAAATCTTCACTGTAATGTTTAAAAAAATAAATGGCATATTTTGATGAGTTTAAGCAGCCTAATGCAAAAAATCATACTAAGATTCTATTCTATTAATATTTGTATATTTATAAAATAAATGATATATTCAAAATACATATTTCTACATTCATACTTTGCAGAGGTCTATTGGAAGTTAAGTTTGGACCACATGATGTTTGTTTGTTTTAGCCGCTGAAACATCTATTGATTACATAATTATTGTAAGATCATTTATTCAAATATGCAATTGATTTAAATAGCCGTCTAATACGTTACAATAAAGTGATCGATATGTAGGGCCTATATAAACCTTCACAGAAGCAAATGATAACGGGTGAGTGAAAATGTTGAATACTGTACCATAAACTACAAAAACTTTATATATTAAGTGTATTTAACTGATGTCTATTTACACAGAGATTTATTTTTCATTTTTTCTTAACATAGAAACTCATTGTAAGAAAACCTGATTTAATATCCTGAGCTCAGAACACTGAGTTTTTCTTACATCATCTCCCTGTACTGCATTACAGGAGAAACATTTACTGTATCATCGCTAAATGTGCTGAGACAGTGAAACAGTCTAAAGAACGTCTTTTAGCAACTCATTGATCCCAAATACTCTATACATATAAAAGTATAAACAACTTTATGATTTATGCCAAACTTTTCCCCATAGACAAGTATATTCAAGTTAAGCTGTGTTAAGCATTTTCCTTAATGCACTTTCACAAACAAGTGAAGTGTGAGAGATCTCTGGTTGTTCTTTTAGTCCATTAGGACACAATATTTTCTCACAATAAGCATTTTAACTGTTAAATGTAATGTTTAATGTATTATAATGAAGCTGTGTGTTTGTGTGACACTGCAGAATGACTGCGGTCATTAGAGACGACCACAGACGAGTGACAGATCTGAATCAACAGGTGCTTTTATTTATAATAGTTTAAAAGCTCAAGTTCTGCAAAACAACACAATTCAAAACATACAAATATTTTAGACATTACAATTCAATGAGTTCAATAACACTTTGCACACACACAGTAGAACTTGTTGTTTTAAGATAGAAAATCCACCTTTCTTAACAGAGCTGTGATATGTTACAAAAACGTCTTGGTTACGTATGTAACCTCAGTTCCCTGATGGAGGGAACGAGACGTTGTGTCGAGAACGACAGATGGGGTTGCCTATGGAAAAACGCCACAACGCTGTATCGCGTCACAATCTCAGCGAAGCGACGGTAACGGGCCTTGGCGTGTCAGCTCGAAGCTTCTTAAACTGTAACCTTACAGTGTGGTGGTCGGGGGGGTTCCAGAGCTTTCTTGGAGAAAGATGGGTACAGCCCTGACCGGTAACCTTTCACAGACGGGGCCTTAGCTCTCTACTGGCGAGAGGCCGTCCGGCTCGGGTTTACACCGGGTGAGTGCAACTCTTAATCAGAGAAGCGCTGCAGAGGCCACCTCCTACCCGCGGGGAGGAATATGGTGGATATAAGTATGGTCTCGTCCTTGGAGGAGAACTCATGGAATGTGCGGACTGGGTAGTTAACCGCGAGGTGGAGGTCCACCTGGGGAAGCGCATGGGTTACCATGTGTGAGAACCATTGTCATGAGGGTATAGCAGACAGAACAGCCCACGGGGGGGGGGTGTTACTGCGTCTGATAGCACCAGGCCGGTTAGAACTATCTGTGATAGGTGATCTCAACAACCCCCAGTGGGTGCTTGCTTAGTGATGGATGGATTGCCTGTTCTTAACCAGTGTCTGGGTAAGAAGGAAGGTCGTTGTGGTACCAGTTTCTTAACCATGTGTTTGGGTAAGAAGAAAGGTAGATAGCACACTGACCCAACCTCTTGGAGAGTCCTACATGACGCAACCCAGGATGTTGGCTGACACCGGGTTTACGCGAAGTTTGTTAACCCTTGTGAAGGTGTTTGGGCGTAGCCCAACCCGCAGCTCTACAGATGTCTGCTAGAGAGGCGCTTCTAGCCAGTGCCCAGGAGGCTATACCCTGTGTGGAGTGAGCCTTCAGTGGGCATGGGAGATTCTGAGATCGGAATGCCGTCGTAACGGCATCCACGACCCAGTTCGCCAGCCTCTGCTTGGAGACAGCCTTCCCCTTCTGCTGTCCTCCAATACAGACAAGGAGCTGTTCAGAGCTACTGAAGCTCTGCGTGCAGTCCAGGAAACAACACGGATGGGGTTGGGTCTTCCTCCCCGATGGGGAGCGCCTGCAAGTTCACCACTTGGTCCCGAAAGGGAGTAGTGGGAACTTTGGGCACGTATCCGGGCCTGGGTCTCAGGATAACGTGAGAGTTACCAGGGCCGAATTAAAGGCAATCCGGGGACACAGAGAATGCTCGGAGATCCCCTACCCTCTTGAGCGCCAACAGGGGGGCCGTCTTACTCAGGTGAGGAAGATCGGAACCTCCGAAGGGCTCTTGGACCCACGTTGCACACTGCACCCCACCCCTGCAGCGAGGCGTCCGTCGTCACCACGACGTGCCTCGTAACCTGCCCGAGGGGAACCCCACCCGGAGGAAGGTCATGGAAGACCAAGGGGTTAGGGTACCTCGGAACTCGACTCTGTAGCCAGTGTTGAAACGGTCTCATGTGCATCAACCCGAGGAGTATTACCCCCGCAGAGAATGCCATGTGTCCCAGGAGCCTCCAGTTCAACACTGACTAAGCGCGTGCTGCGGACAGCTGCGCCGTCATGGTGCAGAGTTTAGTTCCATACCGAGAAAGAGGATGCTCTGCACTGGGGAAAGTTTGCTCTTTTCTCGGTTGACCTGAAATCCCAATCGATCTAGATGCCGGAGCACCAGGTCCCTCTGTATACACAACAGGTCTCGCGAGTGTGCCAAGATAAGACAGTCGTCGAGATAGTTTAGTACCCGCAGGGACAGCCCGAAAGGCAGGACTCTGTCCTGATATGCCCGCCCCTCGAACGTGAACCGTAGGAACGGCCGGTGTCGAGGGGGATCGAGACATAAAAGTAAGCGTCCTTCAGGTCGATTGCCATGAACCAATCCTGACACCTGATAGATGTCAGGATGCGCCTCTGCGTGAGCACCCTGAACGGCAGCTTGTGAAGGTGCTTTGTTCAGGGTACGCAGACCTATGGGGCGCAACCCGCCGTCTTTCTTGGGAACGCTGAAGTGCGGGTTGTGACCCAAAGAAAATCTTGGTTTTGAGGGACGAACTAGATACCTATTTTGCCAGAAGGGTGGTGACCTCTACCCGAAGTACGGAGGCGTCCCTGCCTCTGACTGAGGGAGAGATGATGCCCCGAAACTTGGGAGAGTCTCTGGCAAACTGGATTGAGTAACCAAGACGGTCCGCCCGCATTGGTCAGCGAGACAGTGTGGGCAGCTCTCGAGCTCCCAGGGACTGTGACAGGGTGACCAAGGGGACGGTCTGCCTTATCATTCCCACGGGGGTGGTTCGTCGGCTGGCGGAGCTAACCATCTGTCGTGGGGGGTCCCCGGAGAGAAGGTTGACTCCGCCTTTTTACCTGCCTGGCGGGACAATGGCACGCACTGTCGGTTTGAGAGTGGTGACAGCTGTCGTATGTATACGACCTCACACGTCGCCAGGGTGTGAGGTCTGTTCGCAGAGCACAGTCCAGTGGAGTGTGCGATCGGCTGCAAGTACACCCGGGGAGAACGGAAAAGACTCTGCGAGTAAGTTTGCGCCAGGCCCTGAAAAGGGCCCAGCTTTGGTGACGAGGCAGGAGTTGTCCCGTACCGACAGATCAGAGCCGTGGCTGTGAAGGTTCGGACTTGATGTTGTTCTCCCTGGGGTCTTCCCGCCAGTGTCCCTTCTTGCAAACAAAAACTCTAACAACCGCCGAGACGCCCAGGGGAAGGTCGCTGCAGGTAGGGACGATCCGCTGCAACACGTCGTAGATCCGGCAATGTAGAAGAAGAAGAATTCATTGAATTCGTTCTGTTCGTAGTCATGATCGAAGGCTCTGAAGAACAAAAGGTAAATGAATGCTGCACGCCGGCTTCCTTTTAAACCGGATATCCGGGGGCGGAGCCCGGCATGCAAATTTCATTCGCCAAATTTCATTGGCCCTTTCTATAGTAGTCAGAGTTGATTGGTTCTCAAGGGCGAACCCCATCTGTCGTTCTCGACACAACGTCGAGAGACCGACAGAAAGGAACTGTTATTCAACATCAAATGATCGTATAGCACCCAGCTATTTTGAAGCAAAGTTAGTCAGAATAGTGCACGACACCGTGGAAAGAGGAGCGAGCTGGAACACTATATGTTCATCTACAGAGAGGTCATGATGTGAAAGATGATTTCTATATGAATGTGTAAGATTTCATGTAATGTAGGAGTGTGATTGGATGTGGTTCAAACAACCTCCTCTTATATCCAAACCAGGAATAACTGCTGTTATGAAGATCAGATTATTCTCACATCAGTCATAAAACTCAACAGAGTTACAGGAACATGATCACATAAGATGAAGACTGATCTTTGTGTCTCATCCTGTATACAAAAGAGCAGGCTTATGTGTGACAGATGTTTTTTCAGTTGCATGCATCACGTCAAACATCTGCAGTAAAAAATGCAGTTGAACTGTTTCTATATATCAGTATAATACCTTATTAATACATTCATTGTTTATTCTTCAGATTAATATAACATGTCTTATCGCTTTACAGTAAGTCTGTGCCTTCAGGAGCAAAAGAAAAATAAAGATATCACACATGATGTCATCTACAAATTGTAATTGTGGTGCTGCTCAATATTGTTGCCTATATTGTATAATAAGAGTCTAATGATGGGCATGCAGTAGATTCTTATTATACAGTAGGTTCTGTAACATTCTTGTACATTGTTTTACCATGACTAGAGAAAAGCTGTCCACTTGGTTGGGTGGGACAAATGTAGATGTATCTTAAACCTGTCACTGCCCCCTGCAATACCGCTACAGCCCACCGGGGGGCCACGGGCCCCGGGCCATACTATCTCACAGTTTGGGACAGGCCAAGACGAACAAATACTAATTCATATATAGCATGTAAACTGTACCTGTATTTGCTAGACAAATACAGAAATTATAATCATACGGTTATTATTTGAGCTTCATTTTTGACTTATGAGACCATAGTTACTACTACATGCCTGATAACAATATGAGTCAAAAGCACACAGTTTATCAAAACACTCATACTGAATATCGTAACAACCATAACTACACTGAAAATATTATAAGTTATTTATAATATTTGTTTACCTACTTTTGGTTCACTTGGATTTTTGTAGCGTGTGACTTTTATTTTGAAAGGCCCTCCGTCTGCTGCGAGCACGTGACGCTAAACCCGGAAGCTAGGGCTGCTGAGATCTTGTTAAATATTTAGAAGTTTAATCCATATGTGTGTCGTGATGATGATGTGTAGTTTATATGATTCATACATGACCTGTGAGGTGAGTGAACTGTCATTTATACGATCAAAATAAGTGTCATTGACACTGCTGTTTACATCTTCTTTGCTCAATACGTAAACATCGATCACTCGTATTCTATAATAATACTCTATTGCATTAACCAAAAGTACCTTTGTATTCTTTAAGCACATGAAGATGTCCCTATGAAACCCGTGATATGTGACAATAACAGTATGACATGTAGACATTTTTGACATGGAATGCCATGCAAATAAATAGCAGTGTAGACATTGTTGTGCGAATTCATTACACCTTCAATCAAATTTTCTTTAATGAAATAGTTTCATGATGGAACATGGAATAGCTAAATCATTTATGAATATCTTTATTGAAACATGTTAAATAAAGTAATGTTACTAAAACATAAAACACTAAGAATTAGTAAACTTACTTTATCTTTCCCCCAGATAAAGTCATTTAAATGTTGTTATTTCTTACAAGGGCTGTCACGATTAAACAATTCGGCTGACGGTTAATTAAATCGTTTCGATTATGATGACGATTAATTGTCTGTTTTAAGGCTTCGACATTTAATTTAATTATATTAGACTATGTTTTACGTTCTCTTAAAAAATGGGCTCACCATATATTTAAGGTCTAAGCTTCTACATGTCAATAATAAATCCGCCACATACGTGTAAAACGAGTTTGATCAGGAGTGAAATGAAGCTCCATTGAAATGCTGTCAGTCGTAGAAAAGCGTCAATTTATTTATTTTCTCACTTGCAAGTACGGCCGCTCGATTATGACATGGCTTGTTTTCACATTGAGATTATCTTAAATAATATTAAATTGTACAGTTTTTTTATGGTATATACGTATATATTAAGTGATTGTTGGAACATTTTACCAGTATTATCATAATTAAGTTACAAAATATACACTAAAATATGCAATATGCAGGCACTGGAGCTCCCCCTGTGTATTCTGTAGAGATGTGCAATAATTGCCATGATCTGATTATTTAATAATCCTTCACACCGACCACTGAGTGTATATGAGCTGAATGTGTTGTTTCTCTGTTGTTTAGGCGTGATGTGGGGCTCACACTTCTTTTCAGGGGGTGTGAGGAGAGTCCTGAGACTGGATGTGTTTAAAGACATCGCTCGCCAGTATCCCTTCATCTTCTGTATCTTTGCTGTCATGATCTCCTCCACCATCGTACTCAACCAGTGAGTGCTTTACAAACACAAAATAGACAAAAATAATACATCACATCATATTTGGTTCACAAACATGACAGTTTGAGGTCAGTTGTAAGAGACTTTTGAGCCCTTGTTGTCTTTCTTGGCATTATTTTGACAGATATCTCCACATTCTGATGATTTTCTGGTCTTTTCTGGCTGGAGTCATCACATTCTACTGCTCTCTCAGCCCTGAATACCTGCTGCCCAACATATTCATCTCAACAAGAGCCAAGAGGAGAGTGAGTATTAGCCGACGCATAGTTCTGACGGTGTAAAATGTGTCCCGAACAAGCCACGACTTCTTCAATGGTTCTGACAATTTCCACCATGGAGTTAACAGAATGTGTCAATGGTCTGTTGTCTGAAAACGACACAGTTTGATTGTACACAATATGAAAATTGTGAGACTGGACTCAAGTGTATTTGTGAAGAATGGTCTGGCTGGTGAGAAAGTGACTCTATGACAGACCATTGAGGTTAAAAATAAGAATGAGTGATGTCAGCGAAGAAGAAAGTCATTCAAAGTCGGTCGTCATGTACTTTTTACACTTTGAAGATGGTTTACAAAGACAATTCTCAAAAATGGGACCACCTCAGATTGTGTTGTAGTGTATTTGCGGTGAATAATGATGTGCTTGTGTTGTGTGTAGCCTCAGGAGCAGCAGGAGTTATTTCCTCTGGGTCACAGTTGTGCTGTATGTGGCAAAAATCAATGCAAACGTCACAGGTCTGTATCTCCCATCTGTATTCAGCTAGCATTCTCTTATTACAAAAAAATATGATTATACTGTACATACTTAGGTGAGCACAGAAATATGAACTTAATAACACCTCAACCAACATTTTCTCAGTTTTTCAGCCACTAGTTGTTTGTTAAAATTGATGTTGGCTACAAAATCTTATCAGCAGATCCCTAATAAATTGACTATTTATGAATAAATCCATATGGAGGATATAACTGTGATATTGTGTCTGTCACAGACCGACTCTTCTCCTGGAGAACTATCAGCCGTGGCTGGATCTGAAGGTGCCGTCTAAAGTGGATGCCAGCGTCTCAGAGGTACACTCACATGAGTTATACAGCGGCAGAAAAAATACTAGAGAAAATTTGCACATGTTCATTTCATCAGCATTCATTCATCAGCATAAAATCAAACCTCAGGAGTGACATAAAGTCAAGACCGACCGAATGACAAGACACATGAAAACTGTGATCAAAATCCAGGTTATCACATAAAAAATCATATATTTCCTAACTACACGGTGTAGAAACATGACTGATGTGTTTCATAAAAGTGAATCTGAATTTCTTTTCTCTGCAGTGTTTGTGGTGTGAAAAATTCCACAGCATCTTTCACCTGTTTCTCCAGTTTTTGATTTTCTGCAAATAAATGCAAATAGAAAACAAGATTTTTATTTGAAATATACAAATAATGTTGTTAGTAGTTCGCAGAATAAATGAAAATATATCATTTTACCTAAACACATACTTATGAATTGTATTCATTCAGAAAAACTGAAAATAAATTTGAAATGGTCTGTTAAATGTTTATGATTAAACATACAGTACATGCTGACTGATAACACGTCACTGTCTGTTCTCAAGGTTCTGGAGTTAGTTCTGGAGAACTTTGTGTACCCGTGGTACAGGTAGAACTTTCCTTATATTCTCATGTCTTTTTGATGTTAAACATGAGGGCGATACTCACCTATAAGTCCCAGTGAAATAAAAAAATGACAATTTCTCTTTTTTCATGAAATATTACTTTTCTCATAATATCATTTTAAGATTCGTTTGCCCTCATACAGTTCAAATCTAAAAATGCACTTCTGCCCTCTATTGACTATCCATCTTAAATGATGTATGTTAGACGGCTTGGGCGGAGCATCTGTTAACTCCTCCCCTTCAACTGTCAGTCTGCTGCCAGTTCCATTTCAAAATCCAACGGCTGTTTTTAAACATTCAATCAAATTCGCAGCAACGAAAGCCACGCCCACTGTTTTGCTCATTAGAAATTCCATTTAACTAGGAAATGTGTCAAAATACGCAAGAAAAAACGATCGCAACTTCCAGTTCAGGGGACTTTAAATGTGTTTGATCTTATGTCTGATCAGAGATATAACAGATGATGAGGCGTGTGTGGATGAACTGAGACAGACGATCCGTTTCTTTGCCGCTGTGCTGGCTCACCGAACACAAAAGGTGATTTATCCAAACGCTTTTAATACACGTATAACACTTTACATGCAATATGACTTTCTTGTGTTGTTTTGTAGGTGGATGTTCCTTCAGTTGTGATGGGAAAAATGATGAGAGCTGCTATGAAGCACATCGAGATCATTGCTAAAGCACAACAGAAAGGTGGAGCCTGTCATTTATTTCACATTGTCAAGCTCTTTTTTCACCACTTTGGGGAGCAGAATATGGGGATAAAGATTGAAAGTAATAGATATTAGTGTAAAACATGAAAACAGATTCCAATTTGAATGGAAACCTTCTGAGGTTTAATTATTCTTTATAAATGAATTATTGTAAAGTCATTTTAAAGTATGAAATAACACAGCAAGTATGCTAATGTATGCAGAAATCAGATTTGATAAACAAATGCTTTTCCTTCAACATCTGCTCCACACGTTTGAGGATTTAAACATCAGTTGATTAAAATTAATTTTTAATCATGTAAATATTGAATTTAATGATCCTATGAAACAATCATCAGTTTGATGTTGTATGTGTAGTATGTGAAGTTAAAGTGTTGGTGTGTAACTGATATTTGATATGTGTGTGTTTGTGTGAACAGTGAAGAATTCAGAAGGTCTCCAGCAGGCGGCTCTATTGGAGTACGGTGCAGATTTACACGTGGCTCTGCGAAGCCGCAAAGATGAACTTCTGTACCTGAGGAAACTGACAGAGCTGCTGTTTTCATACGTCATGCCTCCTAAAGCTACAGACTGCAGGTACACACACACACACTATAACACACACACATGGACACGCATGCATTCACACAAACACACACAAACAAATACTAGAACACACCTACAAACAATAAAACACGAACACAAATACTAAAACACACACAAACATATTACACACACACAAATGCTATAACACACACACACACACAGAAACACTATAACAAACACTACAGCACACACACAAACATTGTAACACACACTATAACACACAAACGCTATAACAATCACTACAACACCATAACACACACAACACTATAAAAACACTGCAGCACACACGCAAACACTATAGGACACATACACAAACACTACAGCAGACGCACAAATACTTTAACAAACACTAAAACACACACACACACACAGACAGACAAAAAAACACTTTAACACACAAACACTATAACTAACACTATAGTACACACATGCAAACACTGTAACAAACACTTTAACACAAACACTACAGCAGACACACAAACGCTTTAACAAACACTAAAACACACGTACAAACACTGTAACACACACAAACACTACAGTATACACACACAAACACTGTAACAAACGCTATAACACACATATACAAACACTATAACAAACACTACAGCAGACACACAAAGCTTTAACCAACACTAAAACACACACACACACAAACAAACACTATAACACACACAAACACTATAACACTCAAACGCTGTAGCAAACACTTCAAACACACAAACACTTTAACACGCACCACAACACAAACACTTTAACACACTCAACCACTACAACACCATAACACACAAAACACTATAAAAACACTTCAGCACACAGGCAAACACTATAACACAAACACTTTAACAAACACTAAAACACACGTACAAGCGCTGTAGCGCACACAAACGCTATAACATACACACACGCACACACACACAGAAACACTATAACAAACACTACAGCACATACACAAAAACTGTAACACACACTTTAACACACAAACGCCATAACAATCAATACAACACCATAACACACAAAACACTATAAAAACACACTTCAGCACACAGGCAAGCACTATAACACACATACACAAACACTTTAACAAACACTAAAACACACGTACAAGCGCTGTAGCGCACACAAACGCTATAACATACACACACACACACAACACTATAACAAACACTACAGTACACACACACAAACACTGTAACAAACGCTATAACACACATATACAAACACTATAACAAACACTACAGTACACACACTGTAACACACACTTTAAGACACAAATACAAACACTATAACAAACACTACGGCAGACACACAAACGCTTTAACAAACACTAAAACACACACACAAACGCTATAAAACACCCACCCACCCACACACACACACACACACACACACACACACACAAACAAACACTATAACACACTCAAACACAGTAGCAAACACTATAAAACACAAACGCTGTAGCAAACACTTCAAAAAACACAAACACTTTTAAACGCACTACAACACAAACACTTTAACACACTCAGCCACTACGACACACAAACACTATAACACACACAAACCCTATAACACACAAACAAACCGTATTACACGCACACAAAGCCTATAACACACGCACACTATAACACACAAAGACTGTAACACACACATGCACTCACACACTCACACACACACACTAACCGTATAACACACGCACACTATAACAAGCACCATAACATTCAAACAAACCGTATTACACACACACAAACCCTATAACACACGCACACTATAACACACAAAGACTGAAACACACACATGCACTCACACACTCACACACACACACTAACCCCATAACACACGCACACTATAACAAGCACTACAACATTCAAACAAACCGTATTACACACACACAAACCCTATAACACACGCACACTATAACACACAAAGACTGTAACACACACATGCACATACACACAAATAAACCGTATAACACACGCACACTATAACAAGCACTATAACATTCAAACAAACCGTATTACACACACACAAACCCTATAACACACGCACACTATAACAAGCACTATAACACACAAAGACTGTAACACACACATGCGCACACACTAAGACACACAAACAAACACTATAAACACACAAACACTATAACACACACACAAACCGTATTACATGCAAGCAAACACTATAACACACATACACTATAACAAGCACTATAACACACAAAGACTATAACACACACATGCACACAAACCCCATTACACACGCATACACATAACTGTAATATATGAACAAGTCATAAATCATGCAAATATTGTCAGAAGGCTGTGTTTGTGTTTTTCAGCTTGATTCATGTGGACCATGTGCTTTATTCACAGATCTCTGGCTCTTCTGATTCGAGAGGTCATGACAGGATCTGTTTTTCTCCCAATAATGGACTATGTGGCGGATCCAGTGAGTGTAACACGTTCATTTTCAGTGAAGAGACGTATTTGATAGATGTGCTGTATATAAGCTACAGTCATGTCATAACTGATACATCATAAACATGTCAATGTTGGCATTACAAGGTTCTGTCTGCTTTCTCAACAGTTTTCACACATTGAGCTTCACTTTTGCATTCCATTTTTCTTTGTACAGAGAATGTATAGAATGTATACGTCTCATAATGTTAACTCACTTTTCTGTTATCATTTCAAGGCGATGAAATGTGTGAATCTAATAGTTGATCAATGAAATGAATCTGTTGTATTTCTGTTCAGGACACAGTGAATCACATGATCCTCATCTTCATAGATGATACTCCTGTGAGTTATCTCTTATTAAACACCACGAGAAGATCACCACCTGCTGTTTGTCTGTCTTTGACTGCGCCTCCTTTTATCTGTTTGTTTTTAGCCGGAGCCGTTGACCGACCCCCTGACTGCGCAGGTGTCATTCCTGCAGAAGTTTGCAGACACCCGTAACAAGAAAACCTCGGTGCGTGCTACACTCACTAGTTTTATAAAGATGGAGTCACAGAAAAACACTTGACGCTTCACGCAGAGCTGTTTTGATATCTGCTTATCTGACTGTGCCAGTGATGAGATGTTATGAGTCACATAGACCTGCAGAACGAGATCACACGGCCATCATGATTAAACGATTGATTTCTTGGATCTGGTTTGAGATGTCGAGTGACGTGCGAGGGTTTGTTTTTCTATCAGGTGTTGAAGTTGGATCTGAAAGAGATCAGAGATCAGCAGGACCTGTTGTTTCGCTTCATGAGTTTTCTGAAAGAGGAGGGAGCCGTTCACGTCCTGCAGTTCTGTCTGACCGTAGGTGAGGAGATGTGTGTGTGTGTGTGTCATGATCATCACCTGAGAGGAGATGTGTGTGTGTGTGTCATGATCATCACCTGAGAGGAGATGTGTGTTTGCTTCTATGGCATTCATTCAGTCGGGTTAACTCAGCTCAGTGTTTCACAAAGGTTCACTCCAACAGTATGAATACCTCTGATCGAGCTGTGAAAAGGGTTTGTTCACAGTTTATAGTTCAGACCAAAAAAGAAAACGTTGATATTGTCACAAGCTAATTGTTTATGGCACATAAAATACAACAGAACCTTCCAAACATCCAAAGAGATGCTGTGTGCCTGTTAAACACACTCGGTAAATGTCAGCTTGTGAAATATTTGATGCAACCAATTGAACACACAAACAAACATCTTATAAATTCTTGTTTTATTTCGGTTGTTAATTATACTGCACAAGTTTTAATCAAACCAAACCTGTGGAGTGTGAACACAGCCTAAATGACATTTATGAAAATAAATGTTGTATAGACGACACAAAGGTTAAGATGATGTATGTTTTTAGTTTAGATTTTGTAAACGGTCTTCATTAGTTCAGATTTGTCTCCTCCTTCTTTTCAATAGTGGTGTAGTGTGACAAGAGAACAGAAATCCCGGCTCAGGTTTTTTCACTCTACATGACTAATCTGTCGAAGAAAGCTGAAGGAATGAGGCGATGTTTATCAGTAATAGTGTATTCATTCAAAGCCTGTTTTCTGTCACCAGTAAACTCATTCATGCTGGTTTAACTGGCCACAAGTCATTGGAAAATCTTTTTTAATTGGTCAATTGGCAACACAAAATGAGTTGTCTTAAAGGGACAGTTCATCCAAAAATGAAAATTCTGTCATCGTTAACTAACCTTTGAGTTGTTCCAAATCTGTATAAATGTCATTGTACTGATGAACACAGAGAAAAATATTTGGAAGAATGCTCATAACCAATTATTTCTGGGCGACCATTGACTCCCATAGTAGGAAAAAAACTTTATATTTTTTGTTCTGTTGAATATAAAGAAGATATTTTGAAGAATGTAGGACAGCAAACAGTTCTGGGGCACTTTTGACTACCATTTTTTTTTCATACTATGGGTGTCAATGGGGGGCAAGAACTGTTTGATAACAAGCATTCATTCAAATATCTTCTCTGTGTTCATCAGTGAAATCTATAAAGATTTGGAACAACTCGAGAGTGAGTAATTCATGACAGAAGTTTTATTATCCCTTAAAACCATACTGTAAGATCGCAATAAACATTCACAAAAATCTTATCTAGCACGTACATGATAAATCTTTGTATTTGTGTTTGTGTTTAGAGGAGTTTAATGACAGGATCCTTCATCCTGATCTGAGCGACGCAGAGATGCAGCGTTTGCATGAAGAGGTGCAGAAGATCTACGAGACGTACTGTCTGGAGGAGAGCGTCGATAAGATCAGCTTTGATCCTTTCATTATTGAAGAGATCCACAACAGTCAGTCTCATCTCATACACCTGTCATATACTGTAAAGTGGAAAATAAAAGCACGTTATTGTTTTTTCTGACGTGTGACGATTGTGTGTAGTCGCTCAGGGGCCGTACGCAGGCGTGGTGAAGCTGCAGACCATGCGCTGTCTGTTTGAAGCGTACGAGCATGTGCTCTCTCTCCTGGAGAACGTCTTCACACCCATGTTCTGTCACAGCGATGAGGTAATGTAGAGGAGATGTGATCTGACCAGAGCTCAGGATGAGAATCAACTCTCATCCTGCGTTCTGTGTGTTTCAGTATTTCAGACACCTGCTGTGGGGTGCAGAATCTCCCGCTCGAAACTCAAAGCTCAGCAGGTGAGTCTGTTTGGATCTGCTTAATACACTTAAGAGTGAAATACACCAATTATTCCACACTCAGAAATGACAGGAGATGTAATTCTGTTTTGCATAAAATATGTATGATCTATTTGTGGGATCATCAATATTTTACAAATATTACAATTAAACATATCTCCCTTTCCAAAATCTGTATAATAAAAAAATGAAACGTAACAAATATTTAATACTTAAACAAATATTTAAGGCTGTAATCCATAAGTTTTGCCTCTTAATCACCTTCTGTGAACAATAAACTGCAGGTTACTTTACATTCTCATTAATCAATTAATGTCAAACATTTCCCGGGAAATCATAAATATAGTTATTATGCTCATAATAGTTTATAATAAATAATTAAAACAATTTAATTTTTCTTTACTGTAAAGCAAAACGGTTTCATATAATTCACTTGGTAAATTGTCACAACAGTCATAAATCCATTTTGGAAGTGAGTTTGGTTGATTTGTGCTAACATGATGTATTATTATGGAGAAATAAAGCAACAGGTTTCGTCATTCTGCTTGTGACCGGAAGAAATCTTCTGTAACAGCCAGAAAACGGATATGAAGATAGAATGTGAATGATCCATGTTGTTGCTGTCCTTCTCAAACCTCAGACGTCCAAATTCTGTTTTTCAGGAAATGAATTAAGTCATGATAATATAATACATATGTTTTTAATGATTAAATACTGTGTTGTCGAAGGCATCACTTTTTTATACGTTTTATTGGTTAGATATAAACCCAGTGACAAACATAAAGCATGATTTATAATACTAATATAATCATTTATGGCCTAAAAATACAAATGAGACGAGGCTTCAGAAGGACAGAAGCGGTATGACGGCGGTGCTGAAGTGATGATGTCACATGATCTGAGGATATGATGGAGTGTGTCAGTGAGGTTCAGTATGGAGCCGTGTTTGTGTGACAGACGTGTACGGGTCAGACAGTAATCCACTTTCTGCCTGTTGTTCCAGGAATTTGAGTATGGATGATTTAAGGTAAGTTTATTCATGTGGGTTAAGTCCAGCGCTCTAACAGCATGCCACCAAAAAACACACGAAAGTCATCGAGAAAATTTCAGCCTGATAGCAAAGCTGAGAAAGATATCAAGTGATTCTGATTTATTTTCTGATGTTTAGTTTATGGTTTTAACATGCTTGTCATGAACTGGACATTAGCTTCTCGTCATCCTTCCTCACGGCTGCAAACACCACCTGATTCTTTTTCAAAAGATTTCCACTGTATTTCGTGGTTGTGAATTGTTCTTCTAGTTGAAAACAATCCCTATTTTTAGGTATTTTGAAACAGATATTTTAGGTTTTCTCTGAAGTACAGTAGATGATGGAGCTGTAGATGCAGACGCGTTCAGTCATTCAGAAACACTTGAGCTGACGAATCTTTTTTATCCAAAACGTGCGTGAATTGAGAATGTGATGGTATCAGATTTTCATTTCACATTAATTCAATATCATCAATAGAAAGATTGTTGAATATAATGACAAAGAAGGGTGAACCATCCCGTTCTGACTCAAACCAAACTCAGAATAATTTAAAATGTTTGTTGCTACTAACCTGGCAAACTTTGATCAATTCAGTCATGATTTCATCCTCCCTAGCTAGATTTGTTGTTGTTGTTGTTGTTGTTGAATGGATAAAGTCCTGTTCATCTTAATCTGGTGTGATGGGTGTTTTTGTGTGTAATATGCACGAGACAACATGAGGATATAAAATAAGGTCCATCAAACCAAAAGACTTTCCTCTGAATCATCTCTAGTCCTTCAGTGCTGATGCTTATCTGTGGCGTGTTTTTTGTGGCATGTGTCGGGCTGGCATGCTTGTTTGCTTCATGAAGACCTGACAGCATTCCTCTGGCTGGCCTCTTTAAGACTGGTCATAGATCTCCATCGATCACCCCCAGAGTCTCACCCACAGCCGTCCAGTCCATCTTAACATTCACGTCCCTCCCCGCTTTCAAGAAGTAAGTCTAGGGTGCAAGACCTTCCCAGCGTTCTGCTCATCTCAGACCAGTTTGCCCGGCGATGTTTAAAGGAATTCTTCAAATCATCAACCGTTCCAAACCAGCAGGCTGTTGATTTTGGTGGATCTTTCTTTTTGAGCTCGACAGATTCTTGATCCATGAAGAGGAATAAGTACAAACAAGTTCAGAATCATGGGCAAACACAGAAGTGAGCGTTGACGCCATATTGGGAAGGGAAAGAGTAGGGCTGTCACCATTATTCAATAATTATCTCATCGCAATTGTTTCAGATCATCGCAATTATTGCACCTCTCTATAGAAGACACTAGGGGGAGCTGTTTAATTGTACATATTTAACTAAAGTATAAACCATAAAAAAACCTACAGTACAATTGAATATCATTTAAACTAATCTCAGTATGAAAACCGAGAAGAACCATTTTATTGTAATCTTGCAAGTGAGAAAATAACAGACTAGAAGCGTTTCTTTGACTGACTCCTGATCAATTGACTCCATTTACAAGTATTTTGCGTTTGTATTATTGACACGTAAAGGCCTACACCTTAAGTCTATGATGACCCCATTTTTTACATTTACTTTTTTTTTATTTAGTAGACGCTTTTATTCAAAGCAACGAATAAGGAGTTTAAGGAGCAATAAGCGATATGTCATTCAGGAGCAATAATGCAATAGGTAATAATACTTTTTTCCAGAGTAATTCCAAGAAAAAGTCTTAATATATATTTCAAAGCCAAATCAAAAACATATTAGAATTAAATGTCAAAACAGATAATTAATTGCAATGATTTATTAGACAATTTTCCCAATGGTGACAGCCCTTGGCCATATAAACATGAATGTGCTCTTAATCCTGAAGAAGACAGCTCCCCGTTCACTTGTATCTGTTAATATGGCAGTCTTGCCCTCTTCAATATGGCGCCAATGTCCAGCAACATTTCATCTGCCAAAGTGGCTTCTGTGTCGTTTATGTTGAGAATGACATCCGGATGATGAAACGATTCCTTGAAACATTAGGATTGGTTTTGTTGGGGTGAAACCGGTCGAGCAGACGCAGCAGGTTTGATGCATGGCTTCACTGGACTCTATTGTCTGCCATCATTTGCTTGTTTGTCTGTTGTTGTGTTGTGAAGGCACACGGTTAATGTTGTTGGTCACGTGACTTTAACGGAGTGTGAAGTGTGTCTAAATTCAGGTTCTGATCAGGTGTGTGTTTGGGTGCAGGAACACATCGAAGCGCGGCGAGTCGACTGGCATCAGTCGTATCGGCAGTAAGATTAAGGGCGTGTTCAAGAGCAGCACGATGGAAGGAGCTCTGCCGCCACAGTACGCCATGAGCGAAGGAGAAGACGACACCGTGAGATATTTCACTCTCACACCATATGAATAAAAGGTTGATTTATGATGTTAATCATTAAAATCGTTAACCACCTTTTGTAAGGTGGAGGAGGCAGCGATGGTGCTTGAGGACGACTCTCCAGGGCCCGTGGAGAACGCCGGGACACCAGGAACACTGCGGAACCTCTCCGCCTGGACCATCTCCATCCCTTTTGTGGACTTTTATGAAGATGAAGTTAAGAAAGAACGGATACCGGTCTTCTACATCGAGGTGGAACGACACGACAGAAAGAACGGTGAGGAGAACTCTTTATATGGGTCAAAGACCACACATTTTCCCCTGATTACAGAAGACCCCCAATAAAATGTCATTCAGTGTAACAATCTTGTCAGTCATATTTACAACAAAAAACTATTTATGACAAATCAAATGACCCAAATGCTAAATGATGTTAATGGATGACTATAGATTAACAAAGTTTGGGAGAAGCCAGAGCATATAATAAAGACCGGCTGGTTCGCAATCAGCAATCATAGACTCTCAGCTCAAGCACATAAGTAGAGAAAGATTCTTACCTGAAGCCGTCTCTAAAGGATTACACATCCCACCACCTCCCCGGCTCCTCTACTTGAGCTCTTATCGATAGCAGAACTCCGGGGGGAGTGCCCCCCTCTATTGGGGGGCGGGAGCGTTCCGGGATCGGAACCCGCTCGGAACCCGCTCCCCGGACAGCACGCCAAACACTTTTACTACCCCTGCTATCTTCATTATCTGCTCAGGTGAACTCGTGAATTAGTGACAGCTAATATAAATATATTTTAAATTTGCCACTATCCTATAGGTTTTGCCCATTTGTCAATAAGAATGCTTTTACTCATTTAAAACACAACAAAATGTAATATAGGCACTTATTCTTTTATATATATTAACATGTACAAGTCAGAATAAGCATGTTGTTTAAATTTGCACATAAATATCGTGTGACACTGAATGACAATGTAACGTTATTTTACAACCAAATTTTGAAATTTCATTCTCTAAAAACGTAGTTGAAAGAAACCATGAAGTAAAAAGCTTTCTTTGAACATAAAATCGCTTTTGCAAATTTCTTTGACATACACATCTGTCTTTAGGAAAATACTTACAGACTCAGAAGCTGATGATTATTCACATCTTCCTTTAAATAAGACATGAACTACTAAAAGCTGCTTATCACTATGAAACCATTAGTGTGGGATAGGCATGTGAGGACTCAACCTGAGCCGGTTAAAAGTTCTTTATATTAATGACGATTCAAGCCGGTTGAGATGTTATATGAATCGCAGTACATGTTTTGAACAGCAGGGGCCGCTGTGTTCACTGCAGACTGCAAACGTGGATATGCTGATAAGTGTCTGAACAAAAGATGCATTCTATCTAAAAGCAAATGTGAACACAGATCTGCCTGAAACTCCTCGTGTAACCACACCCCCACACATGAACGTCACTTTGTGGTATGATTTGACTAAGACCGCCAACATGTATATGGAAGTAAGGTGGGCGGTCTTGTAAATCTCAATGTACCGTCGCCGGCGCAGCCTGATGTTCCAAATATGGTTAGAGGCGTTACATTTCCCTGCAGTGAACTGCCCAATCATAGCACACCCCGCTTTACAGAGCGATTAGCTTTGTTAAGTATCTGCACGTTTCGGAGAGGCGGAGCAAAGAGGAGATACAAACATGCACTGAATGTGGAAAATACAGCGTTTCTGAACCTTAAATCGTGTAAACACATTACATTACATATAAAACAAACAAAAATATTTATTTTAGCCGAGTCAAATGACCCCTATGAATGTAATAAAATACAAGAACAGCACAGACAAAGTCTTAATTAATTTGTAATTTTAAAGAGATTTTTGTATTATTCTTTTTATATAACGCAGTTTAGTTGTTATTTGACATACAAAACATTTTAGTTTTAGAAAGAAATGTACAGCACTTTAGTAATAATAAAAGGGCATTTGTTTCTAATTTCTCTCAACTTATTTTGTAAAAATAAACCGTGAATAATCCCGCTTCCGACCTGTGTGTGTGGAGTTTGCATGTTCTCCCCGTGCCTCGGGGGTTTCCTCCGGGTACTCCGGTTTCCTCCCCTGGTCCAAAGACATGCATGGTAGGTTGATTGGCATCTCTGGAAAAATTGTCCGTAGGGTGTGAGTGCGTGAGTGAGTGAATGAGTGAGTGTGTGTGCCCTGCGATGGGTTGGCACTCCATCCAGGGTGTATCCTGCCTTGATGCCCGATGACTCCTGAGATAGGCGCAGGCTCCCCGTGACCCGAGGTAGTTCGGATAAGCGGTAGAAAATGGATGGATGGAAACCGTGAATAAATCGTATCATGAGATCAGTATCATCAATCGCATCGTGATTCATTACATCCCTAGTGGGGGTTGTATCTCTCAAAGATCCATAAATAAGATTATTTTTATTTTATTCATTTATTTGTCTGCCTTTTGCATTTTTGCCAAAACAATTAGAATCTCAGTATGTATGAAAAGAGCAAACAAAATTTGATCTGTTCAAACTAAACCAGACCAAACCCCCAGAAAGTTCTCATTTTATTCACTTTCAAACTATTTTGTTGAAATAGTTAAATTCTGTACAGATAATTATAAACTAAATTAGATCATGATTTATTATTGTATACTATACAGTTTAATAAAGTCTCTGTTCAAACAGTTCTACTGGTCTGTAACATTCGTTTAACAGATTTATTATAAATCCAAAATGCTGCGTGCTTACAAATGACATCAAAGTGTGTAACAGAAGCTACAGTAGGTTTACAAATCTATTTTATTCAAAGTCTTAACTGTGTTTTATAGTTTTGAAGTTAAAATTCCCGATTTAGGCCACAGAGCACCTTCAATACGGCTTCAGGCCACCGGGGGTCACACATGATACACTTTGAGAGGCATTGATCTAACAAATTGAGAATATAGACAGCTACAACAAAATATTACATGTTTGTATGTAAACAGGTTGCTTTTAAAAATATATATTTACAATCTATCAATTGTTTTGATCAATTAAATTGTGTGTAATTTGTGCAGTGGGTCATGAGATGGAGAGCTGGATTGTGTACAGAAGATATATGGAGTTTTACGTGCTGGAGTCCAAACTCACAGAGTTTCATGGTAAAGTTCATCACATCTCTCTCTCTCTCTGTCTGAATGAATGAATGTCAATGATCAGTTTGCTTTGCTTGTTCAGGTTCATTCCAGGACGCACAACTGCCATCCAAAAGAATCATTGGACCAAAGAATTATGAATTCTTATCCTCCAAACGCGTTGAATTTCAGGATTATTTACAGGTGATTTACATTAGATCCATCACATAGACAACAGCGAGTTAACACGTCACAAAAGTCCATCATGGTGTAAGTGTCAAGTAAAAAGCTGAATGATGAATGAATGATAAAGAATAGAAGATAAGGTGAACAATGAACAAGCTCATTGTACAGTCTGAGAACAGTAATATGTGCATATTAAACCCATGTTTAGGAATTAGTGTAGTATGTAAATGGCACATTGCGTGTTTGTTTAAACGGAATGGTTTTTGTTTCAATATTGAGATGTGTTCACGTGTGTTGTTCGTTGTTTTGTGTTTGTGAAGAACCTGCTGCTTCATCCGGAGCTGAGTAACAGTCAACTGCTGGCTGACTTTCTGTCTCCACACAGCATGGAGTCTCAGTTTTTAGACCGAGCTCGCTCAGATGTTAACCTGGGTATGTTTCACATCACTAAAACACATCATCACTCCTGAAGTGAGCCACACACAGAAAACTGTGATTTAAGGGACCAATCATTCGTCTGTATAAGTGATGATGTCGTGGATATGCTAATTAACACATGGCACCCTGTAGTGCCTTTTAGTATCTTCCAATCAGGTTTTATTTATTTTTATTTATTTCCATTAAACATTAGCAACACTGAGAAATAATAACACTTAATGTGATCCGTGTCTTTGAAAGTAATATCCTTGATTTTGTTTAAGAATTTAAATAACACTCCAAATTTATCTTAGCTGGTTGTTATGACAGAAATAAGCCAAGATCACAGTGTGATTTACCGAATGCAGTACTTTCGCCAGGAAAAGCCGTTTACCTTCGGTTTTAAATGTCACGAACAGGCAATTTGGTAATTAAAAGACATTTATATTTAAATGTAACAAGTAACAGTAACAAGTATTCTGTATTACAGATTGGAAGTAACTTGCACAACACTGCCTTTCACTGCCTTCACTGCCGTTCATGTAGTATTTTAAGGCCTCACATGACAAAATGTTTCCATGATTTTATGTCATGAAACCACAGACATCCGCTGCAGACCTGCAGTGCTTAACAAAGAACAGAACACAGTTAACCACCGGAAAAAACACAACACATATATGTGACGCTTTATATAGATTTATATAGAAACTGTTGCTCTGATCTCAATGGGGCGGTTTTCCAGACAAGGTTTGAGACTAGTGCTCGACTAAAATAAATGTTAGAGCTGTCTAAACTGAACACAGTTAGCAGTGACATATCTTAAAATACATCATGCCCTTGTTTTATCTCAAAATGCACAAAGTTATATTTTTTCTAAGGTGTGTTTGTAAAAACGATTTAAAAGTCCTAATTTAACTAAAGCCTAATCTGGTTTAAAATAATCCTTGTCCGAGAAACCACCCCTAAATATTCTGGATTTCAAAGATCTGTGTGTAATAATTCACACATGACCGTCTGATGGGTTGTTTTCTCTCTCTCCTTCTGTAGGGAAGATATTTAAGTCTGTTCCAGGGAAACTCATTAAAGAGGTATAAATTTACACATACTGTCTTTTCACTTCAGAGGAAATGGTTTGTTAGGCCGTGTTCAGACTTGACTTCCTATTTGAAGCTGCAGGTGTCTGTTGTACATTTATAATCCTGAGTAGTAAAGCGTGTTTTCAAAAAACATGCTTTTTTTTAAGGACAGCTCAGACGTCTTTTTTTGACGCTCAAATCGTCTTTTCAAATTCGTCTGAAAATAACGCCCTTCCTCAAGCTCCTTTTTCACAGCTATCCAATGACGGAGACCTGTCTTTTTCATGGCAACACGAGAGGCACGTGATTGGTTGTTAAAGGCTCAAGCTCGTAGAAATAAAAAAAAAACGCCGGTAGTAGCATAGTTTTATATAAATGTAAGTTTATTTTTAACTTTTCACATTGCATTTCTAGATAGAAATTTGTAATGAAGTTTTTAAATAAGTGTATAAACAAAGACGCTCTCTGTTTATAATTCAAATAGACTTTTGTTACGCTGCCTATCTGTTTCTTTGGGGTGCCTTTGTCCACAAACGCTGCCTCCAAAGTCAAACACTGCCGGCGTTTTGTTTTACTAAAAAAGCGCCTTTTCCAGCTTTTTATTTTCAAAAAAGAAGTCATGTCTGAACACAGCCTAATGCTGTTACGTGAATTTACTGCAGTATGTGACGTGATCTGCTGTTCTGATGTGATCTGATGAAGTTTCTTCACAAGCAAGTTCTGAAAGCTAAAGGAATAGTTCACCAGACCCAAAAATGTTCTCCTTTCACTTGAATTTATGAATTTTTATTCCTACTATGGAAAGTCAATGGGGACCATTTTTGTGTGAACTATTCATAAGATCAACATTGATCCAGTTTATTCTTTGTAAAGAGATTATTTTCCCTTTAATCATTTTTTTCTTGTGAAACACATTGAAGGTGACTGAAGTTGTTTCACATATGTTTTAAATCGAGTCAGTCATGTGGGAACATTTCCGGCCATTATTTGGTTAAAAAAAGAAAAAAAGATTTCCTCTTCCCCTTGACTTTAGTCCAGAGAAAGTCTTCATTACTGTTTAAGAATAATTTGTTAAATCATTAAATTTTTGGCTGACGTTTAACAATCATCACTATGAAAATTCTTTAATATACCTGTAGTAATTGTACAAGTACATACACGACATATACTGTAAAAAGAAACACATTCAATGAATTATCAAGGATAAAATCTGCAGTTGGTTTGTTTTGATATAAGCCATAACAACTAAAAAATTCAGCAAAATAACACAATAAAACATTTGAACATAATAACAAACGGAGTTATCTCAGTTTGTAACAAACTCTTCAAGTGGAGATGAATATAAGTATTATTTATTATATTCAGTAAAATTATTGTAATTATTATTGTTAATTATGCCATTGTGAAGATGATTATAATTATTTTTGGTTAATATCAATTATTATATACACAGATATGATTATTAGTTATTATTATATACATGGAGTTAACTATAATTATTATTCTGTATTGTATCTGAGGAATGACTTTGTTTGACAGAAGAGTAATATTTGTATTAATATAATGACATCTTATTTGCTGTGTTTTATTTGATGAAACCTTGCTTGGCATATGGAAGAACCGTTTTATAAAAACACTAATCCCTGTAAAGTTCATTTTACAACAGCTAGGGTGCGTTGTCAGGCACGACGTGAGGGCTTTATTGCTTTATCAAATAAAAGTGTAAATGACATTTGGACAAACATAAAACCTTTGATGAAGTACAATATTGACTCACGTGTGTTTCTTCACACAAACACCACATATGCACTGGAACCCATCTGTGTTGGGGATTAGGATTAAACACCTCGATCGTTCTTAATAACATTTGACATGTTTACTTGAGCATAGTTTTTATTGTGATTTGATGATGTGTGTGTTCTGCAGAAAGGACAGAACCTGGAGCCGTTCATTCAGTCCTTCTTCAGCTCATGTGAATCTCCTAAACCCAAACCCAGCAGACCTGAGCTCACCATCCTCAGTCCCACCGCAGAAAACGACAAGAAGGTGTGTTCACTACTGTTACATACACACGTACATATTCAGTTTTATACGAACATCAAATATATTGAGAGAATTTATGAGAAGATTTTAAAGGTGATGATTGGTGTTTTTTGGGGTTTGGTGACATAAGGTATTGATCTTCTATTGAAAGATGCACAAATGTCCTTGAATACATTTCATTGCCATTCCTGAAAAGGCACCGAGTTTAAAAAAGAATAGATGGAGAAATGGACCCCAGATGTTGTGTGTTGTTTTATTGTAATCAACATTTTCCCCGTCGTGTTATTTAGCTGTTCAACGAGTTATACAGAAACAATGCCAATCTGCCCGAGGGCCTCGAGAGAAAACACAACCAGAATTATTTCATGGAGCTGATGGAGGTGGATGGAGCGTATGACTACCTCATGTACATAGGTGAAGAAAACAAACCGTATGCTTTCAAACAATAGTTCCATCTCAACCCTTCCTCGTGTTTAAGTGTTTGTGATGTATGAGCGCAGGCCGTGTGATATTCACATGCCCGACTGGCTGCATCACATTCTGTGCGCCGGTCGTATTCTCCTGAAGAGAACTCTGGAGGCGTATGTGGAACATTATTTCCACTTTAAACTTGAGCAGATCATGCAAGAAAATCGCCTGGTGTCTCTCATCACCCTCCTGCGAGGTAACTCTTTCATACGCAACATCCCTCAATACTGTACATGTATAAACACATAATGTGTATTCACCTGCATGCGTCAAACGGTCTGCTCGGTCTTCTCAATGCTGAACCTCTGCAGATGCAGTTTTCTGTGAGAGCACAGAGGCACGTTCTCCTGAAGACCAACAGAAACGAGCCAAGCAGACCTTTGAAGAGATGATGAACTACCTGCCAGGTGCTTCTGCAGATATCACTTTAACACTTACCACTTTTGGACATCTTTTCAATTCAATTGTATTTATAATGCAGCTTTACATAGATTATAATTAAAATGAAATATTAATAATAGATTAATAAAAGAAAGACATTATACTTTATGTAAGGGGTGTAACTGTACGTGTATTCGTTCCGAACCGTCACAGGCAACATTCCAAATATAGTCATCATTCCTCTGCCCTACTCCTGCCCTTGGAGATTAGACTGTGGAGAGAACAGGCCATTTATGTGCCATTATGTCGGCGTTTGGAATGCACTTGGCAAAGGAAGCGACGTCATTTCCTCATTATATATGTTCACATGAGAACGAAGCAGTGTGTCCGTCAGCAGATGTCTCTGTTTTAATGGCATAACATTTTCAAATAAACATAAAAAACATAAAAGCATAAAAAAGCATAAACATAAAAGTTTTTAAAATATGCTATATAATATATAAACACTAGTATATATTAAACTTTTCAAAATGTAAAATGTATTCTTTATTTTCAAACAGTTGTTTGCATTAAGTTAACATTAAGTTATGCCATTAAAACAGCGACATCTGCTTACAGACTCAATGCTTCGTTTTCACACGAACATACCAGATGAAGATAATGAGGAAATGAGTTCCAAAAAAGTGCATTCCAAACGCTTACATAATGTTACATAAATGCCCTGTTCACTCCACAGTCTAATCTCCAACGGCAGCAGTAGGGCAGAGGAATGATGACTTCATTCAGAATTTTCCCAGTTATGGTTCGGTAAAAAAAATGCGTACCGTTACTCAATATATATATCAAAATAAAAAATACAAGGTATCATGGCAAGTTATTCTCTATGTAATGAACATAAATGACACAAAACTTAAATAAGTGCTGCATTGGATTGTAAGTAACTTTGTTGTAAAATTATAATTTGCGTAATATGTAAGACTTACATTTAGAATTATTATTCAGATCTAGTGCTTATGGGTAAATTAACAGATATTTACAATATACCAGAAATATGGTATATTGAACAATTTGCAATAATTGAGCAAATTTACAGCAAATTTGCAATAATACCACATCATGCAAAATACACACGTTAAATGTCAGAAGTTCACAGTGAGCAACAGTGGTAAGAAACCCAAACTCCATTATAAATGTATATGTGTATGAAAGTGGAGGAAAAAACCTTGGGAGAGACCAGACTCAACCGGGAGGGCCAGTTCTCCTCTGGCATGTTAACTGCAACTACAGAGAGGATGAAAACTGCTTTTAAGCTGCCAGTCTCAGTACTAGTGTGTCCATCTCTGAAAGAATTGATTTGTTTTTTCAGATGTAGTGGGGAAATGTATCGGTGAAGAAGCGAGGTATGAGGGAGTGAAGTTAGTCTTCACTGCAGTTCAGCAGCCGCTGCTCAATAAACAGGTGTGACCTGACAGACTCATCGTCATTCTCTCTCTCTCTCTCTCTCTCTCTAACTCACTGCATCTCTCTCTCTCTCTCTCTCTCTCTCTCTCTCTCTCTCTTTTTAACTCTCTGCATCTCTCTCTCTCTCTCTCTCTCTCTCTCTCTAACTCTCTGCATCTCTCTCTAACAGATGACGTACTTGTTACTTGACATTGCTGTTCAGGAGCTCTTTCCAGAGCTCTGTAAGGTACTGTGACTCTCCTACTGCATCATATTCTCACAAATCATTAAGAAATATTTCACCCATAAATTAATATTCTTCCATTATTTTTTCATGGGAACGTAAAAGGAGAATCTTTAAAGTACTTAATGTATTTCTCTTCTCTAATTTAAGGTGTCATTTAGTGAAGGTTTCAGATTAAGGACACTGTACTTTTATTGTATATATGTTCCTTTTAAATTAATTCTGTTGTTTTGTCTCCAGGAGAATCAAAAATCTGATCTCTCAGTCTCCAACAGATGGATGTGAGACACATGGGAAGAGAACTAACATCACAACACATTTTATCTGACTAGCAAAATTCCACTATTTATTCATTGTAATGAGGATGTGTTTCATGTTTCATGGAGTCCTGCTCATATTCCTCCTGGTGTAACAGTGCAGTACATGAGGAGACATTAGGTTGGCTAAAACAGCATTTATTTAACACACTACAGTGATCTAACGTGACAGAGACATTGTCCTTTCAGACATTTACAGAAAGTAAAACCCTTAAAAAACATGAAACATTGTGCTACATTTGATGTGATTTCATAACAGTAGGAGACGTGTGCAAACCCCTGAAAATGTATTTTGTAAATGTTCTGGCTTTAGTAAATAAAAGTAATAAAAGTTAACTTTTAATATATCTGCTTCATTTGTACCTTGTTTATAAAATATACTTGTTTTTAAAATCTCACATACAATTAAATTGTTCATAAACATTGGACTCTTACTGAAGCTTTGAATTTCTCTTTGCGTGAATTTTCTGCTAAACTAGTGCTGAAGATGCGACTGAGGTGAATATCGCAGGTTCGCGGCAATCACGTCTCCCAATTCATGCCTTTGTATCGACTTTGTGTGTAATCTACTTGCGCAAATAATTGAATTCAGTTCTGGCATGCACACAGATCCCTGTGTATCCCCTAATAATAAGATGAATTAAATGAGCAATGTTGCTCTTAAATCCTCACTAATGTTTTGTTAATCCTCACAGTGTTTATTATAAATGTCTCTTTCTATGACGCTAATTATACTTTGGATTATTTATGGCTACACATCCACGTCATTTCACAAGCTTGTCCACCAAAAAAGGTCTAGTTTAATAGAGAAACATGAGACAGAAGGACCACATCAGGAGCAGGAGAGATCCTCGCTGTCCAACAGCAGAACTGACAAACTGAATTCGTCCCTCCACCGCCGGATGAACTCTCTTTCTCTCTGTGATGTAACTGGCGATAACTGCTATATCCAGATCACCTGCCGAGAGTTTGTGAGTATACACTGTATGAGATATGAACTGTAGGACAGTGGTTCTCAAAACATATTTTGTGACATTTTATGAAATATAGAAATTTATAATAGATTTTATGCAACCAAACATCAGAAAAATCAGACCACCAACCAAAGGAATTGATGTTCCAACTGAACCCATTTTTGGTTTAATTAAAATTCTAAAATTTAGAATATAATGCTTTTTGGGGGGCTGCCAAACAATGCACACACACTTTCATGCACACAAAGGGGACATCAGAGCAAACCCCTGCTGTAGAAGACTCACCGCTGTCGTGTTTGAGTTTCAGTTCTTGGATCATGGTGTAGTTGTCTCCTCCATTCACCAGATAAGAGGGCATCACCAGTTTATAAATCTTCTTTGGGTCAAGCGACTCATATCGGGGAACTCGACAGTCGGTGCACAGCACATTCACACTTTTAACACGCTGTCCTGACGGTTTGGATGAATCATACACCACCTGAAAACCTGCGGAGAAAACACAACCGCTTGAGACTGGACGCGTGGACCTGCAAGTGAGTCGGTTACCTGGTGAGAAAGGTTTTCTAAGTAACAGATCCCACCAAAACAGAAATCCTCCCATTGATTCACCTTCATGTCATGTCAGAATCAAATGTACTGTATGATTATTATCATTATATATTTTAGGGAACACTACATGACTCATTTGCACATCAGCAATTTAGAATCTTAAGTGTTCTTTCACTGCAAAAACAAGACGCCCAAGAGCCAATGACATTCACAGTTATCCCCGTGAAACTTACCGTGCTGATCTGTATATTGTCATGTACAGTATACGAAACGTATGGATCGCTAAACAAGTTTTCCCCATCCCATCTCAGACAGAGGTCCGGTGTGCTGTGGCTTTTCCATAGTGTGTAATAAAAGTTGTGAAAGATTTAGATAACTACGCCTAGATAACTGATCTCAGAGCTGGTCTACCTTACAGCTATCTTCAATCAAATGGAAGAAGGCGGGGTTGCTGTTGACAGTAGCCGAGGTCAGTTTAAACTGTTGCTGTGTCTGTAACCGGTTCACTTTTCCCTATATTGAAAATTACATTTGAGTCCTGTCAAAAAGGACTTTGAAAAAACCTGTCAAATTTATTTGCTGCATCCGTGTTTCCATGTGTTATTAGTTTTGAGCGGTTGTTATCTGGGAATGACGAACCTGCAAATGTTGGGACTGGTAATAAGAAGTAACACCCGTTTTATGCCACTGAAGCCGCCAATTTGTTGGTGCCATTCTTAAGACCTATTCACACGGGATTAGTATTATCTGGGGACCTGGTATGATTTAGAAATGCTCCCCCACATTCATGAGACGCACGAGATAAGTGAAGCCTGTGACTTTTTTTCTGGATATGATGGCAAGGCTTTGCGTATAGTTTATATATATAGTTGTATGGTGTATAATGATATATGACCGTACCTGTCAGCATTTGAGACCTACGATCAAGTTCGAGAGATCTTCCTCTGTTTGGTTCACAATCGCGTCACGTGAGTTTCCATGAGAAATAACAAAACTGGAGACTCTCGGCCAAAACAGAAGTGTTGGCAAACCCAGCACCCAAAATAATGTCAAAACACTTCAAAACAGCCTCCATTATTCGCAAACGATGGTTTAAACCTTGAAATGGATCTATGATGACGGATGGTGATTCTCACGGCACTAATATGTTATCACAGGACCTAGGTGTTATTCGATATATGGCAGGTTATTTGCGGGGGAATTCTTACTTTACAAATTACAGACATGGCCGTTTCGCAAGGGATTACGATCACAGACAACCTCTATTACTATTACAAATGACTAGAGGACGTCCAACCTGACCCACCCGCAAGTGATGCCTGTGTTGAGCTACACAAAACATTAAAGGGATAAGCATGACTCTTATGTCATTCCAAACCCAAATGCTCTTTCATGGGAGATAAAACGTCTTAAATGTACATCTAAAAAAATTTATTTTGGGCCTCTGTATTTGTGAAATCCTACAACTTTCTTATAAAGGAAATGCTTGTTAACCGCTACAAAATATCACAAAGTGTGAGTAGTAGACGTCGTTGTGAGATAAAGGCAGCAGTAGAGAGACAAAGGTGAATTACCTGAGACCTGAAGGAAGCGTCCAGTGCTTTCTCCATACCTGCTGACCGAATGCTCGAAAACCTTTTTCAGTGCAGATCCGTTCAGCTGTACCAGATCAAACGTTCCACCGAACGGCAACACAGACATCAGATCTTCCATTGTGATTGAACCTGGATTTAATCGACACGCACAAGGAGTTATTTGTCACAAGTGGAGCTGGGTATACAGGAGTGAAGAGTAGATGTAGTATAGCGCACCATTTCCGTTTCTCTCGTCTATTGGCGACCGAATGGAACCGCTGTTGAGAATACAAGAACTGACGTGATTCCACTGCTTTTCATCAGCGTATTTGATGTTGGTATGGACCTGAAACACAAGCACAAAGCCCCTTTTCCACTTAGATTCCATACCATAATGCCCTCCAAATATTTACACCAAAACTGGAGTACATTAGAAAACCCGTTCACTCACCATGGCGTCACATATCAAGTTTCCCATATTACATTCCCGAAATCGACACTCCTCGGAAGACCCGTTGAGATACACCAGACTTTGTCCCACATATTGAGAAGAGTAATTGGCCAGATTCTTCTTCCAGGAATTCACTTCAGCCTGAATGACCGGATCTACAAACACACACAAAACATTGCACATTAATCTCACACAGTCTGTGACTGCAAAAATTATCCAAATAAATCATGTACCTGTCTGACAGATACAAAACTAAAGTTTCTAAATTGATGTGTAATGGATATTGTAAAAACAGAGTTCTGGTCCTATGGCAAGCCGAATTAACTTCTAATCATTCTCATGATATGAATTTTCAACATTCAACAATTACATTTTTACCACTAAAAATGATTATAATAATTGCATTTCTGATATCTGAAATAAGATTTTTAACATGTAAGATATCTATTATGGATATCTGAAATTGAATTTTAATGGAAGTCTATTGTAATATTTAACTTGTAAAAATGCAATTACAGACATCAAGAATTACCTTTTTTACTAGTTTTACTAGTATTTTTGATATCAAGAATACACATTTCTGCAAGTGATGATGTCATCGTTGATATAAAGAATTCAAATTTTTACTATTGAAAATGTAATTACTGACATGAAAAATAGTAATTTATACTAGTAAAAATGTTATTGTTGATATCAAAAATTCAAATCCTGAGAATGATTCAAAGCTAATTCGGCCTTGAATCTGGTTGGATGAGAGCGATAGAGGCCGGTGTGAATGACTCTGACTTCAGAATTACCATCTGCACTGTCTGTGTGTTTCGTTCATCAACTACAAACATGCTACAAATATTGACCTAGTAAGCTATCAGTATAACTATGAGTTCACTTGTACAAAGTCCATTTCAAGTCCATTTCTTTCAAAACAGAAGAAGTGTTGTTTATACAACTAAATAAAAATCTAGAAAAAAATGTCAGAGAGGTATTACCTTAAGTAAGAAAATGCACTGCATTCAAAGTTTTTACACTTAAGTAGTTGGCTTGATTAGAAATTAATAAGCAATAATGTGAACAACTAACTAATTCAACTTTGATTTTAATTCAAACATACATTCACGACATGCCCAACGGTTATGTATGTCTGACATACAAGACATTCCACCCATCCAATGTCTGATTGTTTGCTAGGAATCCTGGGTAGGTAACCAAGACCACATCGAGGGCACAAAGGCGGTGCTCGCGAGTATACTTCTACATGTTAAAAGACAAATGAGCCACCCTGCAAACTTGTAGACTTGGCACACGCAATTTAAGGCCATAAGATCGCAGGTCCACATGAAGTGCGCCATATGGGACAGGGCCAGGGTAACATAGCTGGTAATGCATTGTGGGAGTCTGTGGTTATGATCTTTTGGAGTTATTCATGTTTCTTCAGTATGGACGACTTCTAGATCTAAAGTGGATCTCTCTTGACAAGTACTGTTGACTGTTAGTTCTCAAGAATTCTGAATAGCCACAGAGCTACTGTACTGCTGGCCTGGTTCTTGAAGGGTGGGCTGGCAGATATCCTGGGTGGGCATTTACCCCTACCACAACTGCCCATAAACATATGTACATATACATCCAATGAACAAAATTAAAGGTGTCTTTGTTGTGTTATAAGTTTTCTGTGCATGTATTAGACATGTAAAATTGCACAAATGAAAGTGTGGGAACAAAACATGCATTCTATCTGAAAGCGTATGCTCACCCAGACCTGCCTGAAATCCCTCGTGTAACCACACCCCTATTAATCTACATCTGTTGGTGGTCTGATTTGACCAAGACCTCCAAAATATATACACAAGTAAGGTGGTGTACCTGTCATTACAATTGAAGAGGAACCTGATGTTCCAAATATGGTCAGAGGTGTTACATTTCCCTCACACGCTTGCAGTATTCCACCAATCACTACGCACTGGTTAACTGGCCAATCAGAACACACCTAGCTCTTCAGAGCCATGAGCTTTATAAAAAAGCTGCCCGTTTCAGAGATGATATTTTTTGTTTCATTCTGTTTCAATCACAATATTCCTCCCAAATTTAAATATTGGAAAACATCATTTGATTCGCAGTGTTGGGGAGTGGATTCGGCAGATTTGGAATATGTATAGATGAATTGCCCATGGCCTTATTTGTCCAAGTTCATGTCTCTTAAAGAAGCAAACAGTAATGGTTCACATTTGTTTGTAATCTGTCCAAAATAAAAACGCTGTCTGCATCGAATACTTCAAGCACAAATTTAAGGAAACACATACAGGTAAATTATAGTCATTTAAAATTGAATAATGATCTGGTTTTATTAAAGCAATTAGACCCAAGAACAGTGTGTTACAGTTGATTTTTAACAGATAAGAGCGTTGTGGCATGATGCAAAGCAGCTTATTGGTTTTATTAATTATAAAATAACAAGAAACTATTGGAAAATATTCCTTACTGATATAATTCACCGTCCAATAAAAATCACTATGCATGTGCCATCACGTGAAACGCATCTCTGCGTTATTTTTTTGCATGTCAAGCAAATGAAGTATCTCCGTTGCTCGCTGGTGTTAAATAAAGTGATAATGGTCCGCAGAAAAGAGAAATAAAGTTGAAAGGGAAAAGCGTGAGGCTAATCTTACAGCTAAAATTCCCAAACTAACTTGGTAACAACTTCAGGTCCCTTTCGGACAAAACATCTGTGCGGCAATACACATTTACAGGGCTGTGACAACACGAGATCTGATAAGACCAGTCAAATTTCCTTTTGCAATTGGCATGATGGAGTGCTGGGCTCAAAATTGCGTTAAAATATATTACATTGCATCCAACATGTAAAGCACATTGATCTGTGATGTTGGGTGATGCTAAATGTGTAGGGGTGAGACTAGACACTTATCTCATAAAACGAGACTAGACACGAGAACAAGATTTTTTTAAAGAAATCTGTTGAAATATAATGATGAAATATATAGAATATCTTTTCTTCACCTTAACACAAAAAGCAAAAAATGGAGGCATTATAAAATCACATTTTAATGAATTATGTTTTGCAGTAATAAACAATATGTAAACACTGCAAAAAATTTAGTCAAAAACTCAAATGACAGGCAGTAATTTCTCAGAATTGATGCTTTGTTTTCTTAACGGGCGCAGCTTTAAGAAAAGAGGTGTGGTTGTTTTCTTTATATGTATTTACATACTGCACATATTAGCAGAGGTGACGATAATATCACACTGTCAATCCTCCTTCCTCAACTGACTGAACCCTCACAGCCTTCAGAGGAACAGTTAAAACTACATAAACACATCATGTTTTATGCTAACATAACATTGCACATTTGTAAGAGACATATGATCCGTTTTCGAAGAGGTTTGCCTGTGAATGTATATAAAAAATAATGTATTGTGAACTTGCAGTTGTTATTGTTTGACCTTCATGGGGCCAACACGCCTCGCACCCACAGAGGAGGACAACAGCTAGATCTTGTTCTTATGTTGTTATCTTCACAAGAAATTCTTAATGCAATTAACAGACTGTAATTTGTAACTGCAGTTGCGGCATTACGCCACAGTGGAGGCGCTGTTTCGTTATCAGCACAGTGAGGCGCTGAAAAGAGTTGCAGAACAAGAGCTAGATGTGTTTCACAGCTCTTTGTTTTGCATCCAATTACGTTTCATTTCTTGAAATGTCTTAAATGAACATGACGTCCCTTATTACAATGTCTTCAGCTGTGCAATAGGATCGTTGAATCAGCGTGTACTTTACAGTTCGCCAGTATGAACACATATTGAGTCAGAACGACTCACACACGAATGACTCATTTGAACTGATTCATTTAAAATATTGAACTTTCAGTCACTAACGAATATAAAAGATCATTTAGTCATTTAATGTGAACCACAGATAATGCAAGAACTGAATTCTTTGCTCATTTAGCATGACTGGTTATTCAGTTTGCTATTGTGGGTTAGTTGAAAATGATATAGAAATGCTTTATTCGATAAAAAAAATCTGTTTGGTTGAATAAAAATTTATGTTTTTGATATTTTGATATATCTTAACAATTGTTATTTTATCGCATGTAATTAGAACTTTTAATATCACTTATAAAATCAAAGTCACTTTGGTCAAGCCACTTAAAGGTACGGTAGTATGTGTGTGTGTACAAGATCAGGAGGATGGCACCACATCCGCCTCATTTGGGCCAGGACAACTGGAGTTCCTCAGGGACCCGATCTCACTGCTCTCCTCTTTATATACCACCTCCATGAGTCCAATAATTAAGTCACACGGGTACACACACACCATTTTTATGCAGATGACACACAGCTTTATTTCTCTATTCAGCCAGATGACCCCACCATCTCTACCCGTGTCTCTGCCTGTCTTCTGGACATCTCTTCTTGGATGAAAGAGCATCCCCTACAACTCAACTTCAAAGACAGAACTCCTGATTATACCGGCCCAGCCTTCAATTTAACACCACCTTACTGTTCAGCTCGGATCCTCAACTATTACATCCACCAAGTCTGTATGGAACCTAGGTTGTGCAGTTATTAACGTGTTCTGTACAGTTGGTCAGGTCACATGTCACACCACAACAAAATATGCACTCACACAAATGCGCCCAAATCTATTTTGAGTGGCACAGGTTAAATTAAGGGAGCAATAAAATGAAGGGGCCCTTGGGTATGCTACATGTATTCTCAATCCGGCCCTGACTGTCAGGTCTGGGGTTCACTCACCTGGTGCTATAGAGCTGTCCAGTAGAATTGGGTTGCCTGAAGACTTCACTACAACTCCATTGGAATCAAACGTCACTTTTAGATATCCAAGATACTTTCCAAAGGCATAGGCCTGGACCACTGGAACATCAGGCCCGTTGTCTGATTTCACCATGAACGGGTACTTACCCGCAGGAACCTCACTGGAGGGCGAAGGTCCTAGAGACAAACATTATACACATGAATGAAAATCAAACACTGAAATTATATTTGACAGAAATGATTTGCAGAAGGTAATAGTACAAAACTATTGGCATAAAAAATGAGAGCAGTCATCTTGGATAAATTCCTCATGAGTTTTAGCTCCAGCTGTAGCAGGTCAGGACTGACGTTCAGTGGGGTTTAAAATCTAGTTTCTGACTTTAGCATAACCTAAAGTAACCCTTTTAACGCAAATGCTTCCATGAAGTTACCACTGTATGAACACTTTAATAATGTCCTTCTGAAAAATCATTGTCCCTTTCCACAGTCCACCTTAAGCCTACCAAAATGCTTTTTTATTATATTATTGAAATGTCTTTAGAAAAAGCTCGCAGACTGCAAATGAAAAAGAAAAAAATAATTCTGTCATGAATTTCTCAGCCTCAAATCGTTCGACAAACTCCATTTAGCTTCAGTACGCGAATTAAGTTTTTCTGAGTTCCGGGAGCTTTCTGACTCCCTTGTAGACCGCAACGCAACCAAACTTCAAAGCTCTGAATGTGAGTAAAGACGTCATTGAAAAAGTCCATTTCACTACAGTGGTTCTGCATAAATTATATATAAAGTTACAAGGATACTTTTCGTGCCAAACAAACAAAAATAATGACTGTATACAACAATCACTGTTTTAGTATCTAACGGGCATTCACAAGAGCACCAGGACTATTTTAATGATGTCTTCACTCACTTTTGTGCTTAGACATTAGGTCGCGTTTCACTGAGCCCCGGTCCTCAACAAAAGGTCCTGGGGTTGTCAAACAACTTAAGTGTGAGTAATTCATTCCTTTAATATATTCCAAGTTTAAAATCAACATCACTGGGGCCAATTAAAAATAATTCCTATCAATAACAATATTAATATGTTCTTCTGAACCCTTACAATAGCAATACATGGACGTACACCTTAAAATATAATGAATATATTTGCAAAAACTTTGTTTCGGGTTTACATAATAAATATCTGTGTACAGTGCATATTTATAAACACGTACACATACAAATATTTAAATTTAGGAAATATTTACATGTTTTCATATTAGGCGTGTCAAAGTTAACGCGTTAACGCATGCAATACATTTTTTTCAGATAAACACGTTTGTTTTGTCATCCTTTGGCTTACATTATATAATGATGCTCTTATTCATGTTAAGGCTTTATAACCACTTAAGCAGGATTTGAAACAGTTGCTCTGATGCGTTCAGTGAGGATACACAGCTTGTAGCTATGGGATGCGGCACAATGTGAAACCGTCTGGTGTATACAGTCACGGGCTAAAGGCTGCGTCAGGCAATCTCTGTCAGATAACACAGCACCAGTACATGCTTCTCTTTCCTGCTTGAATGAACAAAACCACACAAGATTATGCCAGACTGCCTGTTTTGTCTAGCATTTTCGTAAGCACAGATTTCAAGGTATAAATTATGCATAATTACATGTAACTATCCCTGAACCAAACACTAATTCTAACCCAATAGTAAGTACATTCAGTTCCTTTTTATAACTACTTAAATGTATTATTACTCTGTGACACGGGCACTGTAAAATAATGTGTAACCCATTTTTCAAAACTGAGTAAACTGTTTTTACTCTTTTTTTTTAAACTCATTTTCACATACTGAAACATAGATTTATAGAACATAGAGTGTGGTAGCTATGGTGCTCTGAGCGGTTACTAGGGAGTATTAAGATTGTTGCTGGCTGTTTTCTAGGGTGTACTGTAGGTGTGCTAGTTGGTGTAAATCTCTTTAATATCCTGGCTTTTAGATTTGGTCCAACCGTAAAATAATGGATATCTTCCAAATGGCACGAATTACAAGGCACCAAACAACGCGAGTAAACTGCTAATGAAGGGATTCTGGCAGGTTTCCATACCTTTCTAAAGCCTACAGGAACTTTCACATCAGGCGTGTTTTACCAGCTCTGAACTGAATCCACATGATAACTCATGTGAGTCATACAAAACTGTAGAATTATAAGAAAGCCCCAAATTAAACCCTACCCTAAACCTGCCTGGCTGCCTTTAAAGAGGCGTTTTCTGTTGTAATCATAACGTGAGGGTGTATTTCATACCTGTGCACAAGAAAGTATTGGTGTGTCCTCCGATCACAACATCCACACCTCGAACCTGCTTTGCAATCTTTTGGTCGGCTTCAAATCCAGAATGTCCGAGAGCAATGATCTTATTAACGCCCAGCGTTGTAAGTTTATCCACTTCCTTCTGAAGAGCAGCGACTTCATCCTCAAACACAAGAGCAGGACCTGTGCAAGCACAGAAATGAGATTAAAAACATTCAATCACTGCTGTGGCCATAATGTGAGGTGATGTTAAGATCAGGTTACCCGGTAAAGAGAGAGCGGGGGTCTCCACTGACGTGTACCCCACAACACCCACTTTCTCTGAGTTAACAGTGAAGATCTTATACGGAAGGTAGTGGCCGCTGATGCGAGGAGCCATTGTTTCATCAGCTTTGATATTCGCGCTGAGAACACTGAAGTTCACTTTCTTGAGGAAAGGATTCAAAAGGCCGTCCACACCGTTGTCAAACTCATGATTTCCTAAGGCCTGAAGAAACACAGATACGAAGCAGAATGTACTTCAATTGTCAATTCAAGTTTATTTACACAATGTGTATTGTTCCAAAGCAGCTTAACAGGAGTAAATAAGAAAATCACGGAAAGGTAAAACACAGCACAGTGCACTGTGTTTATACAACAAGCAAGATCATTCTAATAAATAATATCTAATAAATAATTCAATAAATAAATGCAGTCTCTAGGTGAGCAAGCCAACACTGCCCTGCTGTCATACTGTACTACTGTTTTTGGTGAAATTGATAATAATGCAAAGTATTTAAAACATCAACCATACAGTGTGGAGACTGCAAAACAATATAATAAAGTGTACAGCAGTAACATGCTCCCACAAATGCAGCAATACTTAGGGTATGTGCTCACTGTTGAGCTTCACTTAACCTTTTTTTGTGTGGTTGGTTTTCATGTCCTCCTTCTTTTAACATGGATGACATGCACTTGGATCCTGACTCTCTCTTTCATTTGGAAGTCTTTTGTAGGTTTTGCATCAGATAAAACACTGATATTGCAATTACTGTATAGATTATAGTACATATTATGCAAGGTATCTCCCTGAACTCTGGTAACAGATAGGTACTGTAATGGAGGGTCTGAATATTTAACACCCAACTACAGTAACGTCATACATTTAACTTAAAGAGGAGGTGACACACTCAGTTTCTGCCAATCTCATATTAATCTTGAGTGCCTTTAAAGTAGTTTTGCATATTTCGTATCTTCGAAGAGTATTTAGTTTGATCAAATTGATAAAAGACAGCTGTTGGAGGTGCGCGGGGGGGGGGATAACTACAGCACGAGCACACAATTCCATTCCATTTTCTACCGCTTATCCGAACTACCTCGGGTCACGGGGAGCCTGTGTCTATCTCAGAGTCATCGGGCATCAAGGCAGGATACACCCTGGATGGAGTGCCAACCCATCGCAGTGCACAATGCATTGAGATCTGGGGTCTGTAAACTTTTTTGAATTGGAGGCTAAATGTATTTTGTCTTCTGTGGTTATACATGCTTAATGTGAAGGGAAGAACAAAATGAAAAAAATATTATCTATAAACAATATAAATAATCTTTACACATTATCCTTTTTAAACATTTTCACCCCCTTCTCTGAATGCTGCATTGTGTTTAGAAACTTGTTTTTATCACTAAATAAAAAAATCCAATTTCGTTTTTTCAGAATTGTGAGATTTAAACTCGCAGTTGCAAGTGATGAAAACAGAATTGCATGAAAAACTCACAATTGGGAGATCTTGCAATTTTAACATTTGTATAGTAAGTTTTTTTCATGCAATTCCACACACTGCAATTATTCCAGCTGTGCATTTTTTTTTAAATATGTTACTAAGTTACCTGTACTTCTTTACTCCCAGCCCAGCGAATGACTTGCCACGTACGGTTTATGTACGGCAACTTTTAGCACTGGAACTCCACCATCTATCAGTTTCAAACGATCTCCAAATCCAGCGTCACATCCACCGTTTGTATAACATCCATCACCCAAATGCGGTGAACAAACAAACACAGCTAAACTTCCGTCAGCCGAGTGAAGCGGCATTGATGGGCGTCCTCTTTCTCACGCTGGCTGGTTGCAGAGTATAAACGTGTCTGTGCATGTAGTTTTCTATTCAATTAAAGTTTTTCTTACTATACACAAGGTTGTATTTGTGACCCTGGAGCACAAAACCAGTTAACTGTAACATTAGCTAAAAATACCATTCAATTTTTCTTTCATTAGGATATTAAGTCAAGATCATGTTCCATGAAAATAATTTGTAAATTTCCTTCCGTAAATATATCACAACTTTATTTTTGTGAGTGGATGCAGCAAAATCGCAAACAAAAATGGCAAGAAACACACCCATAAACATCACTGCCCCACTTTGTTAATTATCCATTTGAGTTTATTTAAAGCTTAGAATTTCTGCTTTCAGGTTCATCTTCTCTCCACAACGTCATTACAGCGGTAGGCCAACAGAGAGCGTTTAAAAAACCTGTTAGCAGCGGCCTTAAGGCCATTTTCTCAATATTTAGATTTTTCTGCACCCTCAGATTTCAGATTTTCGAATAGTTTTATCTCCTAACAAACCTTATAACAATGGAAAGCTTATTTGTTCAGCTTCCTGATGATGTATAAATCTCAATATTGAAATAAATGTTATCCTTACGACTCGTTTTGTGGTCCAGGGACACATTTATTTATTTTAAAAAGTAACATTTAATGTGTTAACTATTGTCTTGTAGTTTTATGTAATTTACGGATGTTGTTCTGTTTCTACAGACAAATGTAATTTAACAAACATTTATTAGGATTACAGAATGTGTTAAGATTTCCAAAGGGAACGGCTTTTATTGAATCCAATTCACACATGGGGAATGCTGGGTATTGACGGAGTTGCATACGCATCAGATATTTGAACAGGGAAACTGAGGAGGATGAATTTATGAGATTGTATCAGGTATAAAGCTCATACTGTAGGATGTGAGGTGTAACTGCACTCTTAAAAATGAAAATCATTACATTAACTTTTAAGAATGTGTTTATTTGACCATTCATTGCTCCATAAAAGTTGCCAAATTGACTTTTAAATGTTACAAATTGACTAAAACTGTTTATTAACTGGTTTGTTTTCTTGTGCAAAACATTTTTCATATCTTATTTTTTTGGTATCATAATGGCTTTGAAAAGCTGTTCATCCAATGAGTCGACGTTTAATAGAATAGCTGTTTCGTAGTCAAGCCTTTAAAGTACAGAAACTGTACTTTAGACATCCGTCTACCCTGCGATATGATCACAGAATTTTTTTGTTGGTTTTCATTGTTTGTTGAGGATTCACTGAAGCGTGTCTTAACTCTGTTTGACGGTGGATGATACGGTAACCATTGAGGCCAGTCTGTTCACAACACGTGGGAAACACCTTTTGTGTTTCTCTGTGAGTCCCCCAACACCTGTCCAGTGTAATGAAGACTCCTGTGACACGTCCAGAAGAACCACCGCCGTCCATTTCTGCTCAACATTACGTCAATGACAGAACGGACAATGAGTCCCTATGGCACTTACAGTATAATGATGGAAAAAAGCTCAACACGTTTGAAACCTGAATGAATCAGACCGATCCTCCTCTGATCTCGGTTTCAGAAAAGCAGAAAGCAACATGTGGTTTGTGGTGAAGTTTCTCTTTAAATCTCGTTCAGAGATTTATTTTAATCATGCTTCAGGAATGTTGTGGAGGTCTGTACATCAGCATTCCTCCAGAGTTAACCAGTAATGTGTTCAATGTGTTGAGCTGGAACTGATTTGACATCTCAACACAACACGTTCATTCAGCTGCTGTCGCATTTGACCCCACCAACCGAATACGAGAGCTTTCCTTAAATACCACAAGTGCACTACAAATGAAAAGAAAAAACGTACAGTACAACATTATATTCTTTGCTTGTGTTTATGTTGCAGTTGCTTTTGTTTTGTTACCAATTGTTCGCTGTTCCCGGTGTTTGTATTGTTTGGACTGATTATCTGTGTATGACCTCGGGCTGTTTTTGGATTGTGCAATGGAACACCCCATAAATGAAACCGCATGTGGATGATAACATCTGGATCTGTGCTAACTTTAACACTTACATCAAATCAAAGAAAAACTGAACAAATGATCCCTTGTATAACCTGACACATCCTTCAATCTTCTTATGACAGTCAAGCCAAAAATGAAACTACCCAAGTTCTTGTTCTTTAAACTGCTTAGACTAGTCTAAAAAGTTAGTTATCATTTTTCTTATTCATAACTTTACATCAGTTACATGAAAAAGTTGATTGGTCTTGGAAATCTGAAAAGTTTAACTAATAATAGTCCTAACTAATTGCTTGTGAGAATAGTTGTTAAGACAAAGGGAGCGTCCGAATGCCATACTGTGATGGTTTGTACTGAATTTGAATAAGTACCTACCGATCGACGATTTCGCCTACTATATAGTAAGGAAGTAGGCGATTTCAGACGCAGTCATGTTCTAAACTAGCAGACGTTTATGCGACCCAGGGGCCGGTTGCATAAACTGCTTAGACTTGTCTTAGAAGTTAGTCATCTATAGTTTTTCTTCAAGACTGCTCATAACTTCTTTGAATCAGTAACATAAAAAGGTAGATTGAGTTCATTGAAATCTGAAAAGTATGACTTACTAATTGCTAGTCTGTGAGACTAGTTGTTAAGACGCAGTCTTAAGTTAGCGGCTATGCTTATGCAACCGGCTCCTGCAGGTTCTACAAAAGCTATCACAAAAGCTGTCGATGCATCGCATAATATAACTATAAACTATTTTACAGTAGTGTATTAATATACAAATTAATATTACTGTATTAATATACAAACCAAGAAAATATGAAGAGTTTGGTTCTTAAATGAGATAACTCTTTTTTTTATCATATTTTTTTATTGTGCATTCCAATCAATATCAATCAAACTGCAATATGTCTGTTTAGACTTGAGCCGTAACACCTGAGGAAATACAACTAATACAATAAATTACATAATTAAATATACATGATTACATAATAAAAAACATGATGAACAGACTTAATGGAGTTTTCTCATTTTGGAACCAAACTCTTCATATATAAACATTATACACATGTTCAGTATGTATCACAACCTCTCCATAAAACTGAGCTCATCGACACCTTCCAGAACGGCCAGAAACCTGGGAGTGGTGATGGATGATCAGCTAAAGTTCACGGATCATGTTGTCAGCACCACCCGGTCCTGTAGATTCATCCTCTACAATATCAGGAAAATTAGACCTTTCCTATCCAAGCATTGTGCACGCTGGACTTCCTGCTTGAACAAGCAAACCTCTACAGATGATCCAGAATGCAGCGGCAAGAGTGGTCTTCAATGAACAGAAGAGAGCACACATCACTCCTCTCTTCATTAAGTTACATTGGCTCACTATAGTCGCTTGCATCAAATTCAAGACTCTGCTCCTGGCCTACAAGAACACCACTGGTTCAGCACCCCCACATCCTCACTCGCTAATACAGACTTATGTACCCGCCATATCCTTATGCTCTGCAAACCAACGAAGTCTTGTGGTGCCATCCCAAAAAGGTAAAAAATCACTATCACGTATCTTTCCACATTTGTGCCATGATCTGCCTGCTGTTACAAGATCATCAGATTCCGTGACCATCTTTAAGAATGGGCTGAAAACACATCTATTCCGTCAGCACCTGACCGATCTGTCCTGACTTCTATCTCTTTACTACTGTTACTACTATCTATACAAATAAATATATTATAATATATATGTATATATACAGTATATACACACAAACTTTGATGAGAATACTTTAACAGAACACCAAAGAAGATATTTTGAAGAATGTTGATAACCAAACAACACTGAGACCCATTGTCTTCTTCTTTATAAACACAAAATCACTAGGACGTTTCACAAAATATCTTCTTTTATGTTCCACTGACGAAAGACTAACATTCAGATTCTAACCACTTTCCCGTGACTCAGTGGTATGACGCTAGCAACACCAAGCTCATGGGTTCGATCCCATTGCACATAGTTAGAAACAAATGTATAGTAGAATGCAATGTAAGTCGCTTTGGATGACTAAAGATGTCAATGTCAAATTAAAATAGCCAAAAGAAATGATGACAGAATTTAGATTATTGTTTGAACTGTCACTTTAAGGGCAGTAGGTCTGCTAAATAAAAAGATAGTGTCCCACTTACACATGTATAATTTGATGTTTATAAACTTTGACAAAAGGCTTTGCACACATATGACCTCAGCTGTAAATATTTCAGTTTATTCATATATTTAAGTTAACTGCTGATTACCACACTTTTAAAGCCATGGGTCATTTTCATGAGAAATAACTCTTGCCAGGTCCTTTTTTCATCTCTCCTGTTCATTTCCCGAACGACCATGAGCCATAAAGTTTTAGGACTTATCTGCCAGTGTTTATAAACCCGTTATGTTTTGAAGCCAACAGTCTATTATGAAACAAGACTGAATTATCTTACCATGGCATCGTATCCGAGTTTATTCATGAAATGTGCCGCTTCTTCGCCTTTATAATAGTTAAACCAGACGGTGCCCTGAAACTGATCGCCCGCGTCCAGCAGCAGCACGTTCTTCTCCGCGCGGCGAATTTCTTGGATCTTCGTGTGTCTTCGTGCAACTCCGGCGAAACACGGACTAGTGCTGCTGCATTTGCCGGAGTCTTTGTTCGTCTCCTCCACGCGCGCGTGGACATCATTGGTGTGGAGAAGAGTGAGCTCAAACTCACATCTGCACATCTGACACCGCATCCACAGCGCGAGAAACGCGATGAGCGGCCGCATCATGACCGCGACGCAGACCGTCTGCGCTCTTCTCACGCGAGTCAGCAGCGCGCGCCACAGCTGTAGGCGGATCTCTAGAGCGACACACATCACACACAATTACTGTTTATATGATTGTGTAACTTCCCGAGTAAACATTAAAGAAGCCACATCTGGAAGCAATTGAGATTGTCTACAGTGACTGTACTTTTACTCACATGAAGCACCACTGTAGGCCTGGTGGCCCATAACCCACTAATAATCCACTTGATATATGATGCTTGAAAAGTCCTTTCTAGTACAGTCTTGTTTTATTTGAAACTTGTTCTGCAGTGAAACCCATTAGATGTTTGACAATGATAATGACACTTAATTGTGCTGTTACATTATACCACAGTATTTACTACTGTAATACTGTAGTATGCCTAACAATCAATTACTTCAATATATTTTATTACAGCTAGTACAAGTGCAGGAATCATTTATTTTGGCATAAATATTGGTATGTGTATTACCATAGTTTTAATATATATGGTTGAACTTTTATTTGAAGTTTAAATATGGGATTACAGTTTTGACTAAATAAAAAACTATAGTTAGCTTTATTATTCAATCATACAGTTCGCAGAAAAACCTCTATACAGTTTTTTATGGATCATTATTACTGTCAAAACCAGCAAGGAGTAAACATCGTAGAGACTATTAATAACGAAAAAAAACGTTTTTAAAAAAAGTTTTAAAAATAATGCATTTGAAAAGCACCAAGCTCAATATTTAACAAAAATGTAAAAAGTCTTGGTTATAGTAAAGTAGTTGCTGTTTGACATAGTTTATACTATGGGTACTGTTATACCAACTAAAACCTAACAAACAATCACGTTGTCACGTTGTGTACCACTGTTAACAATACACAAGTCATTTTAAAGCAGCTTTTCTGTAATATGACATAAATGTCTTTGTAACAGCAGTTTAACAGTGAATAAAGGTTATGTGTGAGTGAAATCAGTTGCAGTATTGTTGGAATATCAGACAATACAAGGAAGGCTGTTTCAGAAGAGAGTCAGATAGGAAAAAGGATCTAGCTCCTTATGTGGACGATGGAGGAAGAAAGCTTTGGAAGTCATTAGTGAACGGCCAATTCTACTTAACCGTGAAAGAAAAGGTTTAACCAAAGGTTTTCATAATACTGTTCAGTCAGTGGCATTAATTCCCATGTGCTTCTCTCTTAAAAACGTTTAAGCATTTTTTGTTTTAAAAAATCCAAATGATTTCCATGAAGTCAGGTAAGTTCATGTATAAGAACAGCCATATGCATATCGGTCTATACAGTATGCCTCATAAATGGGCAGATAAAAATATAATAAATGCTTTATGAAGAGCGTTCCTTCTTTATTTGTTGGGTATTAAAAACATGTCATTTTTGTCTCATCAACAACACAAACTTACATATTTTTAAATAGAAAACTCGTGCATAGACTGATATTTTCTGATGTGTGGACTCAACACTATCAAAAGGGGTTTAGGAAAATCTAAACAGATGGTTCAATACACTGGTAATAAATACATTCTCTGAGAATTTATATTTGAAGTTAAGACTGAAGACGCAATAGAGAAATAGTGAAAGTGTAAAGTATAGATTATAAATAAGACAAAAACGGCCATTAAGTGAAGTTTTCAGTATTTTTTACTCCTAAATGCAGAGTTGTTTATTTTAAGGTGTTAATTATTAAATAACACAATCTCACACTTTTTCTACGGTTCATAACTGAAGATTTCAGGAGTCGGCTAACTTTGCTGTGTTCACACTAGCTTTGGGTTAAAAAAAGAAACAAACACAACCGCTGGCTTCAATTAACCCAGAAAGTGTTTGTAAAACAACCCTTCGGTTGGCCCTCTTTGACCCAACTCAAGGTTGAAATAACCCAAGAGTATTTGATGTATATTTAATGCATCTGAACATGAACAGACCGGTGTGATGTTTGTCTGATTCAGGATCAGTCTGTGGCTCTGCTGGTTATTTTCTTTGGCAAAGGTGTAAGCCAGTCATAACAGAGTTTCAACTCAAGTCTTAAAGGTGAACAGCCAATCCGAGTGTTTACATCACAGGGTCAGACACCAGTGAAACATATACAGTATGTGAAACATTTCTAAAAATAGTCATATGACGTCCTTTAAAGAAAGTGTAGAGCCAAGCGTGACAAATTTCTTTTCACATTAAATCCATATGTGACTAAGTGCTCATCTCAAAACAAGCCTGCTGTGAGACCATGTGCTGAAAATAAAAACACGGGAAACATGCACTACAGAAAACTCACAATAACAACACATGAGTAAATGTTAGTATAGCACACAACATGCTTGGTTGTTTCAACCCACGGTTAAAGGGACAGTTCACCCAAAAAAGAAAATTCTGTCATCATTTACGCACCCTCAGATTGTTCAAAACAAATCTCATCCCTCATTGACTGCCATAGTATTTATGGAAGTAAATGGGGGATGAGATCTGTTTGATTACTGACATTCTTACAAATATCTTCCTTTGTGTTCACCAGGACAAAGACATTTAAACAGGTTTGAAATGGAAAAAGGGTGAGTTAATGATGAAAGAATTTTTATTCTGAACTGTCCCTTTAAGTGGAATACAGACACACCCAACCTTTTTTTAAATGTGCTTTTAAAGAAACACAACTCTCTGAAAAAGAGTGCAGACTGTATATTAGCACAAAAACGTTTAAAGAGCTGAACAGTAACTAATGGTTGATGCATCTAAAACAGATCTTTTTTCACTTCTTTTACAGAATCAGATAGGATGTTATGGACATGTGTTTAAGTTTGTGACGGTGTGTGTGTGTGTGTGTGTGTGTGTGTGTGTGTGTATACAGGCTCTTCCTGTACGACAGCTCTCAGGAACATTCTGTCTCATCAGGTCTCATGGCAGTGGTTCTGTAGAGACCGCCAATCCTCCACATGTAGAGAGAGAAGAGAGGAAACTCATCTGAGAGAGAGAACGCTCCAGTTTCCAGCTGGGATATGAGCTCCTGCTCCACATCAGCGTCTGCAGACAGCTGCTCCAACATCCAGAACACATAGAAGGAATTCTCATAGCGGATATAATCCATCTGACCATCTGAAGAACTCTGAACAAGACAAAAAAAATGATTTCATATTATAAAACTCATCACGACTGTGGAATAACACACATGTAACTTTGGGAATGACATTTGTTGCTAAAGAAAATCCCCAAATAACTCAAAACTGTGTTGTATTGTATCATTTCTGGAATGTTTGTAAAATTAATGACAAATTGTAACATTTCAGCCAAATTTCGATTAGAAAAGCAATGTCCCTATGACTATGTAAATATTATTACCCGGGTCATTCTAGCAAAGCATATCATTTGATTACAAAAAATCATTATAATAAACATGATTGTGTTTTCTACCTTGAACAAAGCATAATCTTAACATGGCCAAGAACTATTTATGTATATTCTGCTCTTTCTGCAGAATTACCATAATGCGTCCTGATTCGTCACATTATATTTGCATTATGTGTTTTAATTTAAACAGAGTAACATTAAAATACTAGGGCTGTGCAAAAATATCGCTACAGCAAACTATCTCAATATTTATTTTCACTATAGTGTATCGATGGACCAACCTCTGCTATCCATACATTTATTAAAGTCACGTTTTTATGTCATATACAGAACATGCTGCCATTTTCTCAAGCAGGAGTGAGAATGGCACTTCAGCTTCCAGAGGTGACGTGTGGGTGCGCTTTGATTTTAATAATGCGTGTTGAACGTGTTCATTGTGATGAGCGATTTGGAGCAATGGTTAGTAATTTTTGCTAACACTTTCCTTGAAGCATGTATGTATAATGCATTATAAAAGTAGTTTTAGAGCATTGTAATGCACCTTTTAATGCATTGTAATGTTTTATAAATAATTGTTATTACAGTTAAAACATTATAACACTTAGCCATTTATTATTACAATCGGTTATACTTCTTTACAATGCAGAGGTCACATTTCGTTTTTTTTTTAATCGACGGACAATAAGGATGTTGCTCTGGATAACACAAGACTATAAAGTTGCAAAAGCGAAACTATCCTTGTGCTCCGCTGGCAGACAATAACTGAGAAATTCAATATTCCATCTCCTAAAATGCAATCTAAAGAGTGCACAAACTAACATTTACATTAACTCGAACTGAAGAGCAGCCAAAACAATGTTGCTGAAAAATCAATAGAACTCTGCCCAAAACACAATACATAATATAATGGATTTAATGGGTATAATTGAAATTGTATTAGTTTTAATTGAAACTATAATGGTGTCTACTGGTATGTGACGGATTCTATTGGTTGGATGTAAAATGTACACGTACCTGTAAGAGCACTTAGGTCATGTAATCAGATGCTTCTTGATGTTCCGAGAACCAGGTTAAGAAATAGAGGTGACCGTGCCTTTTCAGTGGTGGCACCAAACTTGTGGAATAGTCTGCCTTTACATTTAAGAACTGCTCAGACTGTTGGAATTTTTAAGGCATTGCTTAAGACACACCTGTATTCTTTGGCTTTTATGACAGGCTGAGGGGAGACATTGCGATGTTATTATTTTTATTAGTATGTGTGTATGTATGTATATATATATATATGTATGGGTATGTGTATGTTTTTGTCTTGGACATTGTGAAGCACTTTGGTCAACCATGGTTGTTTTTAAATGTGCTATATAAATTAAATTGATTGACTGATAAAAAATACCCCAGGTCGTCCACAGCAAGTTGTTTTTCAGCTCCATTTTCTATTCACATTTTTTATTGGAAAATGTATTGCAATATATTGTAATTATGTATTGTATTGAAATATCTTCGATATATTTGATTGTGACTTATCTTTTGTAATATGTATCGTATCACAAGGCCCTTTCCAATACGCAGGCCTATACAATAATTTCTTGCTTTTCTCAAATGACAAACATTTTTTTATTGCCTGACATGGTCTACTTTCCAAAAAACAAGTTGGTTGAGGTACTACTTCTGTACTCGATACACTCCCACAGCATTCCTATAAGTGTCGGAAAGTTTTTTTAGTTTGGTAACAACTTTTCTTAGGCCGCTATACATCCCTTTCTAGACATTTCATGAATAACAAGGACATGTGTTGCGAGTGTTTTTTAGAAGATCATGTTTGACATCTTGAAAGCAAGATTTCGTGAGAATCACACACCCATCTGCTATTTGACTTCCTATGTGTGGCATATGGTTCCAGTTAAAAAAGGCTTTGCATCTGTTTCTAATGTCATGCACAGAAACCAGTGCTCAATAAACCTGTCGATCAGTGTTAGGGGGTGGGACTATACTTAGGGGCGTGTTTGTTTTTGAAAGTGCCATCACTTACAGTCCAGATAGCCTACTGTAAACGAACTGCGTATTTTGACATTTTGAGGTTTTTCAAATCAAGTCGTTGAGCTTGCATTGGTCAATCCTGGACCCACGGGACTGGATATTATACGCTAACGAATAAAGCCACAAAAAAAGAAATTGTAAAGTTATATGACTCTGCTTCAGTGGTTGGTGGAACGTTGAATTCAGCAGCCCACAGGTTGAAGCACAAAGAAAAAGGTTACAGATTATAAATCCACGTGTGGTTTCTATGACAGTACCTGACAGATGTCCCACAGATGTTGTGCCAGCTGAACGATGTGTGACATTAGGATCTTGACGAGAGCGGCTCTCACGCCACGACTTTCTCCCAGAGTCATCAGACACTCGGACATCAGAGCCTTCACTGAGAACTGACACAGATACACGTCATGTCAGACTGACCTCTGACCCTTCAAAATCACACATCAGCTCACATACAAACATGCAGACAATGAAAAGAACCACCTGCAAAGGAAGGTCTGTGCGAAGGAAACCCAATAAACCCCAGCGTTATAAACACAGAGAGGATGTGAGTGTCTGCCAAGTGTAATGTTTCTGGGGTCACCGTGCGTGACGGTTGGAGTTAATATTCCATCTGAATGAACCGAGCGAGTCGTAATGTTCTTGGCTGCAGCACAAACTCATAGGAGTACTGTAGCCTAAAATGAAAATGATGGGTTATAAATCACTTTTATTTTGCCTGTCTATGCATGTGCTGTTTTAAGGTTCTTTACTCTTGCACTGCGTGGACAAATAGAAAGTAAGTTTATAAAAATCTTCATTGTTGGAATAATTCTGTTCCTAAAAGTAATTTAAAACAGCAAGGACTATAAAAATGTGCCAAACATATTGTGCACCTGCTGTTACAGTCATTGCATTCAACTTTAGTCACAACTTTCATTTTTCATTCAGTAGTTACAGTAAAATGACATTCCTGATTAAAGGAGAGCCCATGGGGGTTTCAGTACAGATAACCGTACACTAAATCTCCATCATTCAGTCTGGCTGTGAAGAGAAGAACACACGCTGTCTCATCACATCTGAGGGTCAAACTGTGGTTAAGTGTTTCTTCACACAGACAGCTGGATTTCACATTGACACATCATAGTGTCTCAAACACAACAACACTTCTCTCAAGACAACATCAGACAACTTCTACATATAACTCAATTATCTAAACTATAGATTTAATGAATTAACCCTTATGGAAAGAAACAATCATTTTCTTTAGATGGTCAATATATTAAATCATGAAATATTAAAAAATAAATTGAATATTTTTAAAGTAAGTGTGGTGCCAAATTGGAGTTTAAGGCTGAACTATCCCTTTAATATGGAGGAGTTTGTTTTTGCACGAGCACAGATGATGTTTTTCTTGAACAGTGTCCCAAACAACTTGTGCTGATGGAGGTGCAGTTTTCCTTTAGTTTTATTAAATGCTTTCTGATACTAAAATTCAACTGATTACTGCAATTCTCCATCTGTGATCTGTGAAGAGTCTTTGGCCACTCAAATGATTCTCCTCGATGTGCATTGAGACAATAGAGACACACATTCTGTTTCAAGCTGATTTACAACATCTCCAATCCATTAAAACTTCTTGATCATTGCACAGATGTTGGAAATCAGAGTTTTCATTGTTTCAACCATTTCCTTTTAAATCATGTTTCTATTTTGTAAAGCTCAACAATCTTTTGCCGCATATTATAACTATATTCTTTGGTTTTATCTGTTGTGATGAATGACTGAGGGGGTTTGGGCTTTGTGTTATTAATGATTAATCTCCTGTGAAAGAAGAAATCATAACTGGACAACATCATGTTTCTAGACACCTCGGAGTGTTCAGAGATTGTAAATATCAATGGGAATATACTTGGGAGATATTTACTCATGAGAATGTGTAGGTGTGATAATAATTGTGACCAGGGTGAATATTAAAGAAGATTTTTTTCCCCACAATGGGATATTCCTTCCATCTGACTTGAATGAAATGTTGGGATTTTGTAGATGTTTCTTTATTAAAGATCAAAAGGAGAAACAATGTAGATTTATTTTTACAGCATTCTGTGCTCATATTTACCACGAGTGCTAATAATAGTGGAGGGCACTGTAATATAAATGATTTACAATATTACATACTGTCGCTTGCATACTGTTCAACGATTAACCGCACCTAGAATTAAAGTTTGTTTACATCAGTGCACTGAGCATATTTATTATGTATTCATAAACACCCACACATACATAGTAAATATTTGCACGTATATCTTGATTCATTTTTATATTTATCTTAAAAATATATTTAAAAAAGTATATTTCCGATTTAAACCATAACAAAAATACTTGTTGAAGCACGGTAAGGCACTAGAATTGTCTGTCAAGTGCATAAATGTAAATAACCTTTTGTTTTTTTTGCACAAGAGAACGGTGCATGCGCAATAGTATAAATCAATTCCACTTGTGACCTGAAGAGGGCAGCAGGAAGCAAATGTCTTTTTACTCAGAAGCACAAATCATAAGTTTTCATCAGACAGTGACAGGATGGACGGTGGAGGGGTTTTGTAGGGCGTGTCTGAGGCTAACCAAACATGTCACGGGTGATGAGGTGGGCAAGGGGAAAAGGACAAAGATAAAATGAGCACTACGGACATACAACATTTGTCTCCATCAGCATCAGGAAATGTTGACAACTGAAGAACAATGAGAGAATTCCTCCTCTTGTTTATTCTGTACTACACCCTGTTGGATAGTGTTGATTAAATGTGACATGCTGAGGGCATACAGTCCCGTGTAATACTGTTGTAGGGTCTAATTTTGACATCTTAAGCTATTTTTAGTTATTGTACTCTAGCTATTGTTATCATTCAATACTATATAATAAGCCGTATGTTTATCTTAAGCTTAATATTTCAAAACCATGTGTAATAAATACATTAAAACGTAGATAAACTGAAGAGTATGGTTTCTTTTCTTTCATCCAAACGGCTTTGTTGAATGCAGTCTAAATGAACATCTTGCATTATGCAACTGATCTCATTTGAAATCCATTGATACCCGTGCATTTCTCTAAATGAGGTCTAATTTAAGTGAAACCTCAATTGTGCTCACATTTCATGAGAGAACGTTCATATTTCTGGATGAACTATACCTTTAAAATCCTCTATCTTACCTCATTGACTAGATGGCTGGTTAGCAGTAGACAGATCATCTCTTTCAACAGATCTTCCACTCTTCTGAAACGCTCAAGTGAAGGCCATCGATCTGTTTTGTCTCCACCGAGGGTCTGTGCCATCACCTGTGTGGCGTGGCGAAGCAGCTCTGGATGATGTACAGGCTGTCCGACATGTGCCTGTCTGAAAACCTCCAGTACACAATCCAGTAACTGTACCACCGAGTCCCAGACCACCTCATCATCATCATCTACGCACAGCGGCCCATAATCCCTACGCAGACCGCTCAGACACTGCAGGAACCGCATGTGCTTCACCAGACCGCAGTCCTGCCGCCACGACCTGCCCTGAACAATGACTTTCTGACTGTTTGGAGGAGTGAGCGGTAAACACGGAGCCTCTCTGCGGTGTGAGGTGATATCAAAGTCACAGCCGGAGGAGTCGCTCTTTAACTGTTGCGTGTCGTCCTGAGAGAGACCTTCCACAACTTGTTGACCTGTGTAAACAGAAAAATCACTTTCAGGATCACTTGGAGATAATGACAGATGTGTCCAAAATACACACTGCAACTCCTGGACTCCAATGTTTAGTTTAAAAACAAAATACAGTATGTTAGAGTGAAAAAAAATGTGTTCATCAAGTGTGACCTGAGATCTCAGACTATGAGATGCAGACATGGAGATGTTACCGTCTGGTGGTCCGGCGCGTCTCTCAGCCTTCAGCAGTGAGCGTGTAAGAATCAGCTCCTGTCTGAGACGCAGCAGATCTTCCTGAAGACCACATGCTGTAGATTTCCAGCCCTCGTCCTGCTGTTTGAGTGTTTTAGAGAGAGATTAGTGAAGTGTCTGACACCTTCTGATGGTCTGGATTTAATAATGGCCACAGCCACAGTCAGTCTGGACACTCTCATGAACCAGCTCATCGCTCCTACACACAAACACACATCCAACAGTACTAATATCAATATAATAGACATTACAAAGTGTTAGTACACAATAGTATTTTTTTCAGCCTTACTATACTGTAGTACCTCTAAAGAAACAAAAATGATATATGAAAAATATGCAAAATATTAAATAATACACGTCCATATTTTGGAACTAAGTTCTTATGCTTTTACGATAGAGGAATAGTGTCAATTCAATAAGTATTATTAAATAAATTGTCATTTTTGTTCTATTATTTATATATTTTCAAATATATAATAAATGATTGAATATATTGATAATATATTCTCTTTGCATAAGGGACACTATAGTACTTACTACAGTTTGTCCATTTACTAAAGTTAATACAACAGGATACTGTGTACTATAGTACACTTCACTAAAAGAAATCCTATACTAAATTCAAAGCAAAAAGTACCCTAGTAACTTATACTTAAGTGAATTGTCTTTGTTAAATAAATGTTTCTGTGAGTCATAAAGTAGTAAAAAATGAGTGTATTATGAATGAAGTGTAATCGTGTAAGTGCGGCAATTAACATGACGCGTGAACATCATCTGAGGATTTTACCGTCTTTATATGAGTTTTTTTCCCCCTCCATTCTTCTATAATCGTTATTATTTCTGTCCAATAGGTTCAATGCTGTGTTTCCTCTCAAAAGACACAAATAAATACATGTTTTGGAAAAATCAGACGATGTTTTCTCTCGTTTCAATTAACCGGAAACTCTTAATAATCACTTAAACGGTAAAAGCGTCACGAGTCACAGCCCCGCCCTCAGCTGTGCATAGGTGCCCCGCCCCTTCAACGGCTCTAATTGGTCAGACACAATGGATGTAAATAGTAATTATTTCACGGTGTTTTTACGCTGTATTTGTTATTTAATATTAATTGAATGAATGAATAATAAATCTATTTAAAGATTAAAACAATTCCCAGGTAAACACTCTGATATTTAGCCTAATCCACTGTCATGATAAGAATACGTTTACAGATATCATTTCAGTAGATAGATGGCGCTGTTTCCATTCTAAAACTATGAGGGTAAACCATGTTACATGTTTTGCTGATTAAATGTTGATTGATTGAAATAATTATAATAATATCATGATAGAAGAGGTCACATTTCGTGACCTGGATGCCTCTTATTTTTGAGGAATAAATGTGTAGTTCCAGAGCCAGACACACAAGGACAATAAAAGAATGATGAACATGACTGGATTTACATCGCCACCTGCTGTTTTTACATGAACATTATTTCTGTTTTACTCTGTTGACTGGTGTGAGTTCAGCTCATGTGTCAACATTTAAACACGTGTGTTCTTTCTATCCTATGTTTAATAACAGATGTGTTGATAACTATATTAAATTAATTCCCTCATAAATGCTCGCTATTTTTAAATTGCATTACTTCAATTCCGTTCTTTCTTTCTATATCATAGGTCACACATTTCAGCATTCTGTCCCATTTCTTATGCCATTCTTTATTTGATAATTATTGCTTTTTCCCCTCGTCGGTTGTTTGAAGAAGTATTTGTTCATCTGCTTCACATTCTTTATCAACACCATCAGATGAAGATGAATGTGTTTATTTTGAAAGGCGTTATTCTTTACTCTGTGCATTGCGTTGATAAACTAAAGCACTCATTAAACTACAAGCAAATTCAAACCAGCAACACGTGTTTGTCCTTCATCTGAAGAGTCACAGCATAATGTAGAAACAAACAGTGTTGATGTGAATGTAAACGTCTGTTGTGTCGGCTCTGGTGCTTGTAGCAGTAAACTGACGCTCAGTTTATTTAATGCAGGTTTATTTATTTGTTGTGTTCAGGTATTTGGATGTTTTTCTGTGGATTTGTTGTTTTCACACGTTCAGACCTGAACACCACTGACATGCACAGTGATTATTTCTAGCCTTAATTTAACACTTGATCATTGACTTTGAAAAGAAAACACATCTCTTCTTTCATCTGAAAGGCGTGTATCAGCAGTGTTGGGTGTAACTAGTTACTAAGTAATTAGTTACTGTAATTTAATTACATTTCCCTTGAAAAAGTAAAGTAAGGGATTACTCTCATGTTTTCTGTAATTTAATTACAGTTACTTTTGATGTAATTAAACTAAATACTTTGTTAAATATATGCGTGTGCAATAGCGTAATTTACTTCAAAATTCAAAGTCTTACTTTAAAATCTGTGCTTTAATGTATAATTCTCACATTTGTAATACTTTGGTCAGTTAATAATATTATTTGAATGAATTCAATAAGCCGTTTCATGTCTATCATTGAATCACTGAACTAATCAAGGTGGATGTAGGATATAGAAAGTAATTAGTAATGAGTAACTAAATACTTTTTGGACAGAGTAATTTGGACAGTAATCTAATTACACTATTGAATATGTAATGAGTAACTAGTAATTAATTACTTTTTCAGAGTAACTTACCCAACACTGTGTATCAGTTAGCAGAGAGAGTTTCGCACAATTTTCGCACACTCTGTAATCCAGGAGCTCGAATGATACAGTAATCTTAGCTCAACTTTCCAGAGGGTTCAATAACACGCTTGCTCTCTGAATGTATCCGTTTCCAACACATCTCTCATAAAACCAATCGATACATCCACTTGAATCGCTTCAGGTTGACTTTGGATCATCACACTCAAAGTGAAAATTACACCACTTTGTTCAATGACCTGAAAATCATCGGCTGTCTGACTGTTAAACCTCGGACATCAGCTGACAGGTAGCAATGAGAACCGCTCAGATCATTCTCTCTCTCTGATTAAAAAAGCCAATAGATGAGCAATAAACACCAATTACAAACTCAATTGACCATTATACAGTATCACTATAATTTAACAGAAGTTGATCATTTATTGTCTTGACTGAATTAGTAGTGTAGTAAAACCAAAACTTCTTTCATCATTCACTCACCCAGAAACTTTCATTAACACTTTCCTTGAAGCAGTATAATGTATTATAAATATTTATTAAAGTGTAAAATGCATTATAATTCTTCATGATGTGTGTTGTAATGCATTATATGTATTTGTAAAGAAGTACAACCGATTTAAAATGTTTAGTGTAACAATGACTTGCTAAGTGTTTTAATGTTTTAACTGTAATAACAATTATTTATAAGACATTACAATGCATTGAAAGGTGAATTAAAATGCTCTAAATCTACTTTTATAATTCATTATACGTACATGCTTAACAGAAAGTGTTACCAAACTTTCTAATACTGGAGAACACAGAAGAACATTTGGAAGATTGCTTGTAACCAATCAGTTCTGGGTCACTATTTACTACCATAGTAATTTTTCCTACAATGATAGTCAATGGTGCCCCAAAACTGATTGTTTTCCCACATGTTTCCAAATCTTGTCTTTTGTGTTCCACAGAACAAAGAAATAGCTTTGAAATAACTTAAGGGTGAGTAAGAAATGACAAAATGTTTGTTTTTGGGGTGAACCATGCCTTTGAATGAACTAAATTAAATGCTTTCCTGTATCTCAGTGGTAAGAGCAAGGCAAGGTTGTGGGTTGGATCCCAGGGGATTGCACAAATCCTATGTATAAATGTATAGGATAATGCAATGTAAGTCGCTATGGATAAAAGCATCTGCCAAATGCATAAATGTAAACGTAAATGTAATCAATAAATGTTTGATGTAATACAAAAAGACAATTTGAAATGAAATGTCCATATATTATAATACATATTAAAGCAATATCATAGTGTTATTAATAGTATTATAATGATATACTGTACAGTTATTGCACTTTTGAAGTGGGCTAGGGTTGTACAGTTTAATTGTTCATTGTTTGGTTGGTGAGACAACACTGCAGTTTGAGGTTATGAGCGCAATCCTTAGCTCGCGGCTGACAAGAAAATCATTTGGAAGCTGTGAGCTGACAGCTCAGAAACAATAACCCGGCTGCTCCTGGTTCGCCAGCAAAAAGAAGCATTAAACAACACGGCTACATCTCACCCTGAGTCCATAAACCTGCCAAATGATTCCAGTTAGGACAATAAATGGACTTCACCTCAGACATACTGACCACAAGGGCCAGTGCAAACTAGAGATCCAGACAGCAAGTTTGGAGCTGTAGATAACAATAAACTCTCTTCCAAAACATGATCAGCGGTCTATGAAGGGTGCATCTGAAGTGTGCGTCATGTGCACAGCACACATCTGTTCAGACAGCACGATGATGTTTCATATACAGCACGATATCTTCATTTAATCACATTCAACATTGACATCACTCACCAATAGAGAAAGCAATCCAGTAAAAATCCAAGAGAGAAACAAACTTGTAAATGTATGAAAACAAGACAAAATATACCATTTCAGAAAATCTTTCATTGTAATTTTCTGTTAATATGAATTATTATATTCAGTACAGATTTTTTTGAAAAGGTCTTGTTCAGAAAGGATCTATTACTGGTATACTAGGAAAGACCGTCTGTGTCTCACAAATCTATCTTTATCTGTTTTTAATGAAGCCAAGCTACAGAAAACTGGATGTTACGCCTCTGCTTGTTGTGAACATTGTTACTTGGAATCAAATCACGTTGAGCTATTTTTATCTATTTCAAATAAGACGTATAAGAGCATTTCTCCACATAGTCGTCTATAAATACAGCATCGTGCAGATTGTGAGAAGATGTTTGGCTCAAGCACATCTGAAGAAGTGCAATCCTCTCATCTCCGTCGAGTGTCATTTTCTCACATTCAGCATCTCATGAATAAGTCTGCATGTCAATCACTGCACATTACATGCGACCAAATCATCTGATTACTCAATCCAGCTGAAAAAGTAACATCTTAATGGATCTGGTTGAGCTTGATCCCCTTTGAAATTTCTAGAGGATTGAAGGCTGATCTGATCGATGGGAGAAAATGAAGCAAGTTAATGCTTAAGGCGAAACACATCATCCGGTAAATGTGGGCACACGATGCTCTTGTGTTCTTTCATAAAATGACATAAAGGAAAAAAAGAAGGTTTGTTTGGGGTACACGTAAAGAGTATTTTTGTAATGTGCAGACAGACCCAGCTCAGTTAAACGGACAGAAATGCTTGCATGTAATCATACCCTGAATTTTTGAATGACATGCGAGTTGTGCACTTGTTTTTGTTGCTTTATAAAGGCCTATTTTAAGAGAGCAGGTTTATTGTGTATGTTTAATGTGTTTGTGCTGAGCTCAGCGTGTGCCGTGACGGAAATAAACTGAATCTGCTGCTGCACACTGACACAAGATGAATGCTGTCCCAAAAAAAGACCGTCTGAAAAAATCGCAAAGGTTCCATCAGAGGTGAGATCATCTGAGGAGTCTCTACACCGTTCATATAGGCTACATACAGATGAAGATGATGTTTGTGTCTCTTAAAGTCATACAATCTGATCTCCAGAACATCTGTGTCTGTTTCTGAGACCTGTGATGGATGACGGGACTGAACTGTTCAGAACTGGTCACATCCATTGTTGATGTTCTGCAGGAAAAACTGTGGAAATAATGATTTCATGTAACAAATTCTCCTTAAAAATGTAAAAATGCTGTGTAATGAATTGTTCAGGGTTGACAGACATCAATGTGTTTAATTCAAGAGATTTGAAGTTTTTTACATCGAATCGAAAATAATAATAAATTATAAGGAGTGAATGTTTTGGAATAGTGAATGTTTTGGAATGTTTTCTATGCTTTCTATTGAAAGTTTAGAAATGTAAAATATCTGAAATAGAATATCATCAAATTGGATTTCTTTACCTGTGTTGTGTACAGCTCATATTTGTGTAACGATTTAAACAACGGCACTAATTCTTTGTTGATCGCTTTTTCCTATTAATTCTTGCAGAAAGTAAAAGATGTGCTCACTTCTCTAATCGAGAAGAAATGTTGAAATATAATGATTAATATTGTAATTATTAGACGTATTAAAAGATTTACTGAGATGTTAATCAGGATTTAAGTACAGGTGTCTTCATACGTTGGTACTGTGGAGAGGCTCATTTTTAGAGAATGTGAGAGACTCTCATTAACACTCATGAAGTGAAGGCAACTGTGATGTCAGATGTGTAACAAACAAACGATAGAGACATCAGTGTTTCCTGCACAGACCACCTGCTGCAGTGTAGCACAGATGAAAATAAAGCAGATATTAAAATACAAAAGCGATAAAGACAAGTCCATAAACATGAATGAATGGACAACAAAAAACACAATAAAAAACATTAAAACAATAAATCACCAACAACCTGAAAAATATGATTTTATGACTTCATGGTTTTAAAGCTATTTTATTTTGTCAGAAGAGAGAAACTGCTGTACAGGTAAATATCTTTATACAGAAATATTTCACAAACTGTTCCGCTTTCAACACATTGTTATTTTAAAGCTAAATAAAAAACATCACCATGAATAATATCTGTACTGTACCATCTGTGATCACCCAAAACATTTCCACACATTTCTTACTACTAGACAGACCTGCCATAATCTCCAAGATTAAGTGATGATATATATCTCCATAAACCAACGGTAAGTGTAATTTCAACTTCATTTAAGATAAAAATGGCAAACATTTCATTGAAAGTATGACAATGCCCAGATTGAGATCAGATTTGAAAATAGTGGCACAAATACAGCAGCTGTAATGTTCTGTTTGGTTTATTACAACACATAGTCATTACCAACATGGAATATTCAAAATATGATCTGATTTATTACTGTCGAACTTTATTTAACATTTATTTATTCAACAATTGATTATACATTTGTTTAATCCTCTCCTCTTTTATGCTGTTCACTTCTAGGGCCAATACTATTCTCACCTCTAAACATAACATCTTAAAGGAATAGTTGACCTTTAAAATGATCATCATTTACTCACCCTGTTGTCATTTTAAACCTGCATGATTTTCTTTCATGTGCAAGACACACAAAAATATATTTTGAAAAATTTTGGTAAGAGAAAACGGTGGGTCTCCATTGATTTCTATTGTTTGGACCAATGCAAGTCAATGTGGACCAATGGCTTACTGTTACCAACATACTTCAAAATATCTTCTTTTGTGTTCTGCAGAAGAAAGAAATACAGGTTTAAAATGACAACAAGGTGAGTAAATGATGACAGAATTTTGATTTTAAAGGTGAACTTTTCTTTTAAGATGTAATATTCGCCTTAAAATTAAAATGCTCAAAACTTCCTCGTTTATAAGTTGTTCTGGATAAAGATTTTTATACTTTGCCGAATAAGCCGAATACCCCTGCTTGAATAGTCATGTCATTCAGGTGAGGTTATGAAAGATCTGTAAAGCTTCAAACTGTATGTCGTGATTCAGGCCCAACATTTGTGATGCAAAGCACGCTTCCATTTGCCTGTTTGACTGTAAAACATTCAGGCACATGTTTCAAAAAACAGAGCTGCAGATTCCTCTACAAAGAGTTTTGTGTCATTGGGAATCTCAGAAGGTCAAGTCTGAGATCATTTAATCACAAGCTTCTTTAAATGAGGCTGTGACTTGGTATATATTGATGTACTGGAAAATTCTTTTAAATGGCTTCCAGGGAACCTCAGACTGTTTTAAGATAAGATCATCAATTCAACAAGAAAGCGCTTGTGACAAATCAATCTATCAGGTGCAAGGCCAAGACTTTAACCCTTTCCTCAGAGAGAGAACTCATCACTATAACAGAGCAGCAGAATATTGACTTTTCCTTCTCTACTGATTAAAACAGATCAGTTAAAATTTCTTTCTCATTGGAAACCAGCAGTAAGGTCATTGTTAACAGAAGTTCAGCCTGTTGTGTGATGCATAAAGCCAGGCAATAGTCCGTGAAATTGTCAGGTTAGTACAGTGAAACAAAAATGAGAATTCACTCCAAGTCATCAATTGACGAATCAAGTCATAATTTACAACTCATTCATAAGCTGCGTCTCATACATTTTTGTAGATGTGCATATTTTGATATGCTTTACAATAGGTGTTCATGTTTCGATTTTCAAAAAATGCTTTTTACATTACACATTTCACCTGTGTTTTACACCGTCATCTTCATTCTCAGAAAACAGGCTGTTGAGTTCCTGGTTCTATGAAGTCTCTCCTTCCGAAACGCTCTGAATGGTCAAGCTGAGCCAGCCTTTTTTGATTGGTCTACTGTCTAGAGTGTGTGTTGAGATGTCCCGCCCATTACTCTATCCGAGTTCCAGGGGGCAGGGTAATTTTAAATTTTGGGATTCATGATGTCACTAACCCAGGATAAAGTTTGTTGTATTCCCTACGAGCCGTTCATTTTAGTCATTGTAGTGATTTCTGTCGAAGAAAATATCTTCCTTTCCTGTGAACTTTTAGCGTTGCGACTTGGCAGATGTCATTATGCTCAAACAGCCATCCTACTCACTAACTAAAATTAAGGATGTGAAATTTCATCCAACCCCCTCCTCCCTTTTAAAAAGAGCTGTCAAGAGCTGTATGCAAATCTGTCATTTGGTTAGCAGATGTCAAGAGGGCAGATTGCGTCATATTTTAAACCTATAAATCATTAACTAACGTCAGCAGATGCGTCATATTACATATGAGTTTGCTTGCATGTTATCAAGGTTGTCAATGTATTATCAATGTATTTTTTGAACCAAATCGAAGTGAAGAAATATACTGAAAACTATTGTTTTGACTTACTGACATGAATTTAATCCAATGGTTAAGAGAATGTATGTACACCTATGACCCAGCTCCCACATCACTCTACAGACATAATTATAAATATAAAATATACTTTTGATGCATTTGATTAATTGCTGACTTCAGGATGGCCAAAGAACCGATAAATAATAAAACATATGTTACCTTATGAAAATATTGAGAAAATACAAAACAAGCTTCCCAATGTAGGAAGTACAAAACAAGGTCTTCTCTCATAATTTCATGGCCGATTCAAATAGGAGTGAGGTACAGATAAAGAAAGAAGTTTTTTGATCTGAGATAGAATTTTAGTCAACACTACACAAAACTATTTGAGTTGGCCTTCAGCAACCATGCAGTGTTTTATAAACCTGTGGGTTTGGTTTGCCAATCCAGAAAAGCAGCAATGGTACAGAACGCCAGAGAGAGAAAGAAAAAACAGCAGATATACAAAAACCCAAGCAGCAGACTTAAGGAGATAAAGAAAAAATACAAATTCTGTCATTATTTATTCCCCCTCATGTGATTGTAAACCTGTATGCGATTCTCTCTTCAGTAGAACACAAAAGAGGATATTTTCGGGTAAAATTCTCATTCAGCACCATAGACAGCAGCCAGTGTCTCATTCAGCACCATAGACAGCAGCCAGTGTCTCAGTCAGCACCACAGATAGCAGCCAGTGTCTCATTCAGCACCACAGACAGCAGCCAGTGTCTCATTCAGCACCACAGACAGCAGCCGGCGTCTCATTCAGCACCACAGACAGCAGCCGGCGTCTCATTCAGCACCACAGACAGCAGCCAGTGTCTCATTCAGCACCACAGACAGCAGCCAGTGTCTCATTCAGCACCACAGACAGCAGCCAGTGTCTTATTCAGCACCACAGACAGCAGCCGGCGTCTCATTCAGCACCACAGACAGCAGTCAGTGTCTCATTCAGCACCACAGACAGCAGCCAGTGTCTCATTCAGCACCACAGACAGCAGCCAGTGTCTCATTCAGCACCACAGACAGCAGTCAGTGTCTCATTCAGCACCACAGACAGCAGTCAGTGTCTCATTCAGCACCACAGACAGCAGCCAGTGTCTCATTCAGCACCACAGACAGCAGCCAGTGTCTCATTCAGCACCACAGACAGCAGTCAGTGTCTCATTCAGCACCACAGATAGCAGCCAGTGTCTCATTCAGCACCACAGACAGCAGCCGGCGTCTCATTCAGCACCACAGACAGCAGTCAGTGTCTCATTCAGCACCACAGACAGCAGCCAGTGTCTCATTCAGCACCACAGACAGCAGTCAGTGTCTCATTCAGCACCACAGACAGCAGTCAGTGTCTCATTCAGCACCACAGACAGCAGCCAGTGTCTCATTCAGCACCACAGACAGCAGTCAGTGTCTCATTCAGCACCACAGACAGCAGTCAGTGTCTCATTCAGCACCACAGACAGCAGCCAGTGTCTCATTCAGCACCACAGACAGCAGCCTGTGTCTCATTCAGCACCACAGACAGCAGCCAGTGTCTCATTCAGCACCACAGACAGCAGCCAGTGTCTCATTCAGCACCACAGACAGCAGCCAGTGTCTCATTCAGCACCACAGACAGCAGCCAGTGTCTCATTCAGCACCACAGACAGCAGTCAGTGTCTCATTCAGCACCACAGACAGCAGCCAGTGTCTCATTCAGCACAACAGACAGCAGTCAGTGTCTTATTCAGCACCACAGACAGCAGACAGTGTCTCATTCAGCACCACAGACAGCAGCCAGTGTCTCATTCAGCACCACAGACTGGTATACTTTATTATCTACAAGATCAGATAAATCAAAATGCTAATCTACGCAACACGTCTGAATAAGTTCATTTAAATGCAAGACAATGTTATTGTGAGGCTTTAATGCTGGTTAAACTTGATTGTGTGATAAAAAAAATAAGACACAGGTTTTTGATCTGACGACGGTTCTATGAACTCTGATCAGTATTATCAGAAGCAGCTCAGCCTCTGGTCAGCACTGTCCATGCCTTTTCAACATTCTGCACATGTAATTGGCTGCAGCCCATAAAATTGTTCAGAAATTCTGAGCTGCTTGATATTACTGATTCTCAGCTCCCAGCGAGTGCGATTTCACAGGCATTGGCTTGAATTTAAATGGAAACATACGGCATTCAGCTTGTGAAACAGGGTTAATGGCTAAAGGCCAAATTAATCACAACAGACCTTATTTGCACAGCTCTCCTCAATCTGTATGAAACATAAACCCAACAGAGAAAATGCCATTATTGTCATTTGTAACATCAGTTTTTCTGGCTAGCAGTGAGTGGAGATGGAACATCTTTCAGCAATATGTCATTGGATGTAATGAGCGTTTGCTCTTGTGCACATTTGTATCAGAGGATGTACATTCATAATGCCAATAAAACCTCCATTTACTGGTAGTCTTTGGAGAACATTTTATCATCAGAATGCAGACCAAGTCTGGAAAATAAGTTGAGCCGTTTCAATTTCTCGGAATAATTTTCTGACAGGCAGTATTTCGTGTCTTGTGCGTCTTTTGGCTCTGTTGAAGTGTGTGAAAGTCTTTCAGGACGGAGGGCATTTGAAGGATTTGTAAAAGTTCTGAATGCCCTGGGGGAGAGTGATATTTGATTGCTTCTCTCTGGTTTACCTTTAATGTTGCGCTTCGACCCTCCATTTCAAACAGGTGACCGTCAGTCAACGATAGGGATATTGTTTTAATATCCTGATTTTCATTTCTGTTGTGGATTGTTATGACAGTTTGGGCGAGTCATTTTGCACTCCAGCTGTGTTTATGCCCGTTGCCTGTGTTACTGAAATCCCACCACAATCAACTAAGAAACGATCGTGTTGTGCCTCAGATGCTCCCAGTGTATTTTTCTATAAGTGCTACGGTGTGACCCCATGTAGCGTGATCTCAGGTTGATCATGTTATTTTCTTGTGGATGTGCTCTTAATTCAGGTGTCCAAGAAAAGTGTAAGCGCTGAAGTGATGAATTGATTTCAGAGTTCAATTACAGTCAGTGCCACACACAGTCTTCACTGTCGCCGCTCTATGGGGAGTCTCACTGTCAACATATGATGCAGAGCTGTCAAGGTTGTTAACATTCTACCCAGCTTGCAACTCTTCATTCCCTGCAGGTGCCCAATATGTGCTGAAGAAACCATTTGTGTTACAGCACCATCAATGTTATGGGTTCTTTCTGTTCTGATGAAATTAGAACAGAATGTCTCCAGTGGACAAAAAGCAGTGGAACACAACACAACACGGCTGATGGCTCTTTTGATTTTTTAACATTAACACATCTCAGCACGTACACGAACATCTGTTCTTCATGCACTGCAAAATTATTTAACTCTACGACATTCTTAAGTTATGCCTTAAGAGTGGTAGCAACATATTCTTGAGAATGATGTAGTGATAAGAGGGTTTTCAGGGAAACCGAGCCCAGTCATCCATAGACATGGATTTTGGGAGGAAAGGCTTGTTAGTGATGTTCAGTTGTGTTGAATCAACATCTTTCAATAAGTGTCAAATAAGTAACAGTCACGTGTTTGTGAAACAAAACAATTATTGACAATATAGCTGTGGGATGTACACACTTGATTTATTAAAAGCAGAGTAATGCAGGTCTTCTCCTAAGGTTTCTAAAAGTTTTATTATATAAAAGGTGTGCACCCCTCTGGGATGCCTTCTACATCACGCTGGAGGTCTTTACCCAAAAAACAATTGAAAAGCCTTCTGAATGAGTTCTTACATCATAGCTTGAATTACAGTCTTGAAAGGAGCAACTTTAATGAAAGTATAAAATAGATTTTTGTCTCATTAGTCCACATCAGACTACATCAGTCTCATTTAGACAGACAAACAGACAGATGACATAAAGACAGATGGACAGACTTGTAAATGTTTATGGTTGTATATCTTGAAAGTTGTAAAAAATTGTCGAAGAAAATTAAAACACAGTAAAACCGATTAAAGATCCATAAACGTTTATCTCAACATTTTGGGATGAGGAAGACTCAGAGGACTGGAGGATATTCAGCCCCATACAGCTTCACAACACTCATATTGAAAGAACTGTGGGGCGAAACTCAAATAAATGACAGAAAATATACTAAAAAAACAAAAATCTTGATAAAACAAATGAAAGCATATTTGAAAGCATAAATGAAAGCATATGTTGAAAATGCAGTCCTACTGCACACTGAGAGAAGCTGTTATTTGAGAGATACTTGAATTCTGATGACAATCCAAATATCTACAGAGACATTACAGTAAGCAGTTAAAGGTCCAGTGTGTAAGTTTTTGGAGGATCTACTGACAGAAATGCAATATAAATCTCATAACTGTGTGTTCAGAGGTGTATAAACACCTTAAATAATAAAATGTCATGTTTTTATTACCTTACAATGTGCCATTTCTATCTACATAAACCGCAGGTCCCCTAACATGGACTTCATCATTTTTTTCTACAGTTGTCCTTACATCATAGCTTGAATTACAGTCTTGAAAGGAGCAACTTTAATGAAAGTATAAAATAGATTTTTGTCTCATTAGTCCACATCAGACTACATCAGTCTCATTTAGACAGACAAACAGACAGATGACATAAAGACAGATGGACAGACTTGTAAATGTTTATGGTTGTATATCTTGAAAGTTGTAAAAAATTGTCGAAGAAAATTAAAACACAGTAAAACCGATTAAAGATCCATAAACGTTTATCTCAACATTTTGGGATGAGGAAGACTCAGAGGACTGGAGGATATTCAGCCCCATACAGCTTCACAACACTCATATTGAAAGAACTGTGGGGCGAAACTCAAATAAATGACAGAAAATATACTAAAAAAACAAAAATCTTGATAAAACAAATGAAAGCATATTTGAAAGCATAAATGAAAGCATATGTTGAAAATGCAGTCCTACTGCACACTGAGAGAAGCTGTTATTTGAGAGATACTTGAATTCTGATGACAATCCAAATATCTACAGAGACATTACAGTAAGCAGTTAAAGGTCCAGTGTGTAAGTTTTTGGAGGATCTACTGACAGAAATGCAATATAAATCTCATAACTGTGTGTTCAGAGGTGTATAAACACCTTAAATAATAAAATGTCATGTTTTTATTACCTTACAATGTGCCATTTCTATCTACATAAACCGCAGGTCCCCTAACATGGACTTCATCATTTTTTTCTACAGTTGTCCTAAACAGACAAACTGCTCTACAGAACGTGTTTCATAAAACGCTATCTCCTTCGGCAAAGAAGCAAAAACGTGATGATATCTTTGTTCTGTCGCAGCCCCTGTAGTGCTTCGAAGGGGCCGGAGGAGCGGTGGAATGACCATGACCACTAGATGCTGCTAAAATGTTCACAATCCTCCTTTAATAAGTTATTCTGTTGCATTTAATAAGAGGTCAGTACTACATATCTAAGAAGGCAAAACTAATCATATACACACTGCACACACGTATGCAGAAATACATTAAATCATATCAAATATTTGGCTGCTTCATTGAAAAAAGATTCAGTTGGCATGATAGGCTTTTTCTAAAAGTCATCCAGAGCGGTGTATGAGGTAAAGATGCATAATCATTAAAAATGTACAAAGGCAACAACTGAGTAGGCCTACTATAAAATCAACAACAAGGAAACGAGTACTTGAGTCAGAATAAAGCAGATGTCAAGGGTGCTGTCTCACTTCATATTTAAATAAATTGTCTACAACACTTATACAGCGCATGTTCTTCTTGCCCTGATCTGACCCTTGCCTTGAGTGCAGACAAATAAAATGCTTTTTGTTCACAGATGACCTTCTGTTGCTCTTGTCATCACATAAAGAAAGATTGTTCCTTTTAGAAAACTGTTGCAGTCATTGGGCTTTACCAATAAACAAGTCCAAAGATAGAAAAAAAAATGTTTTACATTTATGCATTTGGCAGACACTTTTATCCAAAGCGACTTCCGTAGCATTATCCTATACATTAACACATAGGTATGTGCAAACCCCTGGGATCGGACCCACAACCTTGCATTGTTAACGCAATACTCTTACCACTGAGCTACAGGAAAGTTTAATAATCATATTTCAGAATAAAACTACAGACAAGAAAACAATTTTATACAAAAATTCTTTGTCATGTGACAAATTGTAATGATTAGGTACTGAAGATTTCTGTTGTCAAAGCCCATAAAGTTGACTACAGAACAGTCTATTTCAGTTTGACATAAGCATTAAACTCATTCTTCTGGCAGTAAAATATCACCTAATACAATATATAAATCTCGGCATAATATTCTAGAGAAGGTCGTTTTCACTGGACGGTAAATAATTAACCTACTTCCAAAAACTGACCACATGGCTGACACAAACCGTATTTCTATAGCGCTTCTCATCGTTTTGCATTAAAGCAGCTTTACGAAAATATGAAGTGAGACGTAAAAAACAGCTCAGAAATAAGTAAAAGAAATGACATAAAAGAAGGGAAAATTGCAATAAGACAATTTGACCAGTAGCACCTATTTTCTCATGAGCTCTGATGGTTCAGTCCGTCTCGCGCTGCACTTGACGCTCCTCCCCGCGCCGCGCGCGTGCCGCAGAGCGGAAGACCGTCGCAACAAATAATCGGATTTGTCTTTTTTCCGAAATCACATCCTCGAGCGCTCGTTTTATCAACAAGAAGGGGATCAGCTGCATCGGGTATTTTAGGACATCTGCACATAGACAGTCGGTTACATTTAGTCTCTTTACGGCGGGGGCGCGCATGGAGTTATCTGTAAAGCACTGAAGTCGGTTTATAAATCAATCCTGTAAAATGGACGTGAAAGACTCGTGTTGAGGTGTTTTGGGATGTGAGGCATCAGCACACGGACTTCACATGTGTTCAGATGTGTTTCTGCTCGCAGTGGACGCGCATGTCGACATGGATCGTGTTAAACGAGAGGAATTGTGAGAACCGTCCCGAGAAATCCGAGAACAAACTTGTCCGTTTAATGCACATCGATGGATAAACGTGATCCGACGGCTGATGTCAAAGGTAAGAAAACCAAGCCGTCAATATTATGAGAGTCGGAAAACTAGACACGCACAGTTGAGTTTGACTTATGCAGAAATACGAAAGCACTTTGTGTCCATCAGGAGAAATGTTTCGGTTCTGATCTCACTTCAGCACTTCTTCAGATGATCGATCTTTATATTTATATTGATATTGATTGATTTAATATTTGATATATCGAGAAGCACAATAACAGCAGCAGTCTGCAAACCGAGTCTGTGATATCGTGTGCTGTGCGGTCGGGGGCAGCTGCTCGCCGAGGAAACCGCGATATTTCAGAAAGCTTAAATGCTGTTTTGGGGACAAAAACAAGACTGTTTCAATATGAAATAAAACATTGCCGATTGTTTAACGAAAAGCTGTGACACAGATTAGAAATGCAGAACTTGACGCATGCTTTTCTTAAATTTAAGACAAGTTGCTTTTCTTATTCTTGCATGAATATTTCCATGCAGTTTTGATGGCCACACATATATCAAGAGATGACTTTAAATCACATCTCAAATGAATTTGTAAACCCTGCTGGATAGAAAACTATAGGAATCCACTGTCAGAAGAATGGTAAGAAACGCCCAAGATGTCACTGGGACGGTACACTTTACACCTTAATAGTGCATACTACTCTTTCAGAGGTACATATTGGTACCGAATATATATGTACATAAATGCTACGTTTCCGAAGGGTAGCTACCGTCCTGGTGGCAGATGGGTACATTTATTGCTCATGTTTTTCCGTGTTTTAATGGTTTTCCATTATGAACCATCAGCTGTTTGCCATTAAAACAATTACACCAACAGAATGGGACACACTAGAGACCCACAGAGACCGTAATAGTTTCCATTTAAACCACTACAACTCTCATTATAACAATTAAATTAAAGGTAAAGATCAGTAGAAAATGCTGAACAGTCGCTGTTCCTAAAATGATGATCCTTTACACATTTATATACTTCTCATCTGACGTATTGAAAGACAAGTTGTACTTATCATTTACTTGACAACTGACTGGATAATCATGCATGTTACTGTAACAATTATAAGTAGGCATATCTTTTAAAAGGTAAAATAGAAACCTTCTCATAACTGTGTGAAACATATGTTTGAGAGAATATCCCTACGTGAGCATCTTACTCTGCAGCTCAGATGTTTAACCTTTGGCACGGAGAGATTAGTGAGTGACCATAATGATGTTACAGAGCCTTTTTAACTACAGACGGGTCACATGACTCTTCCTATCTGTCACATAATCTGTAGAGGATCAGAAACCAGCATCTAGATTTTGCTGGGCATGTATCATCGGAACAATGTATGGACGCTTCTGGCAAATGTGCTTTAAACAAGTGTTGTTTCAAGCCATCGTTTGGTCAAAAATGGAAAACTCCAATAGTTGGGTTGAATTAACCCAGAAAATGTTTATATTTGACTCAACAACGGGTTAAAATAACCCAGCAAATTTGGTTGAAACAATCCAGCTCAGGTTAACCTGTTGGGTTTGTCCATTTTTGATTCGCAATAATGTTGTATTATTTTTAGTGCTGTCAAATCGATTTATTGTGATTAATCGATTCAAAAATAAATGTTGTGTGTATAATGTAGCCTATGTGTGTGTGTGAGGCATGTATATTGACATTAATACACAAACATGCGTGTATATTTGAATAATTTATATTCATACATAATGCAATTTATATTTAAATATAAATGTATGTATATTGATGTAAATATTTATTTACAGCATATGCAAATGAACGTGTGTGCATTTATATTAACATACAAATATACACGTCACACACATGTATAATACGAACACAAACATTTTATTTGAAATCGATTCATCGTGAATATTGTATTTGACTGAGCTAATTCTTTTAAAACTGATGCCCAATGGGGTATAAACTACTGCATAAGTCCTCCAAACCTGTAACACTACTCTTGCATACAGAAGATTTGGATGTTACTGGGAAAAATATATGTTTGTTCAGGAGCAGACTGCATATCTGACAAAGGTCCAAATAGGTCTTTAGTTTTTGACAATAAGTCGTCCTCTGGCCTCAGAGAGGATCTGCCGGCTATAAATAATGCCACATATGTCAGTGTGTCTCTGGCTGACAAGCTCTAATCTCCCACAGAGCTGCACACACACACACGCACACGCACACGCACACACACACACACACACACACACACACACACACACTTCTATTCCACACCATTTCGTATTGTTATTCCCATCATTCACTGTTTTCCTCACATGAGGTGAGGTCATGTCAGACTGCAGACAGGCAAACTTTTCATCTTCTGCTGGCAGGACGAGATGTGATGTTTATCGAGTTTGTTTGATTCAGAATCTAAATGCCGAATCGGATGCTGCTGTGACGCAACATCAGAAGAGCATTCCGTGCCGTTTGAATTGAAAGATAAAGCATGCTGGTTTTAAAATGGCATTCAGAGATGCAGACATTATTTCAGGAAAATGGCTTCAAATGACTTTTGTTGTCAATTGTGTAGTCCTCCCTCATCTCTGAATCTGAGAATCGCTGCGACACAGCCATCTGTAACAGAACGGATCATAGTCAGAGAGGTCTCGTGTAGTTACTGTGTTTTGATTTTGCATGATGGGAAATGAAGACGGTTTACATGATAACATGTATAAGAACGCATGGCACTGGTTATATATGATAGCGAGGGGCAGACAGCATATATAATTTGACGTTAACAAGAAAAGCCTGCGGGAATAACAAGATGAAGAAGTAATCATTTTGTATTATGAAATATTATTATCAATTTCAATCAAATTTAAAAGAAAATATTGTTTAAACGTTCAGCCTGATCTTAAGGGAATTTGTAACTGTTTTATGAGTTGGTTAATTTGTATCAATTTGCATAATGTTAATCATACAAAAACATGTTTATTAGAATAAAGCAACATTGTCGCTTCTCCCCTTACCCCCCCCAAAACCTAACATCATGGGCGCAAAAACAAATCATAATAAAACGAACAAATTAAGAGCAGATTAATTAGCCACCTCCTTAAATAGTCACATTTAGTCACATGAAATGGTGAAAATAATTGTATTCGAATAATCCTTAAAAGAAAAGTGAAATAAAACATTTGTGATAAAGACAATACCAACATGTTGTGTAGTCCCATTTATTTATTTAACACAAGATAACGCAAAATAACTCACGTTTACAATTCCATAACACAAAAATTTGTTCTTATTCATCACATCATTTTTGAAAGTTACTGTTATTATTTTAGACAGATGTGTTTGAAGTTTTTTTTTTGACCAACTGTACATATTTACTATCATAGTAAAAGTAGAAAATTCAAGTATAGTAAAAATCTTTAGGAAAAATTAGGGTTGTGTAAAAATATTGGAACAGCACACTATTACAATATACCGTGTGCTACTATCAATATATTTTTTTAAATCATGTTTAATGTCATACAGACCATACGGCCGAGCAGGAGTAAGCATACATAGAACCCTGACCAAAACACAAAAGATAATATAATGGATTTAAATGTTATAATGGGAATTTTATTTGTTATAATGGAAACTATAATGATGTCTACTGGTATGTCATGAATTCTTTTGATGGGGTGTTAAAAAACACATCAGATTGTCCACAGCAAGCTCTGTTTTTCTTTTTACATTTTTGATATATTGCAATATGTATCATAACTTAATATATTGCAACATATTGTATTGTGACTCCTCTTCAGTGAAGAAGACCGCATATGCTGGGTTAGGTGTGTTTTGATGCTTGTTTGACCAGCTTAAACTAGCTATTGACCAGCACATGACCAACTTAAACCCGCACACGACCAGGTTAAACCATCACAAACCATCAAACCATCATCAACACATACATGTTTTTTTCAACAGGGAAGTCCCTCGTCAATACACAGCGGCCCTAGGACAAATACTTTGGCTTTGTTTTGTTGACACCAGCCAGACAGTAAGTTTGAGCTTGAGACAGAAACCTGTGTGAAAACAATCATTATTTTTTTGTGATGCCATTTACAGCTATAGCTCAGAATGAGACGTTGAAAGATGGAAGAGTTATTTCATGTTACGTAAGTCTCTCATTAGCAGACAGCCAGCGTGACTGTCACAAATGACCGACCGCCACATGTCGGCTTCTGCCAATTACACAATCCTGCCATAATTCATTTGCTGGTGTGTATTATGCCATACGCTGTCTGATTCATTTTCACTCTCCCCTGATTTCACCCTCACTGCTCGAATTCAATCCAAACTTTAGATGGAGCTCTGAGAAATCAGCATGCTTTTCTTGTCTATAGCTCAAAACTTTGAAACTTTGAGTTGAGAGCAGTAAATGCCATCCATAGTAAAAGAAAATGGTGCTGTTAAGCTCCATAGATATGATGGCCGTCGTGGGGGTGTTTGTTGACGAGGGGCCATTAAACCTGTATTTACACTGGTGGTGTATGGGGACCCAGTAAACAACCATATTTCTGGAAATAATTTACACTCTCCTCACTTGGAAATAAACTTATATATATACTAGGTTATATACATGCAAGTGGACGGCATTCTAGCGGGTTTATAAGCAGAAATGGGAAGCTTGTAGTTTTGTTAAAGCTTGAATAATTTAGTAAAGATGTGCTATTTCAGCTGTGAAGCTGGGTAAATCATCCTCTGGGTGTTGGGACTAACTTTCTTTGCAAATGAAATTCCAGCATGGATTTTGCTGCATTTAAGTAGCGTTTTGCACAGTCACGCAGAACAAAATGAAATGCTCACACACAAATTAAATAATAAATGAAATACATTTCATGTGAAACACATTTAAAGCGACGATTTACTTTAAAGCGATTTACTTCGGTAGTCGATAGTGGCCCAGAACTGTTTGGCTACAAACTTTCTTCCAAAATCTTTCTTTTTGTCCCGTATACCAAGAAACCGTATACAGGTTCATAACAACATCTGGTTAAGTAAATGATGATTGAATTTCTATTTTTGGGTGAACTATCCCTTTAAATGTCAGTCACTACATATTTTATGAATTGTCTTTTCTACACCAAAACTTGAAAGGAGCACATGAATATACAAATGTAAATGCTAATAAGTCAACATTGGCAATGCCGTTGCTTGTGTGAATAACATGGTGGATTTTTGAAGTAGTTTTTTGAAGTTAATCAAACAATTTTTAAGGAATTTGAAGGGTTTCATGTGTGAAAGTGGCTTTTGTAGCTTATTTGATGGCATTCTAATTGAAAGCTGCTAAAGCTTCTTTGCTAATGAAACTTTGTGTTTCATGTTAATGGAATTACTGTACATGCTGGTGTTGCGCTTCATACTGTGTCTCATATCTGCCCAACAACACAATTACATTTCTAACAATTATACTTTCTATGCATTTGTGTACATTATCTCAATTATTTTCTTATGATCTGCATTTGCTCCAGTGATGCTTGTGTCTACCGTCATGTTTGCTCTTTTTGTAATAAACATATTCATATTGTACAAATTCGTATGAAATCGGCACCTTGCTCCATTGTCGCATGAAATAAAGTCACGGAAAAACTATTTTTTTTAATTTTATGTGCGAACAATTCAACAGGGCTGTGGCAATATATCGTGCAATTCTTATGCTCAGTTTCCTCAATGAATTACGGTTAAATACTACAACATCTTAAAGCGAGAGGGCGTTCTTCCGCAGAAACTCTGAACATTGGACACAGAAGAAGAACGATTTACACAAACACATACACACACACACACACACACACACACTGTGCATAAAACACAGACTTGATTTAGACATGTATAATAAGTGTGAATCGTGACATATATCGCCCAGCCCTACAACAGACCTATAATAACTATATGCCATTATATAACGTGAATAGTCACACATCTCCTTATTGGCACAAAACTTCAGAATGTAAGTTAACATTGTTCTGTGGTTTTAAATAATGCTCAGATGAGCAGCTGCGGAGAGGTCTGTAATGACAGACAATGTTCGTCTGATGACAAAAGAATCACATAAATTAAAGAAGAGTTTGGTGAGATGTGATCAGCAAAGAGAGACTGTGGAGTATAAGTAACAACCTTGCAATATTCTACTCCATGTTTTTTTTTAGTAAAATTGTATCGCATCTAGCTGACCCATCGTTCACTTTTGAAAGGGTCGTCATACCCTAGCAACCAGCTAGATAACCCTAGTAACCATCTCCACCAACTATGAAGATTATTACAGAAACACAGGGTCTTTCGACTTGACTCAGTGTCGAGCAGTCGCTAAGTGTTACCATGACAACAGTCTAGCCACGCCCTAGAAGCAACTACTGTATAGAGCAACAATAGTCCGCCATATCTCGCCAGGTTGTAGAGACATAGGAGTGACGTCTGTCGAACTGTGTACTGAGAGCATAGCACTTTCCTAGCAACCACCCAGAGCACCCTAGCAACTGGGACCATGGAGAGTATGTAAATAAGGAATCATTAAGAAGTGTTCCAAAAACCCTTGTGTGTGAGGTTGAAATGGTTTTCTTATGCCACGGCACGCTTTGAGGGACTGCTGTTGCTTGTTAAAAAGAGGATTCCAGATCATATTAGAACTAGAAACCATTTCTTGGTCTGGTTCTGAGAACAAGAACACAGAATATGTGTGTGTGTGTGTGTGAGAGTGAGAGATAGGAGGATAAAGAGAGACAGAGAAAGAGAGAGTGAGCGAAATCGCTAAACAAACTCAAATTGATGTAGTACAAACGCCAAATCAGTATGTGACGCTGTAATTCTCCCACACAGAGATGCTCTAAAAATGGAGAAGACCACTTGGAGCATGCGCATAAACTTGCGTGCTGGGGGGATGACATCATCGATTGAGAAAATATATGGATCGCCTGTACACATGAAAACACAAGTGTGCCATTTTCAGATTTATGAACTCTGGACCTGGTTTAAAAGAAAAGCGGTTTCAGGATCCCAAAATGCCAGATCTGTGTGGACGAAACTCCGATACGATACAAAATCTTTACATGTAAAGCTACATATGTCTGGTGTGTATGGCGAGAGAGAGAGTGATGGCATTTAAATGAGTCCATAAAACATTATTTAGACGGCAAGCCGTAATTTAAAAATGCATAATAATCATTATTTTCATAAATAATTACAGTTCTCTGAAATGATTGTGATGAAATGTTTGTTGCTCTGGGTAAATGATTTTCACGGTTGAGTCAAATCTGCACTTTGAAGGTTTTGGTGTCTTGATGAATTGGTTTGATTTCTCGTTCAATCTTCTGCTATGTGAAGAGAAGAAAATGTTTTCTGTCATCACCCAGCTGACACAAGTCCTCTCAGAGGTCCAAATCTGGCACACAGTTTGTGTTTATATGAAACACCTTCACTTCCAGCTCAGCGACTCGTCTACATTTGTCTTCATCTCATTGCCATTAAATTCCCATTAGCGGTTGGCAATATGACCAAAATCATGGCGTGGTATTTTATTTCACGGTGAATGTGTTATTAAGCAATATTCTGTGAGCCAGAGCTCAACACGAATGTTCAACATCATTTTTTTATATTTACCGTGAGCGTAAATCTGAATGTTTAAGATGTATATTGAAGTCAAGTGTTTACTCTTATAGTGTCCGTGTACACCACTCATTTATAACACTTGTACTATATCTCGTGTTTTGCATTCGGCACAGGAAAATGGTTTACTTTGATTCAGAGCAGCACGAGAAAACCTAAATAATGACACCGTGTTTATTTTGGTGTACTAATGTCTGACCTGCTGTTGGTAAACAATGCTCAGATCAATTCTCATAAATTCTTGCTTTCAAGAATTTAAACAAGATTGAAAAAGAGCACTCGTCATCAACACATTTCTTTATTATTCAATAAATCCAGGGTATGTACGACATGTTTTAAAGCATTAATTCAAAACTTTTCAGACAGTGTAACACTTAAAAAGGCCTTAAAAATTTTCATTACTGTAACCATTTAAAAATGTCAACCCAGAAGCATGTTTTGCATGTTAATTAATGGTACATAATAAAACATTTATGAAGTACATTTACAGTCTTTATAAACATTAAGGAGGATGAGAATGTCATTGACATGTCTTTTTTCCATTATTTCTTCATTTTAATTATACATGTATATTCTTTCAATGATTTTTTGTCATTTGAGAACATCTAGTATAACATCCAATTGTGTTTTTAGAATATGTGAATGTTACTCTGTTTAAATGACAACATATAATGCGCTTGGACAAGTCAGGACGCGTTACGGTAATGAGAATTTCAGCAGATAAAGCAATACAATACATAAATAATTCATTCCTATGTAGGGGTGACCCCAAATAGTCGAGGATTGGATGCTTTGATAGGAGGAGCCTGATACCGATCTCACAGTGGAGTCTTTGCAGAGGTGTTATGCAATGGGGATCATGTCATTTTGGTTAAATGGGCAGTGGCGTAGCTGACGGGCACACACTGCGCCTGCAAAATGATGATTTATGATGTAAAGAAATGGGAGATTTAAAGGGTTGGGTACAGAAACCCCCGACGCACATGAGCGCGAGGTCCGGCTATGACCCAGCACAGGATCACGTCTCTCTGCATCTTCTGTGATGTGAGACCCACAGATGACTCGCAAATGAATGTATACACCGCTTTGTCACTCACTGAATGTTTGGGCACATAAAAATAAATTAACACTTTGTCTGTAAATGCACATAGTTCTTTAATTAGACAGAAGTTTGCGCTGCATGATCCAAAGAATAATTAAGTAATATAATTCAAATCACAGCATATATCAAGCACGGCGCAGACTTTCTCATCTTGTCATTCTCTGCACTGAAAGCAATCGTGCGTGTAAGGAGGACGGAGAAAGACTGCACAGGAAAAAAGGGACTTTTTGAGTGTTTTAATGATAAGATGCTTTATTGCATTCCTCCTTTACATGCGGTAAATAACATTTTTGGTAATGATTAATGAACGTGCTCTATTCCCGTTTTAAAAAATAATATTTAGTTTTAGTTTTGAGGAACTACTACTAGTAAGTGAAACAGCATTGTTACGGGATGTTTAAGGAAAATGTCCATTCATTTTGTGGTTTGTGTTTTGAATACATGTTCCCCTGCATTTCAGACATTTTGCCTAAACACATTTATTTTGCACACTTTGACTTGAATCCGGCTTATTTCGTTTTTCATTTTAATACATTATAAAGATATAGTCTGTTCTAAACTAATTCTGTAAATGAATGTATAATTGATTTTTCGTGCATCAATGTTGCGCTGCAATTTGCGCTGTAGCTTACCCTTGTTAACCACCTGATGTTGTCCCCACATGCAAGCACGCATGCACACACACACATGCACGCACCGTGATTCGACTATCAGTCGACGATAGTCAAGACGTGACAATTCTGATTCGACTATGTAAATCCCTAGTCGAGGACACCCCTTTTGGTATGTGAAACTCATGCTTTGTATAAGGTAGAGAGCATAATTATGTTTATTACAATCGTTTTTAGTGCTGACGAATAATTAAATTGTTTACTGCCATGATGATTCATTGGTTTTATAAGAATGACCAAAACGCTCATCTTGACCATTGCATTGCCAGTCTTCATTCATGTTTGTTACATGGTAAACAACATCCTCGATATCCTTCATAAATTCACCTTTTGTATTAAGTAAAAGTCCTATATTACGTGTTTGGAACAACATGTAAATGACAGAAGTTTGAAGGTGGGTGAAGTGGTGAAGTGTTTCTTTAAAGCCAGAGCCTCACAGTTTTTACACAGGAGTATTTGTCGTCGGCTTTTCCAGCAGACGGCCTGTTTCTCTGAGATCCCGACAGCTTCACAATGTAATTGATCTTCTTTTTTTACTGCGTAATCGCTGACAGGAGCAGTGAAAGGAGGACGACTGAGCCCCAGGGATCAATGTAGCAAAAAATAGAGCTTTGAAGTCAAGCAAATGATGGAGGAGAATGCGGGCCACAAGCACACTCTTGGATTTAAATGTCCTGACTCGAGCAATAATGGAGCTGCTATTGAACTATGATATATGGATATGAGATTCAGATAGAGAGAAGAGACTCTCATGTCTGTGAGCGCTCTTTCTGACCCGTCTATATCTTTAATATAGTGTTCTGTCACTGCAGCTTTATATCTGATTTGTTTCATATAGGATTCGTTTTATAGAAAGTGCTCGGCTTACCGGCATCCATTCTCTCTTTAGCTTCGCTTCACGTCACGTCGCTGTCCTTTTGCATGCTTCTTTTACAAAAACATTGATGCATTATTGAAGTGACAGTTCATCCAAAAAAAAAGAGTCAGTCATCATTTATTCCCCCTAGTGTGGTTTAAAATCTGTGTGTGAGTCTTTCTTCAGTGAACACAAAAGAAGATATTTTGCAAAATGTCTCTGTGGTTTTGCATCCATACAATGGAGGGTTCATTGTTTTTTCCTTCTCAACATTCTTCAAAATATATATGTTGGATTAAAAACAATAATTTTGAATGAAATGCAAAAGAACAAAGCTGCAAGTGTTTCTGGACCAGTGTTTACATCTTGCGAGGCGGTCTGTAATGCATCCTACATCCCTGTGTGTACTTCTGCTGTTTTAAGCTTGAATAGATGTGACAGATCTATTGATATACACAAATGTACCTCGTCACTAACAAGCCAGAAGCTTGCAGGTTTCCCAGTCATGTGTAATTGGTTAACAATTGAAAGAGAGATTCAAGCTAATCTATTTATGTTGAATTGAAGTGATTGAATGAAACGTATTGAACCAGCTAAAAGAAGGTTGAAGAATTACACAATATGGCTCTGTGAAGCGTCTTGTGTGCTGCTGATGTAGTCAGAGCTAATGGATCATCATTCATGTAGTATTCATGACCGCCCGCATGTGAAATGCGTATCAAGTATTGATGAATCGTGCAGTTAAATGCGATACTGCTGTTCTCTCTTGACATTGTGTCCTGAGCGAAGTCTCAGCCCCACCACTAATACATTTACATTTATATTTAGTCATTTAGCAGACGCTTTTATCCAAAGCGACTTTCAAGTTGGGTAAACAATGGAAGCAATTGGGTCAAACATTAGGACAACAAAAAGCGTAAGTGCAATAAGAACATGTCTCACAAAGCCTACTACAGTGTACCAAGTTAAGCTTAAATACGCATGCTTTTTTTGTAGAATAGATATAGAAATCAGCAATGATCTGTCAGGTGCTGACGGAATAGATGTGTTTTCAGCCCATTCTTAAAGATGGTCACGGAATCTGATGATCTTGTAGCAGCAGGCAGATCATGGCACAAATGTGGAACCGATCCAGAGAAGATACGTGAGAGCGTATTTTTTTTTTTTTACCTTTTTCGGATGGCACCACAAGTCGTCGTTGGTTTGCAGAGCGTAAGGATCTGACGGGTACATAAGTCTGCATAAGTGAATGAATATAAGGGGTGTCAAACCAGTGGTGGTCTTATACGCCAGGAGCAGAGTCTTAAATTTGATGCGACAGCTATAGTGAGCCAATGTAACTTAATGAGTAGAGGAGTGATGTGTGCTCTCTTCGGTTCATTGAAGACCACTCTTGCCGCTGCATTCTGGATCATCTGTAGAGGTTTGGTCGTGCAAGCAGGAAGTCCTGGTAGTACAAAGCTCCTGTAATACTGCTCCACGCATTAAACAGTTGACCTCCTGTAGGGATGCTCTCTGTCCCGGACCGGGTGTGAGTTAGGGTCACACCGAGCACACGTAATCCTCCGGCCAGCTTCCTTTTATTTGGCGCTTTTCTCTTAAGCCGACATCCTCAGAAGACATTGAAGCATGAACTTTACTGATCACGCGTGATTTGTTGTTGCATGTTGATTTCAGCTTGTGCATGTTGTAGTCTATAGCAGGTGTATAGGAGGAGATGTTGTTGTGTTCCACTAGTGCTCACCGTCTCTATAATGCATGTGACAACATGAGTTTGTCTGCAATCTGCTTGTTTTCCAAGCCGTCTGTCAGTTCTTGTAAAACTACAAATGTACTCTATTTGAACTCATGATAGCATCTGAAGTATATAACAGTAGACTATACGTATGTGTACATGAAGGAAATACATAATTTAAAGGATTTCGTCCTGCAGTAGGGTTACACAGACTCATTATATGCAGTGTTTGCTTCTCATTACACTCTCTGGCGCTTACTAAATAATAATGGGGCTCATAATTCGGTCAAGTGGTGTTTTTATTTATCTGGTTATGAAGGAATCTTATCACAGTTCACATATGCAGGTTCACACCTCCCGGATGCTCAGGAACAGCAGACTGAATAATAGAATAATGTCACTGTCATTCCTTTTAAACAATATATATAATATGAAAGGTGCTATAAAAATTAATACAAATTCAATAAATCCGATGTCACAATTGTCTGCAACTCCTTGAGTGTTAATGTTAGTCTCTCACTTTCTCTAAAATGAGTCTCTTCAAAATGTGTGATGTGTAAAGACACAGTATAGGCAGTATATGTATACTATATGTATATGCATACAGTAGTATACATGATTGTTCCACGATTAATCGCATCCAGAATAGAAATTGGAGTTTACAAAATATACGTGGTCTGGGTACTGTGCATATTCATTTTGAGTTTATAAACAATTAAAAAATAGATATAAAATAAGCAAATGAATAAATGTTTACATGTAATGTAAATGAAATATAAAAGTAAATATGCAGATTTCCTGATGATATATTGTCGACATTGACAATAATAATGATTAACTATAATAATTAACAATTAACATTAAGTCCACAAAGCTGGCCAGGTTCTCTTGTCTCATTACCTTAAACCAAACTTTTCAGCCCAGGAACCCCAAAATAACAGTGCCATTGACTCGAGACCACCACTATCCTCAGATGTGGTTAAAGTAAACAAACATTGCGGGAGACTGCGCACATGCACTTATTGGGTCTATCCAAACACAGATTTGAGTGCTGATGAATGTTCTCTTTATGCAAACGTCGGCCTCTTTTCGTACCTGAGGTCAATGGCCTCTCTGACTGTAGCGCTTCTCCGCCCTCCTCCGCTGGCCTCCCTGAGTTGTCTTTGGTCGATATTAACCAACGTTTCATTTTGAGAAAAGAAGAATATCCTAAACTTTGAGCGTGAAAAATAATCTGCGTGCACATGGGACTGTTTAACGTGGTACTGTAAATGGACTCGCTGCACCTAACCTAATGTGGTTAATGTGACGTAAGCACCTCAGGGGTCACGATCGAGGGGAAGGAAGTTCAAAAGGCTGATGGCTTTTTATTTTCATGGTTTTATTTTAACATAACTAATATTTTTGAATTTTAATACACTTATTGATAACATAGGCTATTCCTAATAATATAAAAACGCCACACATACGTTAGTGAAGTTATCCAATATCAATTTAATAATATACCAACAATCCCCTTACAGTTAGGTAAATTATCATTTATATGCTCATTTTATTTACCATTAAACGCAGTAGTTCTCAAAATGGGAGGTGAGTGATCAACAAAAAAAGAGAAAGTATTATACACCCTCGAAAAACTTTATTGCGACCTCGAATCTCGATTGCGAATAGACGGAGGGGGACCCTGCTTCTCTACCAAGTAGGATATAGCGTCAGCCTCATCAGGTTCATTTTCTGTATTTTCTGTTGAAGTTAATGTTCGTATCATCTACTGCAGCTGCAGTGTCATCCGAGGCGCCAATAGCTACAGGGGCAGACTTACCAAAACATTAAATAAGTGTAGTTTGAGTTTGCTTTGGTTTCATGATCTCCCGGTAGCCACAAACGTTCCGTCACAAAACGATGTTACTTGTATACAGAAATCCTTGACCGTAGCCCAAACCATTTTAAACAATGTTATTTTCATCTTCAGAGCTGACTGTACCGCTGAAATTGTATTACCTTTCCATTAAAAAAGTAAAGTAATGGATAACTCTTATTTTCTCTATAATTGAATTATTTACCTCCTGTGTAATCTAACTAAATGCGGTGTAATGTATACAATACTGGAACGACATTAAAATTCAAAGTCTAACTTTAAAATGCATGCTTTAATGTTTCTTCCTCACATTTGTTATACTTTAGTCAGTTAATAAGAGTATTTTATGTAGTTCATATTATTTATTTGAATAAAATAAGAGCTAAATTTGCGCTCATGAAAGTGACAAAAGTAGTCTAACCTGTTCATTAAAAGAGCGCTTCCCATCACTTCTGTCCGTATAGTGAATATTCTGTACAAATGTGTGTGTGTGTATGTCAAAGGGATGATGTCGAAAAAGCAAAAGTCAAGCTGAAACACATTTGTAGTGAATAATTTATGGAAGTTCCATAGCAGAAACACAACCTGCACATGTCTTGCCCCTCACATGTGTCTGACGGAGACAAGTGTCATCTCTGTGAAATGACGTTCTCTGAATAACGTGGTTGGTTAAGCCAGTGTTGCTGTGATGGTAAATGGTTTCCACGTTTCATATCAGTTTCATACAGTTGACCTCTCATATGGGCTGTAAGAAGGCATTTTACAGATCTTCTGTGCAAACCAAAGGGGGCTTTATTTGTGTTCATTAGCTTCATTCAATTTATTCCAAAACATTTCCCATCATGTCCTGATCTCTTGAGTTGGGAAGGTCCGGCGATGTGCCATGATCAGACAGGGATGAACTGGCATTGTGAAGAACACATTATGATGTCATTATTTTAAGTGTATTTCAGCGAGATGTGAATAATCCCGCAAGCGCAGATGCTTTTATACGGCAGTTTACTGGCATGTCATGTTCGGGTCTCAGACCTCGCTGCTCGACTTGAATGTAAACTATGAGTCATGTTCTCTAGAGAAACAGATGTGCTTTAGTGATCACGTATAAACCAACACTTTCATTCATTTATATCTGCTTGAGGGAGGCAGATGCTTTTATCCAAATCAAGAGTGCATTACAATCCAAATATATGTTTTTCTCAGTATTTGTGTTCCTTGGGATTAAACCCACAATGCAGTTGAGCTACAAGATAAACCATGTATGAATGGTTGTTTCCACAATATGCTTATTGATTATCTTAAAGGAATACTTCATCCAAAAAGAAAATTCTAGAAAAGAGTCTTCATTTACTCAATCTTGAGTTGATCCAAATCTCTATAAACATCCTTGTTCTGATGAACACTGAGAAAGATATTTGGAAGAATGCTTTTATCCAAACAATACTTGGACCCCATTGACTCTCATAGTCGGAAAATTACTACATAATATACACCAAAGAAGATATTTTGAAGAATGTAGGACAGCAAACAGTTCTGGGAGCACTTTTGACATTTTTCCTACTACGGTAGTCAATGGGGTCCAAGAACTGTTTGGTTACAAGCATTCGTCCAAACATCTTTTTTAGAACAACTCAAGGGTGAGTAAATAATACCGAATTTTTGGGTGAACTGTCCCTTTAACTGAAAATATGAAAATTTGCTGAGAAAATAGAGGCTGGTAAAAATGTTAGAACAGATATGTAGTGAAAATATCGTTTTATTTTTATATCATAACCACAGTCCATTGGGCAGATGAGTTTGTCATAGGGTTCACAGAAAGGGTTTCTTTAAAACACATTTTTGTACAGAAAAGTAATTTTCTCAGACTGTTCAAAGCTTATTGTAATTCATGTCATGTGATTCTTTGGCCACCGAGTTTTGAAGTCTTTCTTAAAAACAATCTTCCGGGAGTCAAGGCCTTTAGACAAGTGAACGAGCGCTGGAAATGATGCAGACGCAGCAGATTGTTTGGTTTGATCGGGATCTGTTAGTCAGTATTCACCGGACGTCCTTGTTCATGCTGAGGCCCTGTGGTCCACAGGTAATGAAATATGTAGATGATTTATTAGTTGCATAGTTAAGGCTAGTTTACCTGAATTGAATCTGCAGTTCAGAGAAAAAGGCAAGGCTACAGGGAATGACAGGAGAATACAAATGACTGTCTGCAGTCCACAGAGACGTGTCTGACAGCTCCAGTGCATTACACCTCTCGTGTTGTTCAGCAGTTTTAATGCTGCTGCTATGAACAGAAAACTTTATAAAGATAAATGCTGCTCATGCAATATTCAGATGATGCTTTATTATTTAAAAATGAACTTCAAGACAAACACTTTAACACCAGACGGATGAAATATGAACCACACACACCTCACCTATTACTGGAGTGTGAGGAAACTTCCTTTATTTTTGAAGTGTTAATGAAGTGTTTTTGGCCTTTAAAGAAAGCGTTCACATCAAAAGAGGTACATTTTCATCCTGATTTCTTTATGACTTTCTTTAGAACAAAAAAGAAGAAGGTTATTTTATGAATATTCTGTTTGTATTCAATACAACTGCAGTTCATTTTGACTCACTCAACAAAGAATGACATCACGAAACTACACACGACTATCATCATTATCTGTGTCCTTCTGTTGGTTTTGGGTCTTCATGTGACACTTGTTTTGTCATTGCTATCCCAATTTGAATACTTATACTAGGGTGTCCAAGTATGTACTGTTTCTGTAACGGGAGAAAGTATGTTTCAGTTGGATTGTTTATTAGATAAACAGTATGGACACACAGGGACATGCTAGAGCAGGGGTTCTCAATCTTTTTGACTCCAAGGCCCCCCACTCTACTTAATAAGGCCCACCTCCCACAAACAAAATGTAGAAATTGAAATGAACTGAAAACATCTTTATTCATAACAAAAATGGCCAAATAAAATGACATATCTTGATATGTACTTCAGTGCTCATTTTGTCTTCGTTTTACAATATTGGCGATCTTGAGGGCCCCATAGAAGTCAGCTGGGACCCCCTTGTTGAGAACCACTGTGCTAGAGATGCATTTTCAATGCTAAAGAACGTCATTATTTCATATGTAGCGTAAAGCATTCTTAACAAATTTTATTAATGCAGTGAAGCACCACTAAACTCTGCCCTCTCTCATTGAGTTCACTCCGTAACATCGGCCGTTTGAGTGTCCACGGAGAAAAACATATTATAATTTAAGACAGGCTTATTCTAATTTTGAGTACTGTCTAGGACAGATAATATGGAACTCAGGGTTTATTTTTAGGGTGCCGCTGAGATTTGAAGACCTTCTGCTTTTCCAGTCAAGTGTCATGGGTTAAACAAGATATTTGTGGACTTCAGAGAACATCTGCAGGACAACAGATTCATGTCGATTCATTCATATTTCATTAACCTAAAAATAGAGAAGCGCCCCGAGTCACTTTCAATAATTCCACAGAAATGAGGAATGAATGACAGTGATATTAGTGAGTCTCTGCCGTCAGGTCTGTAATAATAACTGTACAGCTGGTAATGGTGAACGCTGATGATGAGGTTGATCTCTGTGTTTCATTATACAGATCACACAGATGGAATGTTTACACTTGTTGTGTACACACACAATCATGTCTTTAGTGTAGATGATTTGCAGTGAGCTCTTGTTTTTTTTAACTAATCTCCCTTTAAGCCTTGAACCTTCTTGAGAGTTCACTCTGGGGAAAATGTCTTTGTGTGTGTAGTGTGTTGAGTATGTTTGTATGATTACATGCACAATCAGAGGATTTTTTAAGTATTATCATGGCAGAAGCAGAAGTTTATTAGAAGAGGACACTTTGGCCTATTTTAACCCCAATCTGCCTCTTTTTGCTCCATAAGGTTTCATTGTCTGAAGTACAAAATGTAAGTGTTGTGAATGCAAAAGATTATACACTTTCAAGATTGTAATTTGGAGCTAAATAATTATGCTAAATATCACTCATGTCATGATCAGTGTTGGGTGTAACTAGTTACTAAGTAATTAGTTACTTTAATTTAATTACTTTCCCTTTGAACAAGTAAAGTAAGGGATTGCTCTAATTTTTTCTGCAATTTAATTACCATAACTTCTGATGTAATTAAACTAAATAATGTAAATATTGTGTGCAATAGTGGAATTGACATCAAAATGTAAAGTCTCACTTTAAAATCCCTGCTTTAATGTATAATTCTCACATATGTGATACTTTGGTCAGTTAATAATACAAATTTATGTAGTTTTATATTATTTATTTGAATGAAATAAAAGAGCCGTTTCATGTCTATACTTGAATCATTTAACTAACCCAGATTGATGTACAGTAGGATATAGAAAGTAATTAGTAAAAAGTCATTAAATATTTTTAGGAGAGAGTCATTTGTACAGTAATCTAATAACACTATTGAATATGTCATTAGTTACTAATAATTCATTACTTTTTCAGAGTAACTTACACTGGTCATGATACATATCTATGTTCGTATGACTTAAAAAATCAAAGTAATGATGACTTGTTTGGTCTCTTTAATGAGATTTTACAAAAAGAGTTATGGAGCCTTTGAAACCTCTTGCCTTCCCGTGCTTTTCCTTAACCTTTTTTCCTTAGATTATCCATATTATCATTTGTGGCAAATAACATTATTGATCTGAACTTGTTCTAAACCCAGAACACTCCTTTAAAACCTTTTAAAAAAGGAAAATAGATTTCAAATGTTCTGGTAATCTTTGGTGAAATCGTTGAATGTAACTTGAGTGTTTCTGCATGTGTTGTATTAGCAGTATTCAGGTATGGATTGCTGTCTTCTTGATGGTCCCGCTGTGATGTTTGAAAATGCTTTGGGCAACTCTGTAGGGTCGCGGCTGAGATTTTTTTCACACGTATGCGTGTGAGAAGTGCACAGAAGCAGTGAGAGCTCTTGACGTGTAAACCCAACTCACGCACACACACACCACCAATCTGTTATGACATCTCATAGACAGAACAATGTTTTATACTAAGATAATGATATTTATTCAACTCTGCCACCAGGCCCTCACACAAAGTAGATACGATTTCTAGACAATTTAGACAGAACCACACAAATTAGATCTCTCCTACAAGGTTTGGCCACTTAATGAGGCTTTCACATGATAGGCGCCAGTGATATCAAGTACCAGTCCTTCAGTAGCAAGTCGATACTGAAAAGAGATTTGGTCATAGGGGTGTAGGTCACCTCGTAGTACGATATTTTACGATGCAAATATGTTACGACACGTATCGTAGAGAGATGGGGATATTATACGATAATTTGTTCTTTTAATTCTATTTGTTGAGCGCTCAAGATGCTACTTACTCAGCACGTCACGTTTGCTTATCTCACATATGTGGTGGAGAGAGAAGAACACTGGGAGAAGGGGAAGCACAAGACTATAATCTGTGTCCCCACATGGTTTATAAAGCGTCATATTTTCCTTCACAATCGCCAGTAAAACACTGCAAACTTGAAGCGTGTCTGATGGTGAGTCATCCCGAAACTCATTACATAGGCAAGCTCAAACGTTTTTAGATGCCAATGTTAATTTATCTGCTAATGAGAGCTGTGACATAATGTGATATGCAACATAAAATAAGCCTAAAGAAACCAGCGCTTTGACGGTTAGTGATAAAGTGAGTCGTACTGTACATTAAAAGATTGAATGACATGCTAAAGATCGAACCAAGTATTTCATTTGCATGATTGAAGAATCGTAATTCAGTTTATGTAATTGGTCTTTTTGAAAGATATTTCTCATTCATTACTGTCTCTAACAAACACAGCGCAGCTTCAAAGAGACATGAGCCAAGAGGGTTTGAGTGTGACCTTTGTCGAAGCATTTCATTGGTTGAATGTACTGAAAAACTGAGTCAAATGAGACTTATCCTCTATTTTGCAACAATGCATATCTAGTACTTTTCTGAGAAATTAAGGTAGTGGCCTGGTTTAATTTAATTCTAAGGTAAAGTAAATGATGTCAAAACAGTCAAATCTTTGTGGTAACATTTAATTACTAAATGAGTTCAACCTGTTAGATTTTAGTAGACTAATATAATGTAGATTTCGTCGACTAAAACTAGTCTAAAACTAAAATGATGGGCAAACCTGCGTAATAGAAGGCTCAAAAAATTGTTCATTAAGTTGTATGTGAATCAAAAATTAATTTCAATTTCATTTTTTCATTTTGTTTAAAATGTACTGATGTGTATCGTACGAGATACATACTGAATCGTGAGCTGAGTTCAGACAACCCCACAGAGTCAGGTTTTAAGGGGATAGTTCACCCTAAAATGAAAATTCTGTCATCGTTCACTCACCTTCAAGTTGTTGCAAATCTCTATAATTTGTATTGTCCTGTTCAACAGACAAAAAATATATTTTGAAGAATGTGGGAAAAGTTCTGGGGTGACATTGACTACCATTTCCCCTTATTTCAATGCTGTTGTAGACAGTAGCGTCCAGAACTGTTTGCTTACAAACATTCTTTCAAACATCTTTCTTTGTGTTCAGAAGAACTACAAAATCTGTATATGCTTGAAACATCATGAGGGTGAGCAAATGATGGCAGAATTCTCATTTTTTGGTTGAACTAACATTTTGCCATGTGTCTAAAAATAAATCTAATTCATATGATCCAATCCAGTTTTATGCTCTGTGAAGTGTGGCTCTTAACAAGCAATTTATGGTGATAAAAGGTAGTGATGCTGTAGTGTTTATGCCCATCATTGAAGCCAGCAGCTTATTCTTGAGTTGACCATGACAACAACACACAACACCATTAAAAAACTGTAACTGTGAGTGTAACTGTAAGAGTAAATAAACAGTCTTACAGTCTTGTCAAGTGATTGTAAAGCACTGGCAATCCTTTAATGAAGAACATTCTCTCTCTGTCACTCACAGCAGTTATGAGGATGTTCATGGACATTGTTTCTGTGGACCTGTCGGGATTTCAGCAGGTGCAGATAATCTTGTTAAACAGCCTAATTAGTGCTCATCGCATGCCCTGCGCTGCTGCCTCACACCTCCGATATACATTATTCTCCTCACTTTATTTATATAACTGAAGCCATTAATATGAAGTGGGCCGACTCGAGTTTGGTTTTCAGTGACCAACGTCTGCAGCGTATCTCGTAGGAAGTGTTTTTGAAGATGTGTGTGTCTGTAGTTTGTCCGTATCATCTTGTTGCTGTGAGTTAACATGAAAACCCTCAGGAGTGATCATGCTGTTTTAAGACCCACTTTGATGATGAGAATGTGCAAGTATTTGCAACAATTTCCTTTGCTTCATTCAGCAGAAGGCTTCATGTGATGTGAGGAGAAATACTGCAGTGAGGAGACCCGGCTTACACCTGATAATCAGCCCTGAGGCTTTTCTATATTTAACCTACTTAATTGCAGCATCTCTCTTGTAGGAGTGCACTGATACAGCGACTCTTCTGCTAGTCACGTTAAGAAGGCCAACAGAGCAGCTAATAATAGGTCATTAACTAACTAAACTTCAAAGATGATTTCATGCTAATTTTATGACGTATAATAACAGGTCAGTTTACATACAGTATACTTAAAATATTACTGTATGAAAACTGTAGTCATACTCTGTGTATCTCATTTTCGAATACTTCATGTCATATCTTATTCATATATTGGTGATGTACATGTAAAAACAACATTACGGGTAATGAATCTACTTAAAGTCTCTTTACAGAGAGGCAAATGTTCATATTTCTTCATCTGGGTGAAGTCTCTGGTCTTACTGGATTTAGGTCACATGACCTGATGTGCATATAATAATGTTAATTTAGCAAACACCTTTGTCCAAAGTGACTTGATTAAGTAAGCATCTCACATTTGATCACATCTGTGGAGTTTTAACTGTCTGATGTTGTGCTGTCTCTGGATTTTTCCCCAAACAGTTAAGTGCAAACTGTTCCCATGATGTTAAAATGATATTGGTCAACTCTGTTTTTGTCTGATGCTGTGTTGTGCTAACTGACTGATGTTGTGCTAACTTTTTGATGTGAGTGATTTCCACGAACAGTTAAACGCAAACCACAATCATTATATTATTATTTCAAAGGTCAACTCTGTTACGCCTGATGCTGCAGTAGCTGTCTGATGTTGTGCTTATTGTTGATGCGCGTGATTTCTTCCACTGATGTTGTTCATATTGTTGATGTTAGTGATTCTTTCCACGAACAGTTAAACGCAAACCACACTCATGTTAATGTTTAAATAGTAGTGGTGGGCCGTTAACGGCGTTAACGTGCTGCGTTAATGTGAGACTCTTATCGCGTGATAAAAAAAATGTCGCCGTTGATCTATTCTCAAAGTTGTGTTGGGAGCTGGGTCTATACTACGCAAGCTATGATGACTTTCACCTCGATATTTTAGCACGGATGTATAGCAGCTTAACTGCACTGTACGGGGCGAGAACGAGATTTTTCAACTCGTGTGATTCGCGCAATTCGCGTCATTCGCACCGCCTCATCATCTCATGACCAGGGCTTCATTCGCGCCGCAAGTAGGTCTATCGCGTCTTTGCATTGACTTAACATGTGAATCACTCGCGCTTGACACGCCATTCGCGTTTGGTCTGAACACAACATAACGTTACTGTGAAATTACCGCATCAAACGTGACGTGCTAACATGGATGCAGCTATGAAGCCGCCGGGTTGCTTCAGGGAAAATTAATTTTTAAGAAGCTTCCCAATGGAAACATTGACAAGACTAAGGTTGTTTGCACCTTGTGCAATGCGGAATTGGTTTAAAAAAAACACTTTCTCTCAACAGGTAGTGGTCTAGCTTTAGTTGAAACCAGTAACTTTGTATTGAGATCTAATGTATTATGGCTCCTGTATGACATATCGCTTGTTGCTCCCTCACTCTTTGTAAGTCGCTTTGGATAAAAGCGTCTGCTAAATGACTAAATGTAAATGTACTGTAGGAGCTCTTCCAGTCTCAAGTACCACCTAAACGCAAAGCATCCCTTAGCTAATGTGGAAGTAAACACAAGTACATCTTATTGAACATAATTTATCATATTATCATCCAATTATCATAGTAGAACAGCTTTCTCAAGCAGTTTGTGATGCATTTTGGAAACAGGAGATGAGCCCCTGGTCTAATGCGCCACCTGGCTTGAGAAACCCGTTCTCAAAGACTTACTTTTAGTAAATATTTGGGTAGCACACATATTCTGAATGCCTTCGGCATTCGATGTTTGATGTGCGTGATTTTTCCACGAACAGTTAAACCACACTCCTTATGTCAATATTTCATTGGTCAGCTCTGAGACGTATCCACCTGAAAGTTTAGACATCAAATCAAGGCTTGATGCATCCGTCTCTGACAAGCTTCTAGCCAGCATATTGTTTTTAATAGCATTATTGTCATTTGTAGGTTTCATTGCAAGTCTTTCAAATGATTATCATTTTGAATTTTATCTTTCATCTTATGTTTTTGTGCTGTTTTTGGCAATTCCATTATTCACAGCGACCTCGGTGAGTTTACTTCCCCTCATTGTCATGCAGCACATCTTTGCCCACCAGATTATCTCTGGCCGAGATGAAGAAAGTGCAGAGTACGGGATGAATGATAATTCAGGGCTCTTTTTAACACTGTGTTTACTCTTTGAAAGCGGCGCACAGCAAAGTGAGGCGGGATGTCTTTGATGTGTTTGCCGAAGCGTCCGAGGAGAGCCGTGGTGTCTCTGTTCTGGCAGGTCTGAGTGAATGTGTGGACCTCCGTGAGGAGACGAGCTGATGTTTATTCATGTCTCCTGAGGATCATGGCTATATATATATATATAGAACCGGGAGTTTTTCTGCAGTGATGGCAACTCGGTGGTGGCACACACTGTAATGATGTCTATTTTTAGTCATACACGTGAATCATAATGTTGTGAATAATTTAAAAGTGCAGTCATTAGGATGTTGTAGAGCTAACCGGAGACAAATAGTGAGGAAGGAAAAACAAGGTCAATCTTCCTCAGAACTCTGGAGCTTTCAGTGTGGATTTAATCTGTCAAGAGAATAGTTGAGGTGCTGTTATATGGTACGTTTTATCTTTTAAGTCCATTCATCCCACAATAACCTTTGGGTTTGAAGCAAATCTGCCAGTGGGCGGAGCCAACTATGTAAAAGTGGGGGTTGTTATCTTGCTATAGGAAAATCATATGAAAATTAATCTGCACTTGTGTCGTAACATATCCAGCCACAAATCACTTGCGTAACACAGTGTAACAAATTGTTGTTATATTAATATTTATTTTTATGTAGCATCAACGTTTAAGTGTATATCAAGCTCAAGTAAATGTTTAGCTTTTATCATTAATTACCATATATTGGTATGTTGCAAATAAGCAAAAACTGTACTAATTTTCACATATTAAAAAAAATATTTTCCAATTGTAACGGTCAGAAAATTCTATAAATGTCTGTAGCACAGGGGAATGACGGGTTTGTTAGGAGCGTATTAGTCATAAAAGACTAAGGGGTTGTTTCCCGCACAGGGATTAGTTAAAGACAGGACTAGGCCTTAGCTAAATTAAGACAAACATGCCTTACTAAACAACATTACTTGTCTGTATTTTGAGTTTAAACAATGGCACTGATGTATTTGAAGATGTTTCATTTTCAATTGAGGACTTGTCTTAATCCCTGTGTGGGAAACCACCCTAAAAACAATCAAGTTTTGGACGACTCATGTTTAGGAGCTGTTATGTTAAATTGTTCTTTTGGGCTCAGTGTTTTGCCAGTACCTGGTCATTTCTGCGTACTAGTAATAATACAGAAATGTATAAATATGTGAAAATGTATGTGTATTTTGTGAGTACCGTCTATGTTGAAAAAAAAGATTTTCGTATTCATCATGTTAAACTTCATATTAAACATTAAAGCAAAACACAACTTTCTAAAAAATGTGTTACATTGTGTTATTGTTTTCATTATTTATGATGAGGACGTTTTAAGATATGAAACTTGCAAGATGTATTAATAATACCTAGACCTCTTATATGTCAAAAGATCGAGGGAAATTCGATTCCTCATTTCATCACCCTGTAAAATCACTTTTTGATCCATTTTCTTTAAAGGTTCAGTTTATTAATGGATTCCTCATCGTATCATCGTGCACATCACTACAGAGAAATGTTTCTCAGCCAGAGAGCTGAAGGCGTCAAGATTACTTGTTTTAGAATAAGACAAAACAAATGCAAAAAAAGGCAATTATATAACAATAGAAGTCAAGGTGTTTTATAGTATAAAAACACATCTTCATAGTAATGTCAAGAGCTAGAGCATTTTATTTGGTACGTTTTAAAGATATTTAATACATTATAATACAAGGTGAAATTGAAAGCTGTGTGTTCCTGTCTGATGAAGATGACTGTAGCATCACTGAGAGCTTCTCACGCTCTCTGAATCTGTGAATCTGTAACTGTGATTCTGCCATGCATTGCAGGAGTTTTATTAAAATCAATCGCACGGCTTCAGGGTATTTTTAGACTTGATTTCCAGAGTTTCTCAGCAAAATTCCAAAAGCTTTACAGTTTTCCTCCATCACGCTGTCTTTCGTCTTTCATCACAGCACAGAGAAGCTGATTGCATCAGATCATCTCCGTCTAACTCTTAAAGTAACAGTTCACCAAAACAAAAGAATTCTCATCATTTATTCCTCCTCGTGTCATTCAAATCCTGTATGTGACTCTTTTTTCCTCTGTGAAACACAAACGGAGATATTTTGAGAAAAGACTCAGTGGTTTTGTGTGCATACAATGGAAGTCAATGGGGGTCAGTGTTGTTTGGTTCCAATCATTTCTGTGTAACATTTAAATCAAATGTGTTTTATTTTCTACCATTTTCCTTTTAGGTGACCCAGTAGATTCAGGTTTTGCTCATCTTCTCAAGCGAGTCGCGTCTCTTTGGCTCAGTGTTGATGTGTTGCGGTCAGAGTTAAACCCCTGAGCTGACGGAGGGCTACGATTACCATAGAACTTCCATTTAAGTGTGTCCGTGAGGAATTATAGATGAGAGCAGGGTTCTGAGGATCTCCTTGACATAAGCTTCTAACCTCAACGCTAAATACCTGAACAAAGCTCCGAGACATGAGGAAGTTAGGGAGGTCTCGCAGCATTTATTGACCCGAAATCTAATCCCCTTCTCTCTGACAGCCGGCTCTTCTGATCCGAGGTCACTAAAACCGCCTGTTACGCAAACAAAACCTCAGCAGTTCTTCTGCTAATATTCACTTTGGAGGTTTAAGCTGGCGGACGGGAGCGTCGTCTTAATGACACAAACTGACAGAAATACGTTCAGGGAGAATTTGTGTGTTTGTGTTAATACTTTGCCTGTCGGAGTTTGCCAGAAAGTTTGTAGATGGACTTAAAAAGTTGGCAAAAGTTGGTCGAGCTGTAAGCCGCTCATCATTTGAACAAGTTTTTAAAGAGGCGACAGTACTCTCATCTGTTGACATATATCTATTTACACCACAAACACATTAAAGTTTTATGTCATTGAAAACAGAAGAAGAAAAGCTGAACTGGTTGACTTACAGTGTATGAGGATTGGGGATTTCCGTATGTTTTGTCCGTATGATTCACGCTTTACATTCTCAGTGTTCTGTTGCTATAGAGTTATATATTTATTCTGGATGCGATTAATCACGTTCTTTTCCACGATTAATTACATGCAAGTTATGTATGTGTTTATAAACACAAAATGAATATGCAATTCTCATATGCAGTTTCATTCTAAATGCAATTAATCATAATGAATCGTTGAACAGGCCTACATCAAAGTCCGGTTGAAAACTGATTCATTGAGAAGAATGATTCCGTTGTGAATCATATACTGATTCTTCTCATGAACGCCTTGAGGAGAGCTACCGTAAGCTGAATGTTAAAGGTTTCAATACTACAGTTATCTTGCGGTCTGTGTTTGGTTAGTGTCTAATAATATAACTATTTATATTTGATTTCATTTACTTTGATTAATAAGAATTATTATTATTGTTTATTGTATAATAATTGTATTAAATAAAAAAATTGGTGATTTTGTTGTATGTTCATCTGGATCCTGCGGCATCACAAACGGCTGATTGTATTGCCCTGCGCTTTCAGAAAGTCTTGTGAGCATTTGATCTTGAACTCTTCATGACTGCAGTGTGGAGTTCACTCATGAGCTGCTACATCCAAAAAGAGATTCATTTCATCCAAACTAACGTCCTGTTCATCTGTGAACGCTCCGTCAGCTTGAGTTACTTCATATAGAAGACAGTTTTGCCTTTAGATCTGCTGGTAGAACAAATGCATAAATGTATGTATCTACTTGTGACAACTAGCCCCAGTCTCTCCTTCACATACAGTATATGCTTGATAAAAACCCTCATTGCCTTCCTGTTTCTTTCACAAGAAATAAAAAAATGAATGTATCTGTGCGTTTGTGAATAAATGTGTCCTCATCTGCTGGAGATTTTATTCCTGATTAGAATGGATATATATACATCATAGAGCAGATTTACATTCATCACGTTTTTAAGACTTCAGACTACTGCAGTCATTATAAAGTGGTACAAGTAGAGATTTTCTTTATCAAACCCATTGTCTTTAACAGAGATATGTTCAGCAGTGAAGTTCTGAAGAACCACATGCAGACTGCATATTTTTCATCTCTCTGTTCCTCGGCAGTGTTTATGGGATGTATTTTGTGAGGTGATCTTAAGAGGGCTGAGTGGGAAACTGGACAGCAGTGTGACTCTGTGAGAAATGGATCTTTCAGGGTCTTCGAGGTTTGGGACACACCTGTCGTTCAGATTTCAGATGTCACTCTTATTTTCTGTCTCTCCCACACAGTCTCATCATTCCAACCTGATGCCAACACAACGTTTTATTTAAAGCTGCTGTTCTGTCATCATTGACTTGCCACCGGTCATTCCAAACACGTGTGCTGTTTTTTGTTTCGTGTATATTTGTGTGTGTGGAAAACAAAGTGAGAACTTTTACAGATCATATGTTACTCTCATCCTCGCACCATCTGATGTGTGTATGACTTGTGTGTATGTGTGATTTGAGCATTAAATACATTTAAAATATAAATCCCTTTCTTGCACTCAGAGTTTAAGAATGAAAGTCATACATCTGTGATGACATGTGCAAAGTGTTTTTGATTGACCTCTCCCTTTTTTTTCATGATGGGTTTTGGTGAAAAAGTTACTTTCCAATTAATAGAGTTACATTGTGAGACCGTACCTGTACCGGACCATATTTGTTCCAGTGACGTACCAAATAACGTTCAAGTGACACAATTTTGTGATTCCCATTTTTGTCGCGACAACGTAACATTGAACATTGTTGTGACATGGTGATAACCTCCTATGTTTTCGTACCGGGACCCGACCATATTCGTCACAACTTCATTTCTGGGACGTGACAAGTACGTCCCAATGACCACACAGGCACGTTGTTAACATCGTTCTAATGTAATCACATGGAGGATTAAATTAATTTGTTGTTTTATTTGACGGTTTAAAATTCTTTGGCCAAGATCCAAAATATGGACGTGGTCAAGTCATGTCACGCTGACCAAATGAAGACTAACTGGGGACGTCTTCAGGACATTCTGTGTTAGCTGGGTTGTGCATTTCGAAGTTAAACTGTACGTCAGGAGAGAAATTGTGTCACATGACAGGACTGTTTGTGTATCCTCATGTGAATGATGTAATTCATCAGCTGTAATTGCTATCAGACACACTCATTGACGTCTATGCGGGACACCGTGTTGAGGACGAAATGAGACGTGCTAATAGAAAGTAAATTGCCATGTTATCGGTCTTTAAACAGAGAACGTGCATATTGCATATCTAAATACCAGAATGAATGAAAGTCCAGACAGTGACACGACTAAAGCCTGACAATGACTGAAAGAACCAAAGCAAAACCTTTTAGTTTATCTGTGTTCATGCCATCTGCTTTGAATACGAAATGCTTGACGGCTGTTTGTTTTCTGTGTTACCTGCCGCTTTAGCAATTTTTGTTGTTGAGAAGGATGACAGCTGTTCATTTTTGTGAACAACCTCTGTTTAAAACAGGAGATGGGTCTGTTCTTCTCACAGTCTGAAACAGTGATGTTTGCCCTATGATTAATTTTCTGTGGGGGTTTATTCAGTAGAATCAATGGTTTGGGACTAAATTTTCACAACAGAAGCATGAAGTTTGTTTGGTAGTGCTGCTTGTTTCTATTTATCAGTCCTCATCATCTGGTTTTCTCCTTCTACTGGCCCATATCTGGACGGATTCATTCCCAACTTTATTTTTGTGTTATTCGTGTTGGCCGCGACTGCTCTTCGATGTTAGAATCTTTGAATGTTATCAACTCTTACTAACTCTTATAAATACTAATTCCACGCATTATTACAAATAAAAGTGCTTGAAAGGTTTGTCACAGCGTTGCCATAGAAGAACCTTTTTGGCAGTGTAGTTGTGTTCCAACTTTGACATCTACTGAATTCTATTCTGTTTATAATTTGAAATCTTTATTCAGCGATATATAATGTTTATAGTATAACAAAAAATGATGAAAATAATGTTCTTTTCAGTTCTTTTCATAGTCTTTTTCTGTGTGTTCTGGAACTATAACTATGAATGGTTTTTGGTATTAATTCAAATATCACAAATCAATTACAATTGAATTTAATATTTATTCTATTGAAATAATTTCGAACCAGTTTCTTAGCCAGGTTTTGGCTTTTGCATGTGATCAACAGATCTGACCTGCTTCACGGCTGCGCATTCATCATCCTTTCAAGTTCTTTTCGATTATTTTGGCTATAATGGCAAACCAACAGCACTTCTGTTGGTTTGGCACCGACTGCATATGAAGACAGATCAAGTTTAACTAGACTGAATTCCATGTCAGCTAAATAAAGCATGCTCTAAAAGTTTATTCTCAGGATTTAAAGGAGTTGTTCACTTTCAAAATACATTTACATGATTATTTTCTCAACCCCAAGTCATGAACATGCATCGCAGAACAGATCAAGTTGAGGAATTTTTTTTTTTTTAGAAAATGGCCGATCGTTTCACTAGATAATACCTTTATTCATCGTCTCTTAAGGTTTACAGCCCTTTGAAGCGGCACTGAAACTGTCATTTTGACCTTCAACTATTTGGAGTCCAATTAAGTGCACTATATGATAAAAAAAATGATTTTTTTTGACTGAAGAAAAAATAACATCAACGTCTTGATGATAACAGGGGTGAGTAAATTACCATGAAAATGTATTTTGAAAGTGAACTACTCCTGATTGTAATGCATCATAGAATCAATATTTTTTCAAACTCTGAAGTAAACTTTACAGTAGTAAGAAGAGTCACTGTAGTTTGGATTGTTCGAATATTTCTTCATGAAGGAGGTTTTCCGTCTTTGTCATGTGTGTAAGCTGCTTATAGAGCTTATGTCAATAAAACACAGCTAAACCAGTTCACATGTGAACACAGAGGATAATGCTATTGCTCTTTCAGAGCTCTGGACATTTGGTTTACTTCTCAGTTGTGTCTCATTTGAGTATCGACTCTAGTCTCGGATGGTTCTCTTAAATCGCTCAGGAGAAGGGTCTTCTACAATAATGAAATCGCATCCATGTCTAGAAGGAATAATTCCAGATATTCACAGATATATATTACAGATATATTTTTGTTCTTATGGGTTCATTTCTGGGTCATGTGAAGACCATTGACAGGAAATGCTTAAATTTATATATTTTTCCTTTAATCCAAAGCATTTAAAAGACATTTGATCAGTTTGTGTGTTTATTGGGAGTCAAACTCAAAACTTTTGTGCTAACATGATGCTCTACCATTTAAGCTACAGAAACACTCATAAAAACAACCATGAAACCATTTCACTTTGAAATAAAGCACAATATTAAAATAAGTAATCGTAACGATAAATCAAAATTATAATTATTATTATAACCTTTTTTCTCATGATGTCACAAGGGCATCTTAAGTTTCAACCAATCGAGTCCCAGTTTTGTTTCAGGAAGGGTGTGGTCTTCTATTAGTGACAGGTCAAACTCTATTTTTTTACCATCCAGTCAATTTAAGATGAGGAAAATCAATTCTCTGCCTACATATTTTTCTTCAAAATCTCACTTGATTCAATTACTAAAGTTGAGTGGGTTGCAAATGGAGTTTTACGTCGACATCAGTATTCTCTGTAGGAAGTCCATCATGAAGCAATGGACACAGCACGTACCACACATGCATTACAAATGAATCTCTTTTTATGAAGAGCACTTGAAATAAAATACTTTTATAACCTCGAACCCTCAAGTATCTTTCCAGTGTTCATCTAAGTGCCGCACGTGAGTTTTTCTCATTTGAACCTGTCCACCGGGGACAGAGACGGTAGAGCCCTAGTGAGTGAGAGGAGTGAGCATCGCCTCCCACCATCCGACCGCTGTTCTCAAGACCTCCGATGCCTCCTCTCACTTCTGATCCCAGTCACCTCAGTACATGACAGGCTTAGCACCCGTTCCACACCTGCCCACGGGCCACATGGCAGCTGCGCGCCGGCCAAGAACCTGGCGAGCACAAGCGGGTATGCATATCTCCACTGACAAAAGCATCCTGCCATCTGCCAGCGCATATGGAGATCTTTTGAAGCTCAGGCCGGACTCAAACTTATGAATCAAAGCTTTTGCTGCTTGTATCTCTGGTGCCAATCGATTACTTTCCTCGGGAAGGCGAGAAGGTCTTTAATCTCTGGAGAAGGTTCTATGACAGCGTTCATCTCAATGAGATCATCTCGGCTTGCTATCTTCATGACTTGAGCTTAGGGAAACTTAGACTTCACTGCTTCAGGTTTTCTTATTACTACACTTTTATTTTTGCATGTTAAACTCTTGGTATTATTGCAAATTCGCTATATACTGTATGTTACACTCCGCTAGGTGTAGCTTTGTGTCCTTCCAGTTTTGTTTTTCCCTCTGCCAAACCTTGACCCCTTGTGCTAGTGGGTTTGGATTTGAGACCACCCTACTGAGTTTGACATCTTTGCGCTCTACGGTCTTTGGCGGCCAGACTCTTAAGGCAGAAAAATAACGCAAACCCATGAGACCTCCCTGTATCTCTTTGACAGTTGGGTTTGAAAAGTCTTCTGATAGCTTCACAGCGCACAGCGTGAAAGCATTAGGGCATTCATAACTGCGTCCACCTTTCCTGCGGCAAACACAGCGGCTTGTATTTCCCCCTCCAGCACAGAGCGAGTGAAATGTCTCTCATTTACACCAAACCCTCAAGCTCTCCTGTAATTCAGAAGCACAGAGATTCTCTGGGAGCATCTGGGCAGTTATTCATCCACACCGGCAGAAAGGTGATGCTGGCAGGAGACATGTGATGTGCCGGCGGTGGTGTTAAGAAACTGGGAATTAATGGAAAAATCTTCTCAGCCTCAGATCACACAGTCGACGGCCATCTGATTTTGCAAACTGGAAATATTTTTTTCCATTTTCCCCGAGATGTCTGGGATGTATTCTCAATGATAAGTGCTTTAGAGGGAGGATACTCCACATAGTTTCCGCTGTTTTACCTTGTTTTCTGTATCATGCCATTATTCAGTTTCATGTTTATCCTAGTCTGTATGTGTGTTTAAAAGTGTGGAAAACCATTAAGAGTTTTTTTGTTTTTTCTGAATGTATTATTTACAGGTATGTGTTCAGGTAAAATGATCATTTTTGTTTCATTCTGTGAACCATATTTCTCTCAAATTTCAAATAAAAATATTGTTTCTATTTATATTAATTTGCAGAAAATTAAAACTGGAGAAACAGGTAAAAGTATGAAAAAAAAAAAAAACCTCAAACACTGCAAAGAGACATGTTCGTATTCACCTCTGAACAATCTCAACAGTCATATTTCTACATGTATTTAGGAAAAGTTTAAAAGGATTTTTTTAATGTGATAATCTGGATTTTTATGACAGTTTTCATGTGTCTTGTCATGCTGTCAGTCTTTCACATTGCTGTTGGTGGACTTTTTGTCACTCCTGAGGTTTGATTTTGTTAAAATTCAAGGGACACCAAACTGAAATGATGACCACAATACATCTAGAAATGATTTCAAATGGTCTTTTTTAAATGTTTAAATTAGGGATGCATCGATATGTAAATTTTGGCTAATAACGATAATTCTTGAACATTGGCAGCCGATGACCGATATATTGGCCGATTTACAGTATCTAAATAATCTAACGTTTTCTGAGACTAAAAATGATTTTACCCCCTGTAAATCACGTACCAAGCCTACTTTACACGATTTAAAGATCTTTGAACTTTTAAGCTTTGCTGGAAATAACATTCATTTAATATGCAAATTAAATATGTTCATCCAGAGCAACCCAGAGAGGTATTCTCAATAGTCCAACAGGTCTCAAGACAGAAAGCATACAGACAGCAGTCGGCTTCATATACGTTCATAAAGACCTACATACAACTTTAACAATGTTTTTATAATAGCAGTAAGTGAATGATCATGACAAAGACGGCACTGTTCTGGATTTTAACTGTGTGCAGCGTGCAGATGAAGTAGTTTGACCAGAGCAAATTATACATAATTTATCGGCTATAATATATCGGCCCAAATTTTATTATTGGCCGATAGGGATTACATACATACAGTAAATGGCCGATGATTTATCGTGCATCTCTAGTTTAAATACTAATGAACCAAAACATCATGTCTGGAAGTTGAGTTGCTGGGTTTTGTTTCTGGACCTTTACTTTAGACATCAAGTCTCAACTCAAACCGGTAAGAAATAGCTCATTACAGATATATAGGCTGTTTTAAAATGCTAATTTTTAATTTCAAAATTTGTGAAGATGGTCAAAATGTGTAAATGATAAATTTCTGTCAAACACAGAGCTCGCAATAATAACCCAACCCTACTGAATGTTGGCATGGCAGGCTGCTTTTAATGGGGCTTTGGCCCCAGCAATCTTAAAAACCTTTATAAACCAGATAAAACATGCCGATCAGATCAAGCTTTCATGCTGGTCAACTGATGTTCTGCTGGTTTTAGCTGTCTTCCAGCCTGATCAGGCTGTCAGCTTGTACCTATGAGAAAAGAGTCAGAAATCTGACAAATGTGTCTGTCATTAAGAAGAGATGTCAGCAATGTGTCAAACTGAGCTCAGATTTGTCTCGTCTGCAATCAAAACTCAAGATTATTGAAGATTTCATTATGAATTTAAACATTTCACATCAAATTTACTCAAATCCAGATTATTTGAACTCTACAATCCACATTTATTTCACACCTCAAGACTCTCCATCACTTGATACCTGAATGAAACACAACTGAAACCTCCATCAAAACTTTGCAAGAGAACTCAGTAACATTTTCTTATGGCCTAATTTCTTTTGTTTCATATTTTCTCATTTCACGAACATGTTAGATAAAAGCTCAAATGCAAAAATGTGTGTGTTTTCATCGACTGATAGTTTGATTTCTGGATTCTCTGGATGTTTCTCACACATGCAGATGGGGGATGATGTCTTGTTGCTGTTGGAGAGTTAAACGAACGCTATTGAATGAAGAGAATAAGAAGCTGTGAAATATTCAAGCGTCTGTATTGTTTTGCTGAGGGTACGGTGTGTGCGCCCACTCAGACCGCCGAGGAAAAGGAATCTCACATTCAGCTCAGGGAAATGAAGCAGGTCAGAATGAATCGGCTTTGTTTTTCTGATATGAGTACAGTGTGAGTCCATGTGATTGTGGCCTGGATGTGTTTTTTTCTGCCGTCTCAGCACTATGAATGCTTTTGTTTAGGGATATATGAAAACAGCAGCACTTGGAAGTTAAGTGCCATACTGCTGACATCCACACCATATGGAATAGCTTTGTTTTAAGAACAAGCTAAATCACTGGAAATGGATGCTTACTTTCAGTGCAGAAATCTTTGACGACTTCAAAACATTTTTATCGTCCAAACTGAGAAGCTGCGATTCTTAAACTACAATCTTCATGAAGCCGTGGTGTGAGACAAAACTGTGAACTAATAGCAAGCAATCTTTTTGAGCACACTTCAATATGTGTTTTGTTCTCTTACAATGGTTATCCAAATGCATATTGAGATTGGGAAATTATTTTTTGTTGGAGTGTGAGAAAATCATGCAAAATTCACTTTGTTCTCAAATCTGTATGCTATTATTTTTTTCGTCAAACACAGAAAGAACAATTTTTGAAGAATCTTTTTCTAAGTGTACATTTACACAACAATGATGTGCAATGAACAGAAAGGTTTTTGAAACATTTTGTCTACGCATACAAAACGGATTTGTGAACATGACACAGCAGGCCAGTAGCTGGCGATGTTGCATTGTAAAGAAATGTGTTATTGGACGCACACGTTGACCCAAAGTCTGTTTGGTTATAAAATTTATTTTAGATTCAATTTACATTCATATGAAGTCATATTAATATTTTACTGTAATATTGTATTTAATTAAATAAAAAATTCTTCAACTTGTCTTTCGGTAGTTACATTTGGGCCACATAGCATTTGTTTATGTTATTGCTGATCAAACCGTAAAAAGCATGACATCATCAATTTCAGGAATTCATGGCTTTGTGATGACGACGGTATCATTTGCAAACCCTTGCACATTGAAACCCATTTTTAGCCCTGCAAATCACTATTGTCGTGAAAATGAATGGCTAAAACGCATGAAAAGTTTTCATTTTTCCGTTGAAAATGGTGTTGTGAGATATCAAAAATATCTGTTCTGAGATCATTTCTGTGGCAGGCAGCAGCGCTACATTCATTCGGCTGTAATTGATGTCGCCGAGTGGCTGAATTGAGTCTTCATACACTTTCTCCACTGGGACGAAACGCATTAGGAGTCACAGACACACACCTCCACAGTTCACTGGCCGCCTGTGTCTCTCGCTGATAGAAACCGACTGCAGAAATGCTTTTTATTAGTGAAATCTTGGCATGCAGAGCTGCAGTCTATTTGCTTTAATGGCTCAGAGGGTCTAGGGAGATTTTCCTCCATTTTAGATCTATTTTTCCATTTCGGTTTCAGAAATATCACTAATTCAAACAAAGAGCTGTGATTTGGATGAAGAGAAGCTCAATGAAGATCTTTAAAATACAATTGTCAGCATAGAATAGATTCTGTTATTGCTGTTATATCCAAATGACATATGACAGAAATATGAAACAACAGTAAAAGAATATATATATATATATTCTGTATGTAATGTTTTCTCTTGGTCAAATGTTTTTTTGTGTGTGTGTGGTTTGTTCTGTTCTGTGCACAGATCGATACTGTGTGCATGAAAATACATTGTTTATTTCATCTATATTTGGCAGAATGAGAAATATTCCGTCAGCTGATCTCTTCAGATGATATTCTGTAGAATAATGTTGTTGGACAGAAGTGAAGCTGGTTAGAGATCTGTTCTTGTACAGTAAGCAGGTTAATGCTGGTGACCTGAGATGTTGTGTTAGCTGTGTTTCAGCTGCTGGAGGTGAATGTTCTGCCCTCGCTGAAATGACTTTACTCAAGGTACAATTGTTTCTGTCCTGAAGAGAAAGAACATGAGCAGATGAGTGATGTTCCTCTGGAGATCCTCTGATAAGATGTTGGAATGCTTTTTCTTTAAAAAAATTGTTAAAGTTACAGTATTTTTGCATCTGCTGTGTTGTTTAATTCTTCAGTGCATTTATCATTATTTTATTGGGTTAATTGAATATTTTTGACTAATCAGTATTTAATTATTGATTTTTCTACAAAAAATTTGACAATGTAAAATTCGATTAATGCAAATCCTCACCACATGTTGCTCTTATTTAACCAGAAGTGATAAGAATTACAGCTGTTAAACGATCAAGCGCATCCATGATTAAAGTTTTTTGTTTACTTAATATATGTCTGTGAAATGTGCATATTCATTATGTATTTATAAACACGTACATGTATATATGTAAGAAAAATATTGTATATTTATTATATATAAATATTTTCAATTCATTTGTATTTATATGGCGCTTTAGAAAAGAAAAGAACAGAAAGAGGCAGAATATAATAGACAATAGGGCGGGGCGATGTGTTTAAAAAAAAAAAAAGATAATCGACTTAAAATCATCGCGATATCCGATGATATCAGATGTGCATTACTTCATGACTGTTGCGCAGACGATCAGCATACTTGTATGTGAACAGATGTAGGTGATGATAAAGCTAAACATGCCCACTTTACTCGCTGTACAATAGTATATTTAACATCTATGCTCAAATACGTGCGTAACATAATATTTATGGCTTAATATTTAAATGGTCATTTTTACTCATTGTAAATAATCACGTGTCAGTTTGAGTACAACAATAGTGCGAATTCATGTTTCTCCGGATAGCAGGCAGCAGGATAGCTTATATCTTAATGAACATTTAGAAGCAGCACTCTGTGACAAGATACAGTTGTGTTGCGTTTCGTCTTCAACTTCAAATCAAAATAATTGTTTTGCCACACTGCCATTATTAACTACAAAATTACGATTATCGCATTATGCAAACTTTAGCGCAGCTAGCGGACCAAGCTATCTCTTCAACTGTCAGGAATGCCAATGGCTGTTTAACCCATGCAATTTCGGCGCTTTAGTTCGGCTATTTGTTTCTATGTGGTATTCAGAAACACATAAATATCTGAAATGGCATGACAAAACTCATATTTCACCTTAGGTCAGCAGCACTCCGCCTTCCCTCATTCTTCACGTTGATTAGACGTGACGCTATAACACTACTTTGGTGTACTGTATTACCGAACACCGGCACATGTCTAATCACACTGTAGGTCACTGTGGATATAGACATCTGCCAAATGCATAAAAAATTAATCCACCGTTTGTAAATAGCTGTTCCCTCCCTGTACAGCTTTGTGAACATCTCTCTAAACAGTAATTCTGTCTGCCATTTCAATTGAGTTAAAGTAATCAAATCGAGGGATTTATGCGGATATCCAGCCCGACTGTAAATGTAGTCTAGTAGTATTTGTATCGACATTGTTCAACATTTGTCCGCATCTTCTTTTCCTTCCCTTTTATGTAAAGCTGTGTTTAATGTGTCTCTCAAACTTGGAAAACAAACACGCATGGGGTGGGAACGCCTGCTACTTTATGAATGATGGATGTTGAAATTCTGCAGACATCTGCGGAGCGTTCTGCACTAATGAGTTTTGATTTCGATTATTACGGCGATCCGCCGGCTGAGATGGCGATTATCCGTGCTCTCCTTTTCCGTGTCTAAGTAACATCTGCTCCGAATGTCAGCGATGTGCAGGACGATGATGGAAGTTCACAGAACGAGACGCTACGTTTATGTAAGCCTCAGCTGTTGCAGATCTGCTCATCCATCACGAGCCGAGCGGGACGACACACTTTCTGCTAAAGGGGATTGATCAATGTTTTTAACCTCAGACACACGATGAATGTTAAAAGACACATTATTCATCATTAGCGCTGTAACACACCCACTTAAAGACTGAATGACGGCTCACTCGACTGCTCTAGAGATGTTTGTTTGGAGGTTGATTTCTGCGTCCACTGCGGTTTCTCTGTCTGTAAACGCAGCAGCAGGTTGTCAGTGGATCGATGGAGAGCTGTGTGCTGTTAATGATGTTCATCAGCGCATGAAAATAACACTGGGAACCCATCAGAAAAACACACAGAGACTTTCCATACCCATCCCTATACAGGCTTGTCAAAATTGTGCCGAATTTTGAACTTTACTGGGTTGTAGGGTTGGGCCGATGGTCGCTGGTGGTTGACAGACATGACGATGATGAGCCAGCATCATCATTCAATTAAATATTTCACTTTCGTCACGTTACTCTCGCTGCTCTGTGCTGCGTGCTGCAAATGCACTGTAAACAAATATGGCTGAGGGGCATTTAAGATTGCACTGTTCATATTAGACTGGCCTGACTTTATTACTGTGGAGCTTGCACTGTATAAAGAGGATGCACATTTTGCGCAGACCCGCCTGACTTTATAACTTTATAAAGGCGCTTGTCTGAGCAGTCAGCATTGTATAAAGAAGATGCTAATTCAAAAGAGATGCGCGTCTTTCTAAAACGCCGATCATTTTTGAACTTTTTTATTGAATATCAGAATAATAATACAAATTACAATCAAGCCTCTCTTTATGAACGCAGCTTGTGTCTAGACGTGCCTCACTTTATAACGGCGTCATCGTCTATAGCAATGTTTCACTGTAGATATCATCCGATGCCAATTTAGTAGACATTTCATAACCCTGGTTGGTTGGCCTTTGTCACCCCGTTTGGGGGATTTACATACATATACTGTATAGAATGATATATATGATTTGTTTGAATTCAAATGAGAAGTTAATATGTGTGATAATGATGATTAATAGATATCATTTTTGCATGATGCTTGAAAACAGCATTTTATACATTTTGATAAACCAGAAATTAATAACATAATTGATGCTTAATTTGTTTATTTTTATGAAAAATGCTTTATTTATCGAGCTAGGGCTGCTCGATTATGGCAAAAATTATAATCACAACTATTATGGCTAATATTGAGAACACATATTTTTCCACAATTACTGACATTGAAAACAACATGTATTTAATGAAATAAAAATTAATAAATAAATAAAAAGGCATCTCTTTAACAGTGGATTCAACTAAAAAAAAAAAACTGGATAAAGTTTAAATAAATAAATATAATTAATTCATATCTAAAATAAATACAGATCTATTACATAAACGCAAATATGTTGTCCACTGCTTGTAAACACAATGTAAATTCACCATATCTGACCACAAGTGTCTTAGCCTGGCGGTAAAGTGCGCTTCGGATTCATAACACAAGATAAAATGAGACAATCCCTGCAAAACATACTGTAATATGGCTCAGCAATCATTTTACCTCGATTGTTTTGTTTTTGTAATTGTTGGGATTCAAAATTGAAATTGAAATCAATAACGATTAATTTCACAGCCCTACGGTTGCATGTAAACATTGTTTGTTTCCCAGTATAACGTCTGGAAAGTACATGTTCACTCAGGGAAACCGCATACTGCTGAACAGATCAGATTGAAGCTTATTGCTCTGGAAAGTCTTTGGATGTTAATGTGCAGTATGCATCAGATGATGAGTGTCCTGTCTGAGGTCTAGACGGAGTCTGTCTCATGGGCGGATGTGCTCTTCTCTTCTGATGTCAGGAACAGGAGTGAGAAGGTTCACATGCTGATGAGAAGCACAGTCATGGTAAAGAAGTTTAAGCAGATATATTGTTTAGATTAGTGCTGTCAAACGATTTAAAAGAATTAATCACGATTAATCGCACATAAAATTAATGTTTTTAAATAAACTTTTAGGTTCTAATAATTTCACATAGAATCTCCAAATTAATGTAGAAACAACAGATTTCTTAGCAACATTAGTTTATGAATGAAAGCCAACATTCTGAGATTATGACTGCAACTGATGTCTCCATAAAATTGATGATCATGTCTAGGAACGCCAACACTTAACAGCCTTTAATGCTAAATTCTGAATTCATTTCAGAATTAAAGCTACAAAACACATTGAAATGCTCTTTTCTTTTGTTCTTTGAATAACATCAGTGACAGGCCCCTTTAAGAGCTGCCGCTCTACGCAGAACTGACGCCCTTTCCCATTTACATTCCCAACTCTTTACGTTCTTTTAAATTTTTATTCAACACGTCGCAATCCGTATTTAAGAAAATACTAGACAAACTGAGCTTTCTGGCATAATCTCTTCTTGTTCATTCAAGCAGAAAAGAGAACTTGATACGGATGCGCTGTCTGACAGAGATTCACTGACACCGTGATGGTATACACCAGACTGGATCGCTTTTGATGTATTTATACAGTATATATAGCCTATAAATATATAACTGGGCCGGACCTCTTGGAACTTTAATAGAATACCCCCAGTAGTGAACTGGCCATCTGGAGCGCCGGGAGTTTTCCCGGTGGGCCGCTGCTCAATGTGGGCCGGCCCACTGTAAGGATATAAAGAAATACTGATAAAATGTTCTTTTGCTCACTTGTTATAGTTGTGATTTCTGTGCCTTAGCCACAGTGCTTGGAAATGTCAAAAGGTTGGCCAATCAAACAGGGTTTAGAGAATTCTAGCCAAGCAGAACTTAAACCAATCAAACTGAAGAAGACAGACGTTTAAGCCAATTAAATTGAGGAAGACTGGAAGACAGAAGGTCGGTAGGTGGGCGCTGACAGAAACCAATGAGAATTCAGTTGGATGACTGTGAAGTAGTGAGATATGTGAAGTCAAACATAACAAACGCCAACTGTTCAACAATAAAAACAGTAAAAAGATTTTTGAGATGTGAACTAGTACAGAATTCTTCTGTTTTAAAGTAAAACGTAGGTGGTTTGTCACATAATGTAAGATGTTTAACAAGCATTCGATTTAACATGCCTAAAAACATAACTGACAGCATGCCGTTTATAGCAGCGGTTCTTAATCCTGGTCCTCGCGACCCCCCGCTCTGCATATTTTGTAAAATTTCATATTTTAAATCAGGCGTGTTAAACAGAGAGAGACGCAAAATATGCAGAGCCGGTGGTCACAGGACCAGGATTAAGAATGGCTGGTTTATACCCTTCCAGCCATAAGATAAGACTGTGCAAGTTATATGGTGGACTTAATAAACATTGAAGAATTCAATAGATTGCAGAACTATAATCACAGCTATTGAAATGACTATTCTAAGTAAAATTCCTATTTAATGTACAGTTTTATCATGCTTACTGAAGCTACTTAGTTATTAATCCCAAAGCTTGAATGTTTCCCTCCTCTTCTCGGTTTAAATTCTAAATCCTCACTTTTTAGACTTGTATGATGATTTTGGACTCAATTCACTTGTCTAGGGAATGATTCATTAGTAGGAAGTCAGACAGACTTCAAACAGAGTAAAACTTTAATCTTTGACTCCGGTGTGTTACATGTCATGGTCAGACAGGTGCCATTGACAGGACGTTCAAATACATTACACTGACATGTTTTAGAAGGCTTTTATGTCATTCTGATGTGTTGCTTAGACCCCTTAATACCTCCGATCTAAAATCTTGATATGCAAAACATACTTTGAGTTATAATATGAAAATGTAGGCAGACGACTGTGCTTTACTGTATACCGTCATGGATCTGAAGACATACAGTCATGAGACGCTTGACATCACATCAGTTCAGCAGTCTGGGGTGTTTGTATGGGTGCTGTTCTCCAGGAGAGGTGATGTTGAATCGGATGTGGATTTTAAACACGTGTAACTCTGATGCTGATCTACAGCTGATGTAGGGTGAGGTCAAAGGTCATCAGGAGTCATGCTGCAGTGAACTTGTGTTCATCTAACAGAAGATCAGCAGCAACTCCACCTCCAGGTGTCATTACTCTCATCACATCAATATTTCTGAGATTCTCTTTACATCATGAAATGAAAGAGTTTAGAAACATATCAGTACAAATGAAAATATAGACCACGTTAGAAAACGTGAACAATGCTGATCCAACGCTGGTCCACAATGCAGGAACGGTTGAACAAAATACAACCAACAGAACATTTGTAACTGAACCAGAATGTTAAACGAATATCTTCAAGAGTTAAAAAGACTGAAACAAATTAAATTACGAAGTGGTCTATAGCTTTAATATTTCGCAGTTTTTGTTCTGAAGGGTAATTTGACTCGTAATCAGCTGTCTTTTATATGAAAATATATACAATTTAAAAAGTTTATTGGAAATTAAATGTAGGAATTATACTGGTGAGAATGCACGTGTGTCTCGAGACTGCAGATCTCGTTCACTTAACCTGTGTATGCACAGATTTGTTTATCAACAATTTCACAGATTCACCCAAAACTTCAGCACCAAATAATGTCTTTAAAACGGATGGGAAATATAAGAACCACTTGTTCAGAATGTGCACAATACTCATGAATGCCAAGTTCTGTGGCTTCATGAACATGAAAAAAAAGTGCCAATGTGCACCTACTCAAGTTTTTGTGATGCGTGTAAAACAAATGTAAAAAATGTCTTTAGAATTATTAGTGAATGAAATTGTTCTAAAAGAGACATTTAATTTAGAAATGCATTGAAGTTGAATGTTACAGATATTATAATGGTTAGATTCTCTCATTTTTTACTGATATGACACTAACATTTGCACGATTTTTAAGAAAGAAAGACTTCAGAAGCGTAGAGCTAAATGATATTATCTGTGATACACATGAATAAGTGTGACTCACAATATTCTAATGAAAAAGCTGAGCTGTGCTAAAGAGATGTCCTTTCTCTTCAGCCGGTTATTGAAATCTCTCTCTCTTCTCTCTCTTCTCTCTCTCTCTCTCTCTCTCTCTCTCTCTCTCCTCTCTCTCTCTCTCTTCTCTCTCTCTTCTCTCTCTCTCTCTCTCTCTCTCTCTCTTCTCTCTCTCTCTCTCTTCTCTCTCTTCTCTCTCTCTCTCTCTCTCTCTCTCTTCTCTCTCTTCTCTCTCTCTCTCTCTCTCTCTCTCTCTCTCTCTCTCTCTCTCTCTCTCTCTCTCTCTCTCTCTCTCTCTCTTCTCTCTCTTCTCTCTTCTCTCTCTTCTCTCTCTTCTCTCTCTCTCTCTCTCTCTTCTCTCTCTCTCTCTCTCTCTCTAGCTTGTTCTGAAATCATCTGACAGGTGAGACGGCACTGTTGATCCAGCAAAATTATGCATCAATTATAGACTTTATGGGGGGACGGTTTTATGAGAGGAAAGCCTTCTATTTTTAACGCTTCTGTGTTAGTTGAAGCTTTCAAAGCGATTGAGATTTTCAAGCCATTTCTTGCCACGGCAAATATGCATTAAACTCTTATCGACAATCTATTTCTTGCAGGACACAAACAACAATAACACTCTTGAATAAAATGGAATTTGCATGGAATCCAATGCGTCTAATCCTGTTCACACCTGTGAAAATCTCTATAATCACATTTATTACGAATCAATGAAGCTTGACATTAATCCCATCAGATCTGCCCTCACAGAGAGAGATGTTATTGCTCGGGTGTTTCTCTTCCACAGCTCACAATGTGGATTTGAGTAAATGTTTAAGTTATATTGAGATCTTCAAAGATATGGACTTTCTTCCAGTCTGGATATTGATTGCAGACTTGACAAATCTGAGCTCAGTTTGACACATTGTTGATTCTTCTCAACTCAAATGACAGATGCATTTAAGACATTTATGACTCTGAGACACGTGATTAAGTCCGTTTTTGCTCTCCATGTAATCTCTTTGATGCCTTTGAGAAACTATTGAGACATTAGAGAGATCTCATCTGTAATGTTTGTTTTGTGATCATGAAACACTTTCAAATGCATGTTAAATGTAAGTTTTTTAGCAGCTTTTGAGATTTAACTCAAACTTGTCTCTATGCTCGCATCTCACTATAGCAAACTGGCATTTTCATTTTTTTATTACACTCAGAAAGATTAGATCATATGAAATCTAACCATGCACTTCTGTTTACGGCCCAAACCAATCCTGCACTAAATAATACCACCAATATAAACACACGACTGTGATGTCACTTCCTGCAGCTTACACAAATAAACAGGGATACGGTGATGGAGACCTCGGCACTTAATAGCAGTTTTAAATCCCTGTCAACCAGAGGTTGCGATCGTTTTTACTTCGCATTTTGATGCATTTCTCGTGAAATGGAATTTTGAATGAGAAGAAATAGTGGGCGTGGCTTTCGTCTTTCTCTCCTATTTGATTGGATGTATAATAACAACCGTTGCATTTTGAAATGGAACTGGCAGCAGACTGACAGCTGAAGGGGAGGAGTTAACGATGCTCCGCCCAAGCCGTCTTACATACTTCATTTAGAATGGATAGTCACTATAAGGCAGAAGTGCCTTTTCGGATTTTAACTGAAGATTATGAGGGCACACGAATTTAAAAAGAAGAATGACCCACATTGATCAACTGTATACGAAACGCAGCAATATTTCATGAAAAAATAGGCGTTGTCATATTTTATTTCACTGGGACTTTAATGTCTGAATAATGCGCTTGTTACACAGCTACTTATCAAATAACAGATATGAACGATTGTTTTAAGTGTAAAATATTTTTATAATATGAGAAGAAAGAGCGTGTCACACTCACCATTATAAAACTTTTTTTTTCTTTAATCCTGCTCACATCTGCTCTTGTTTCTCTTCAGGTATGTCATCGATGTTCAGCTGGAATCAGGAGGATTGTGAGACTTGATTAATAGGCTTCACCTATGGCAGAGCAGCAGAATACAGGTAAGAAAAAAGTACAAATGAAACACGAAATAAAAAGTTTGTCAGAGATGTTCTCTCAGAGCCGATGCTCGGGCAACACCTCAGGTGTGGTGAGCTTGCATGTGCAAACACACACCTGAAAGACACACACCTGTTCCATCACGCCAACGCTTCTTCACGCTCAACCTCAGCAGACGGTGAACGAGAACAACGGAAATGATCTCTTGAGAAGAAAGCAGAACGGGAACAAAGCGCTTTCATTTGAAAGTTCAATTTAAAGAGCGTGTCACAGAGGAATCACGTGTCCTCCATCATAATAATAAAACAAGGACACGCAAGTGCTCACCTTCTAAATGTCACGCATCCTTTCTGAAGCACACACACTCATCTTCCTGAAGAAGAGAAATCTGGGCTGGTGATGATGCTGATGACACAGCATGCGCAGGTCACCTGTTTCCTCATCGGCCAATGAGATTGCTGTAGATGTACACGTGCTTATTAGATCATTCAAAGCCCATTCAATATGTAAATGTTGTTTCAAAGCTGTTTCACTTTGGTTTCTATTCACCATCCATCTTTCGTGACAGCGTCTTCCATGAAAGTCAAAGACGATTGTTCTTCACAAATATTCAGTTTCCATGTGTTTTCCTAAGAAGAAAGAACAACATAAAAGTGAATAAATGATGACAGACTTTATCCAGAGGTCACAGGTGCGCATTTGATCTTGTGCTGTCTAGAGAAAACATTGCAGAGATCTGATTCGTGATTATGCGTTTGATGATTTTGTGTGTTTATTCTGTATGAGAGTTCGCACTTGAAAATGTCAGCGTGAGACGGTGAGAGATTCCAGTTAAATCTTCATCTCAGTCTGCGTCACTCGCAGACAGAATCTTTCTTAAAACTTCATTAGCGATGTGTCATCTCCGCAGATCACTTTATGTTCGCTTGTTTGACTCCGCCGCTTCGCCTTCTTTGGCTTAGAGAATGCGAGAGAGGCACAAATCCTCTGGAAAATTTCATCAGCAGGATGTCGAGTTGATCCGCCCTGTATTAAAGCTCCATGTCGCTTCCTTTTAAGAGAAATTGGCAATTGATTCCGCCGTAAAGAATAAAAGGTGAACGTTTGACGTTGAACAAAGAGATTGATGTGGATTAGTATCTGAATTGTGTGTTTGTTTTTTATTGAGGATTCAGATCGACCGGCTGCTCACTGCACGAAATCCTTTTCTTAATCATTTCAAGTAAAACAGCGCATCCATTAATCAAAATCAATTTTCGACAATTTGCCTAACTATCTCCATCTCTGTTTACAGAGTAAAAGTCCGGTTTAATTCATTTGCTCATTCTTATGTTGGTTCAAGTCAAACAGTGATAACAACTATTTAAACATTGCAAATATTCCATAAAAGAATATTCAAGAATTGTCAGTATTTATTTCTGGTGATTTTAATAACCAATAATACTTTTATTATATAAATACAAAAAAAATTATTAATTAAAAGGACTGATCACATCTGTTGGCTGAAATCTGAATTTTTAATAAGCCACATTAAAGTGTTAGTTCACACAAAAAATCATCATTCAATCACCCTCTTGTCATTTCAAACCTGTGCGACTTTCTTTCTTCTGCAGAACATAAAATAAGATATTTTAAAGAATGTCGGTGAGTGAACAGCGCTGGCTCTCTATCGCCATCTCTGTTTACAGCGTAAAAGGTTCATTTATCTGCTTATCTTAATGTGTAATCTTATTAAAGTCCAGGAGCAAAAGTGATGAAAGAGTGTCAAGAAGTGATCAATTCTATTACGTTCTGTTCATGGTTTCATAGTATCAGTGCTGTAGAAGTCATAGTAAAAGTGGTGACCGTTTCTTGAGGTTATTATATGCTTTATGTCTCCTGAATGAAAGCTGTAACTCTTGATCTGTAGGGTTCACCAAGTTAAACTCCATTAACCTTTACTCACTCGCTCAGTCACAGAGGTCAAGCCGGTTTATTACGGGGTCACAGGCGACAGTAGAGCATCAAATACTCCAGTTCACATTTCTAATATGGGATTATATGTCTAAACCTTTTTAATTCATATACAGTGCATATAATTCCTCCGTTTTTTTCTGGATATCTGAGGACTGATAAGAGTATTAACATTACTGCGGTTGTCTCAGAGTACCAGTGACATTAACTGTTCTTGTGTCCGTATGACTGGGTTTAAACGAATGTTTCAGGTCATGTACATCTGAATGTTAACAGACAGTTTATATAGTGTGAAAATTAAAATAAAAATGTTTTCACCATTTAAAAAACAAATGGACCATACTTTTAAATTATTCTTTCGGAGAATCTCTCTTTAGTGGTATCAGCAGTTTGTGAAAGTCATATTTTAAAATAATTTGGTAAAAATCAACTATATAAATAAATCCTCGCCTACAAAGTTAACAAGTCACTCCGGCCCTGATTTCACGAATCTTTCTATAATATAAGTGAAACACGGGGATGGGATGGAGTCCAAGGAGTGAATTTCAAGGGGGGACGGAGTCCCACCTCAAAGTGTAAAGGATCTTCATCTTTTATTAAAAAAATAACCTATAAACACTATGCACATTTCATACATACTTATGTGCCATTTTCTGTGGTTTAAAAATATCAAAAATGTCCCCAACTGGAGTCCACTCGGTGTATCTCATCCGCATCCAGCATAACAACACATTTCTATAGTCTTCACTGGATATTTAATAGACCAAATTCATTTAGACTTCGACGGAGATGCTTTGATTTATTAAGAAGGACGTACTTTTAAGCCACAACCTTAATTCAAGCGAGAGAAGTGGGTCCTGTCTCGTCCTGTCTGAATTCATCGCCGGAATTCATATTTCTGATCGGTCAATCACAACTCAACATTTTCTCCTCTTGTATGATTTTATATTTTACTGGGCCATTTCACACATAATACATCTGGACAGCATGACACACATCAGTAAAATATGAGAAACCACGTCCGTCTCTATTCAAATCTCTCGCCTTCCTGACAGTCATTTTCTGCATTTGTTTACATTGGCTGATGTGAAATGATGTCTTTAAAGCAGTTTTTGCCAGGAGGTTGTGAGGTTACAAAATAGCCGAATGACTGAAAAGGATGACCTTTAACATACATAAACAGACAGACTGAATTTCAGCTCTCTTATAGCTTAGTTCTAGAAAAACTGGTTGTTTGTAAAGTCTTGAATTCAGGAAACCAATTTACTGAGCCGCGATGACAGACTTTAGTGAAAGGAAAGCACTTATCACAGAGAAAAATGGATTTTCATTTATTTCCTTGAATAAGTCAGTGGTGGAGTTTGTCATCACTGTTAATAAATAAGATCAGTGTTCATAATGTGCAGGTGCTTTTATGATATGATACGATATGATGGTACAGCTGTATTAAAGGATTCTCTTGTGACGTTAATGTGTTAAACTGAGTTTATTTCCAGCAGATCTCTGCTGTCGCAGCTTAAACATCATGACACTGATGATAGAAAAGAAGCTGTTTCACACATTGTATGCAATCATGGTCCTGTCGACTCTGATGTGTAGTCCCAGGATCCTTTGCTTCTGTGCACGTGTGAATCATCTTCACAGATGTTTAGAGATTTGATTTTCTTGATTGTGTCTTGGCAGAGAGGGCAGGAGAACATCAACTCTACAGATGAAATAGCTGCATTTTTTCTGTCTCTGTATCTTTTAATGGATTTGTTTGAATTTTAATGGAGGGAGAGACGGGAATAAGAGAGCAACGATCTCAGCATATGTATTGACATCTCCAAGAGTAAACACATTTAGATGTCCAGAATGAAGTAGATTGATATAGATGGTGGGAAGGTGAACGTATTCTGAGTCATGCACCATATTTGAGTGCAGAGGCTCTTTTTACGTGAAATCTAAATCTTAACTGTCTAGAGTGGAATTTGATTGGTTTTTGTATAAATGTAAGAATAAAGGTTTCTTTTTTATCATTGTTTATGCTCAATGGCAAACTCTTCCTGTTCTCTGATCTTATTGCGAAAGCCTTTACACATGAAGATGTTGGGGGCCATCACCATGGCAACATATTTCAGCCTCATCTTATTCTTGTCCTTAAAGTGGCCCTAACTCAGACAATTTCTGCATGTCTCATGTTGATCTTGAGTACTTACAGAGTAGTAAAGCACCCTTCAAATATCAGTAAAGTCTTTAGACTGATCACATTTATAAAAGACAGATATAGCTGGACGATTATTTCTGAAAACCTACGACTCCTGCGGGGGGGATGGGATGAAACTAAAGTACGTGTACACCCATTGCCAACAAAAAACAGTCATCAGTTTCTCTCACCGCGTGCAGTTCAGTATAAATGTGAAGTGAGTGTGTATTTGAAGTGAAGTATGAATGTAAAGTGAGTGTGAATGTGATGTGAAGTATGAATGTGAAGTTAGTGTGAATGTGATGTGAAGTATGAATGTGAAGTGAGTGTGCATGTGATGTGAAGTATGAATGCGAAGTGAGGTATGAATGTGAAGTGAGGGTGCTTCTCAATATCCCTCCTCGTCTCCTCGCTCCTCTATCATCCATATTATGACCCGGAAACAGATCGAGCTCAGCCATATTGAAGGACATCTCAATTCTCTAATTGCACCGGGGGGATTCGAGGATCGAGGAGGGAGGAGGCTTCCTGAGGAGCCATAAACGAGGATACACAGGTGTATCCTATGCGGAAGTTTTTATTGCCTAACGCACGTATACATTCTCCTCCCACTTCACATCTGCTCCAAGTGCTAACCATGGCAGAACATTCAAACACACATAAATGTGATGTTCATAAATGTCTTTTTTGACAGTGCCTTTGATTTCTTTCAGCACATTTTAATTATTTTTATTATAATCATTATCATTATTGTTTACATGTACAAAACACAATGTATGTGAAATCACAACAATAATTCATTCATAATAACTGGTAAAAAAAATAAGAACAAATGTGGTATTTTGTGGAGGTTGAAACGGCTACAATATAAATAATTATATCTTATGTTCAAGAATCCCGATGTTCAAGCTAAATCCAGCGGTGTAGAGTCATCATTAGTTGACGACGCGTTGAAGTGACGCTAAAGAGCGAGGATATATCATTTCACTTGCTTCGATTCCTCTGTCCTTGCGTCTTTTCCTTGCTTCCTTCTCTTGCATCTTGAAAAGGTGGAGCTAAGACACGAGGAAAGGAAGCGAGGAAAGGAAATGAGGACACACAAATAAGAAATGAGAAGCACCCTGAGTGTGCATGTGAAGTGAAGTATGAATGTGAATTGAGTGAGCATGTGAAGTGAGTGTGCATGTGAAGTGAAGTGAAGTATGAATGTGAAGTTAGTGTTCATGTGAAGTGAAGTATGAATGTGAAGTGAGTGTGCATGTGAAGTGAGTGTGCATGCGAAGTGAGTGTGCATGCGAAGTGAAGTATGAATGTGAAGTGAGTGTGCATGTGAAGTGAAGTATGAATGAAGTGAGTGTGCATGCGAAGTGAAGTATGAATGTGAAGTGAGTGTGCATGTGAAGTGAAGTATGAATGTGAAGTGAGTGTGCATGTGAAGTAAGATCTAAATGTGCGGTTACTCACATTATGAGAAAAAGAATAAAAGAGAATTAGGTGTGCATGTGAACTGAATGTATATTGAATGTGAATGTAAAGTTAAGTATCAAAAGTGACAAGTGTATGAATAATAAGTGAGAGTGACGTATATATGTGAAGTGTGAATGTGGCGTGTAAATTTGAATGTGGAGCAAGTGTTAATATGAAGTAATGTGTATGTGAATGAGATGAGAATCAATGTGTAATAATGGCTGGAGATTGGAATTGTAATGTTTATAATGTACTGGATTGGAATGGCGTAAAATTAGATTTAAATTAGATTGATGTGTGCAGAAGTATAAACCAGTCATCCAAATATAAATGTGTCAAAATATTACATTCTACTGTAACAGTAGCATTATATAATGGGATGCATTTATTTGTACAGACACTTTCAGGTTTCACACATCCTTTATCTGTGGCACATCGAAGCTTCCATATAACAACATTCACACTGTACTTTGTGTGAGAGCAGCTCTAATTTTGCCGCACATTACACGCTTTTTCAGCCGAACATAACTTGAAAATGCACTGGAATATGTAATGGAGCAACTTTAAATAATCAAGTAAGCTACTCAGTCACCCATTGGTCCAGAAAAACATTGAAATCAAACAACAAATTGAGATTAAATAATTACTTAATATAATAGTTTTCATCATAAGATATTGATCTAAAGACACTGGCCTTTTTCTTTTTTTATACAGTATATATATATTTTTAGGGATTTTTACTATAGAGCAGACTGGAAAGCACTGGGCAGAGATAGTTTCGGTCATGGACTCAAACTCGGGTCGCCGTGAGCACATTGACGCTGTACGTCTGGATGCTAACCACAGGGCTATTGGCGTCGAAGGCTTTTTCATGTTTAAAATAAAAAATGATATTCATATTCACTTTATACCAAGAATCTCAAAACTGATTATTTGTTGTTTATTTGTCTTTCAGGTCCTTTCGTGTGAATCTACCATGGACCACATGCTCTATCAGCTGCTGGTCCTGGGTATGGCTGCAATGATGACCCATGCATGCCCCAAATACTGCACGTGCCAGAACTTATCCGAGTCCCTGGGGACCCTGTGTCCAGCTAAAGGCTTGCTCTTCGTACCGTCTAATATAGATCGCAGCACCGTGGAGCTCCGCTTAGGGGGAAACTACATCCTCCGGATAACGCAGCAAGACTTTGCCAACATGACGGATTTGGTGGACCTTACGCTCTCCCGCAACACAATAAGCCACATCCAGCCATTCTCCTTTGGCGACCTGGAGACCCTCCGTTCTCTCCACATGGATAATAACCGGTTAGTAGAGTTGGGTCCAGATGACCTGCGAGGGCTGGTCAGCCTTCAGCACCTCATCCTCAACAATAACCAACTGGGTCGCATCTCTGAGAGGGCGTTTGAAGACCTCACGGCATCTCTCGAAGATCTGGACTTGTCCTACAACAATCTTAACTCCTTGCCCTGGCATTCGGTTCGACAGATGGTCAACCTGCACCAGCTAAGCTTGGACCACAATTTGTTGGATTACATCCCTGAGGGCACGTTTGTGGATTTGGAGAGGCTGGCCCGCTTGGACCTCACCTCTAACCGGCTTCAGAAACTTCCTCCAGATCCCATCTTTGCCAGGGCACAGGATTCCGAAGGTATGACCACACCGTTCGCTCCTCAACTTTCACTAAGCGTCGGAGGGAATCCGCTTCACTGCAATTGTGAACTGCTTTGGTTTCGGCGACTGGAGCGAGAGGATGACTTGGAAACCTGTGCCTCTCCTCCGGGTCTGAAGGGACGCTACTTCTGGAGCATTCGGGAGGACGAGTTTTTGTGTGAGCAGCCATTGATAACTCAACACACCCACAGGATGCTGATTCTGGAGGGGCAGACCGCCAGTCTACGGTGTGAAGCCATTGGAGATCCCACCCCGATGATACATTGGGTCGCACCCGATGATCGATTACTCAGCAACTCTTCCCGCACTGTAGTGCACCGCAATGGCACCCTAGAGATCCTGATTACCACATCGAAGGACTACGGGACCTTCACCTGCATTGCCGCCAACCTTGCCGGAGAATCCTCTGCTTCGGTGGAGTTGTCCATTATTCAGCTACCCCACATAACCAATGGTACAGGACAAGCCACACAACCCAAGTCCCGCCTGTCAGACATTACGGGCACCTCCAGGACCGGTAAAGGCACCCCAAAGAGCCAACCAGAGAAGACAGTGTCCGTGTCTGAGGTGACCGCAGTCTCTGCTTTGGTCACGTGGACAGTCAACAAGGCGGCTCCCAAAGTAAAAATGTACCAGCTACAGTACAACTGCTCAGATGATGAGGTCCTCATCTACAGGTACAAAACAGTGACGTTTCCTTAGAGTATTTACGTTTAAACGACCGTCTTTCATTTAATACAAGAATACTGATCTAGTTTTACACTTCACACTCGATTGAGTTTGATTTCACAGACAGCTTGGATGGTTGCTTAGGTGAACCAGCAAACTGCATGAGGTATCATTCGTCTGAACCAGAGGGTGCCACTAGGGGTGGGCTAAGGGGGCTGAAGCCCCAAATGCTTTCAGTAAAGCCCTGATTGTTTTTATGTACATGCCTATACAAATCCCCTAATGGCACTTCACATTTCGCATCTTTTGCGTGCACAAGTTCGTTATTTTAAATAGAGTGAGGCGATCACGGTCTTCACAGCGAGCAAGGCTCATGGCTGCTTAGCAACAACAGATGCAACAAGAGCTTTCATAAGTGCTAGTGGTGTTCTGTGCATGTAAAGTTTTGGTGGTGAATGCACAATAACAAACATGTCAATACCATATAATGGTATTCATATAATGGTAAAGTGTTCATTCTTGCCCTCCCGGTGGCGATGGAAGGGATAGCATGGGTATTTGATACAGGAAACTGTCAGGATTGTGTAAGGCAGAACCCAAATGCAGGCAGGTGGAGGTAACAAAAATAGTTTCATTAAATAAAAGCAAATCAAAACCCACTATGGGGCAAAACAGAGACTCGTACTCACAAAACAGAAAATAAATAATAAGTCCACACAAAATCCAGAGACGGGATTCTCGGGCAGGAAACACATCCAAAACGGAAAACTGGAAAAAGGTAAATCCACAAAAGGGTAAATCCACAAGACCTCAGGAAGGTTAACACGGGGCAAGACTCGAAAAGACAATACTAGAACTTGATGCAATGAAACACAAACGTAACACAAACACAGTAACATTTACAATGAACCCGCGAGGTGTGAGGGGAAAACAGAGGGACTAAATAGGGACCAGATAACGAGGGGAGATTACACAGCAAAGGAGACGGGCAGGTGACAATACTAAACATTAGTGGAAGACAGGTGACGCATATGAAACACTAACAGAGAAACAAGGGGGCGGAGCTACACGGAAGACAGGATACGCGGCGAATAATCAAAACATACCGCCACGTGTCTCCACATATAACAAAACACAAACAAGACATGGTACTTTCAAGGTCCCGTCCACAAAGAATGCAAACTCGAAACATGAATGACGGAACCCTGACAGGAAACATATGGGACAGATATGTAGATATTTTTATTACATAAAAAGTGATATTTTGATAAATAAATGCAGTTTACTTGCATCTGAAGAATTGTCTTCAGTGAATACTGCTGGATGATTTGTTTTGTTGTTTACATAACATGTTGAGTTTGTCTGAATTGTAGTTGTCTGCAGGGATTTGTCCTTCATCCTTCACTGTCATCATGATTGATATGTAGACAAACAACATGGTGTCCTCTGTGACTCTCTCTCTCTCCTGATTACTTTTCACTTTATCTCTACTGTATTCCCACACTCAGGGATTCTGAGGTTTTACGGGTGGATAGTATGTCAATCTGCTCACTGATGAAGTAATAGTATATTACAGCAGATGAAACAATGTAGTGTGAGGCCGAGAAACCCAACTGGGAGAAAATCCAATTACTTCTCCCATTTAAGCCATTCATCCATTCATATCAGCAAAAAAGCTGTACTGCTTAGTTCATGGCCTGTAATCTGCTTGCTTCCTGATACCCACACATTCTGCTGGTTTGAGAAAAGACTTGCAGGAATTGGGCGGTTTCCTCCTAATGTTTGAATGAGCTGCTGTGAGGAAACTACATAAACAAGCTCTCACGGTAGCCGACATAAGCAAACAAGATTTATAATCCTCATGCTTTCAAGCCACCGTCAGAGCAAATGAGGGCAAGTGTGAAAATGTGTGCCAGACCATTCCCAAACTCCTTTTAACAGATTTCAGCAAAACTCTGGCCGTGAGTCACAAAATATTCATGTATTGCCTTGCAGAGAATTTAATCAAATTTAAGATATATACATTTGTTTCTCTCTCTCTCTCTTCTGCACAATCAATATGTTGATGTATTTCTGAATACATACAAGTGTCTGGGATATCAGATGCCATCTGCTGGTGGAAACAGCACAGATGGGTTGAAGAAAAAGCAAATCACGGTTGGCTGTTTGTTCTGGAAGGAATTTTTTGTTAAAATGGAGAATTGAAGTAAGCTTCAGTGAGGAGAATAAGACATTATTTGTTTGTGCTTTGACTGCAGTTATTCTGGATAAGCACAAATAGCTTTATATAACCGTCATCTAGAAAGCTTACTGCATAAAATATTTTATTTTCAGGTTTTAAAGCATCTTTCCATGCTGCCTGTCTGTGTGAATGAACAAGAATAATAGGATGTATTTGTTTTGCACTTGGTATATATGAAAGAAGCTCTAAGTGCTTCAAACAGTAAATGAAAGCGTAAGAACAAACATTATGATACAACGTCAGTATGATTAATACTCAGACTAAAACTTTTAAATAGAATCTCAAACACAAAACAAACTTCTCACACAAAATCAATACACTCATGAGCAGCTTTATAAAAAAATGACTCGACTCATCACTCTTCTCAATTTAATGTATCACCTGAAAACTCATTCTGTGTCTGTGTTCCCAGGATGATTCCCGCCTCCAGTAAGGCCTTCCACGTCACCAATCTAGTGTCTGGGACCCGCTACGACCTGTGTGTGCTGGCGGTGTGGGACGACACGGCGACCACTCTCACTGCCACTAATGTGGTGGGCTGCGCAGAGTTCTACACCAGAGACGAGTACCCTCAGTGTCAGGCTCTACACGGCCAGCTGCTGGGCGGCACCATGATCCTGGTGGTGGGGGGAGTGATCGTGGCCACGTTACTTGTGTTTATCGTCATCCTCATGGTGCGCTTTAAAGCAGGGGCCGGCGATGAGCACCTCGCCACCAAACTGAGCGACGTCGGTGAAACATACTCGCAAAGCAACGGAGGGAGGCTGGGACAGAACGGGGTGCCTCTGCCAGTACCCAAAGCCAAGGCTAAAGCGAGCGCGCGGGACAAAGCGGTGGAATTCAGGTGCGGCTCGCTTCAGAGTAGCTTGTCCTCGACCTCGTCCTCCTCATCCTCAGGTTCGGCGGACGCCACGTCCTACAGCCCCAACAGAGCTCTCGCCAACATCTGGAGGTCGGCACCTCCTAAGCCCCGTGGGAACATAGACCAGCTTCTGGGGGCCTTTACTTCTCTGGAGCTCCGCGGCCCGACCAAGGAGCCGGCTCCATCTGGAAGCTCTGACCCCGGGGCCGGCGCTTCCGCTGCAGCGCCCCCTACTGACAAGGAGCCTCTGTTGGGCCGGACGCTGGATTCGCGGCTCAGCCGGTTGCTCATGTTGCCGCTGGACTCTAAACCCAAGAGGAGCCACTCGTTCGACATGAGCGACTTCACAGTGTCCACAGCGCAGCGCCTGTGCTCGTATCCGCGCAGGGTGAGCAGCATCTGGACTAAACGCAGTCTGTCTGTGAACGGGATGTTACTGCAGTGTGATGAGGAGGGAGAGGCCGGAGGGAGTAAAGGCACCACAGAGAGCTCTGAGTGGGTTATGGAGAGTACTGTTTAGGCGAAGTCCACAATGCAGCTAAATAAATTTGCCAGTGACAACCATATTTACATGAAACCACACAGTGAGTCCTAATGCCGCGTTCAGACTGCACAATCATTTGTTTGTTGGATAGTTGAGGCTTGTCCACACGGGACGATAACCACGCATGCTTATCACCTACGTTTAACGCCTCGTGACTAAACAAAGGGAGCCAATGTGAGTGTGTACACAGACGCGCAAAATAATTTTTTGGTTTGACACACCACGTTAAAAACGGGCCTGTTCACGTGCCTAGAGCTGCTGAAGTACGACTTGGTGGCGCTCAAGCACAAATATTTCTTCCCGAGCACACATTGATACCAACGACATAGAGTAAGTAAGTAGACGAAAGGTGCAAGATTAATTTTCTTCTGTGTGACAAGCGATTGTCGGAAGCATAAAGTTGCGCAGCGCCACCTTGTGTACAGGGGTATTTCTGTTATTCATCAAGCTCCATCTACGTCAGGGAGTGATATTGCACGTTCATTTGGCTCACTGCCAGTAAAAATCGCTTGGGAATGAACGTCGAAACACGATTATCGTCCCGGTGTGGACAAGCCTTTACTGTGTCAGATTTTGACTCTTTTATTCCAGTAGTGTCATTTCTAGTAGCCCCTTGAAGAAACATTGTACAGGCGAGAGAATTGTTAATAAAGCGTCATGATCTTTTTCCTCGATTGCTTAATTCCTCCAATACCATCATCTCGCTTTCGTTTCGACATGTTTGAAAGCTACGTGAACAAGAGCTTGTGTGCTCACTGATCAACATCTCAGAACAACAAGTGGAGAATCAACAAATGAAACATGCAAGTCTTTCTGTTCACTGTGAAATTCTTGTTGAATCAGTCTTGTGTCCCGACCGCCGTTGTTGATCACAAATCATCACGACACACAACGTTACAACCAGATTGTGCCAAAATCAGGGGATATTGTGTATTCTGAACCCAGCATAAAGCAAACAAAACAACTAGATATGCACCAATATATCGGCCAATGATCGGTATCGGCCGATTGAATCATTTTTTCACACAATCTTTTGACTGTTTAAAAACAGCCGATAATCAGAGTCAATATATCCTGTCAATCAAAAGAGGACAGGAAAATCCAATGAATTTGTGCTCTGTACAAAGAAAATGTTAAAAACATCACCAGTATTATCATTCTATGAACTAATAACATTCAGAAAGTTGAGAAAGATTCATCTCATCTTCAGAATCAATTTTGGCATCGGTGCATCTCTAGAAACAACACATCGCTGCTGTCCTTCTGAAACCTGTTATCTCCGCATTGCATGATTTTTTTTTTCCACAAATCATCATTATTATTATGTTTGTCGTGGGTTTTACAAACATCTAGCATATAAAACGAATGTAAGTTTTAAAAAGTACACTGTTTTTCAATTTGCTAAAAAACACATCTCTGAGTTTCAGAAAGACAGCGACAATATGTTACACAAGCATATTACATACATAACAATGAGTTCTGAATCTCTCCATCATAGTTTCTGCTTCTCAATGCCAGTTAACTCACTCGTGTTAATAATTCTGTTCACACAGAGAAGTGGCGAAGTGGTGCTGGGGATCATTTTGTCTCTGATCCAACATTAGATGAGAGATATTTACTACAAGAAATAAGCTGGTAGTGTGTGTGTGGTCATCGAATTCAGCCTGCATGATTCTTCTTAAAGTCTCTGGAGTCTCACGTTTATTTTTTGCCTTGCCATATTCAGAACAGATATCTAGTCCGCATCAGTCACAAGCTGTGGCCGATTGTTGTGAGAGTGTGTGTGCATGTGTGTGTCGTTTAATGTCTGAAACACGACCGGACGAGTTTTAATGAATGGGAAAGAAACTCCTGCGGTTTTTCACGGCTGCTCTGAGGATCAAAGAACATAAACAGGAAATGTTTTTTTTCCATTGACCATACCAACGGTCTCCCCAAAGAACAACATAAATAAACATTGAATATCTCTGATCTTCTTGTGCGCCGATTTATATGTGAAATGAATTTAAAGCGTTTTATATTTTGTATCTTGTTGGTCAAACACTTTTAATGTCAAACTTCTTTCCAGTACTTTCTCTCCACCTCTCTCTCTCTCACCTGCTTTTACGAACTGGTTTTCTCCTTGAGAAATTCTCTGTATATTTCAATGAATCTTCAAATATTTGAAGTGGGTTGTGATGTTCTTGTATATTCCTGTATTTACAAAGAAAGACGCATTATTAATGAAAATGGGCTGATGTGTGAAAAACGTCTGTTGTCATTTGGATTCAATTAACAATGAAAATGTAACCTTTTAAATTGTTTGTGTGTTTTTGTGACATCACTGATCCGCTTCACATCACATACACACTGCGCTTACAAACGTTTGTCACTCATCAAAACACCTTTATTTATTTAACACATATGCGATTGTTTCATAGCAGAAGACGTAAAATCGACAAAATATCCCATTTTTTGTGATCTGTCATAATAAGTAAAAAAATATCATTATCATCGCTAATTTGAATTAAAACACTAATCTGAAATTGTTTACAACAATGCAGACGTGATTGAGGGATCTGTATGAATTTTTCTCCCCCGCTGCATCACTAGAGTCACCCAAGCACCTATGTGAAGCAATATCCTAATGTATCACACGAGATTGGGGGTCAATTGTTTTGCAGTTTTTGTAATAAAATGTAGAATGACAAAAGAAAGATCTCAGCGGTAAAAAACATCTGCACTTGCCGCCTGTCAGGGCCTAAGAACTGAAATGTACTCTTGTTCTGGTTAAGCTTGAATGCTACAAAACAAACAACAATTTGAGCAATTTGAATAAAGATCACAAAAAACAATAATGAAATCCTGGTGGGACTGAATAAAAATAGATGACATACACTTCATCAAACCTCAGCAGTATGTACATGTTTGGAGAACTTAAAGTAACAGTTCACCTAAAACAAAAAAATCTGTCATTTCCTCACCTACAAGTTGTTCCAAATCTGTATAAATGACTTTGATGTGATTAACGCAAAGAAGTATATTTGGAAGAACGCTTGTAACCAAACAGTTTTGGCTACCATAGTAGAAAAAAATACTTTATTTTGTTCTGTTGAGCACAATGACTACCATTACTCTGGCACTCAATGATGTCCAAAAACTCTTTGATTTCAAGTATTTGTCCGTGTATCTTTCTCTGCGTTCATCAGAACAAAGAGATGAAAACGGGTTTAGAAAAACTAGAGAGTGAGTAATTCATGACATCATTTTCATTTTGGTGAACAGTCCCTTCAAAAGGATAGTATGCCAGAAAATGTTGAAGTCGTTTCACAACTGTAAGACCTCCATTTATCTTCAGAACACAAATCAAGATTTGTTTTGATGAGGTCTAAGACATTTCTGACCCCTCGTAGACAGCAACACAACGTACTCTTAAAGCACATCATTAGAATACCTCATGTGTCTACAGTGGTTCAATCTTTATTTTATGAAGTGATGAGAATACATTTTGTGCGCAATAAAACAAAATTCCCTCTGATTTTCCATGTGATGCCACCTTAGTGCTTTGAAAGGGAAAGGTGGAATGCAATTCACAACCTCGCCGCTAGATGCTGCTAAAAGTTACACAATGGTTCTTTTAGATGTAATTCTTATCTGTTGGTTCTTGTTTTGTTTGTTTCTGGATCTGAACTGTAGTTGTGCTTGAAAACCAGCACAAATAAAACTGTAGAGATAATATCAATAACATTTCAACCATGTCTAATGATGATGCTCTCTGTGATATTCTGCTCTGTACATTCTATCTTTATCCTTCACCAGGTGAGAGTCACACATCTGATCACTTTCGAAAGTGATTTCACATCTCACATCACGTGATTTGAGGAACACTGTGGGGAGTTTTTCTCAGATTCATGTGTGTTTTTGTTTGATTCAGGGGTGTGGCTCAGAGGAACGATTAATGATTTAGTGGCTCTGTGTTCAACCTTTTTAAGTATTAATGATGTGTTGATCCGTTTTATTCGTGTTATTGTATAACATTGTTGAAATCTCAACAGATCTTACATTGCATTTACATTTACTGTATTTCTTTTAATGTCAGTTTCAATTTACCCTTTTAAATTTGATGCATCAGATGAAAAACAAAGCGCTAAAAGATATTTATTGAACAAAATTACTTGGCAAAATGGCAAATTACAGCACGTCATGGAGTATGGGCTTAATTACAATATGCAAAAAAGCTCACAGAATATAAAGCAAGACTTTTAAAATAGTTTTTTTTTCTACAGCAGTCATTCTACTCATTCTCCTCCTCATGTGTTGTTTGTCATGTTAGTTTCATCACAGATATACTACAGATTTTCATTAAATGATCTCTATGATTTGAAGGGTAGTCATAAAGGTTTAAAACAAATGAGGGTAAGTATAATTTTACTAATGTTTCTCTTCGAGTAAGGTGCATTTCATGCATCACAATGTACCTTCAGCATCCTTCAAACCTCAGCAGCACTTCAGAACTGTTGTATTTTTCGTTTGCCAGAACACTTTGTAAGTGAGCAGTGTTTTCCCCCATGAAGTCCATTAGAGAGCAGTTTGTGTTTGTTTCATACCTCAGGTCCAGCTGTTCTCATTCTGTGTCATGACGGCCTGAAGGGAGCTGATGATAAATGAAGGTCCGCTTCTGCTCTGTGAGTTTCCTCACTGTCTTGTAAAACAGGTCACAAACACTCCTCTGTTTCCCGGGCCGTGACCTGCGCTAACACCTGTGTGATTTATTGAGTGGACATGCGCTCATTTATTTTGGAGAGAGTTTTTAGCTCTGGATGATGCAGTTACAGAACATGTGTGTGTAACTAAAACTTGACGCCCGCTGTTAAAGTCCTCAGTTAAACTCCTCGAACGGAGTCGTGTTAAAGGAGTATTTCACTATACAATTCAAATTCATGATAATTCACTTACCCACATGTCCTGCAAGACATCTGTGTGTTATTTCATATGTTGAAAACAAATTGAGTCTTATGTGGATAGATTTTCAGTGTTCTTATCCTTATAATGGACTTCAGCGTGGGGCAATTGTTTAAGGTACAAAGCCAAATATTTATGTTTGGAAAGTTTATATATTTTTTGTTTTCTTGGAAAATGGCTCATTGCACAGCTAGACACCCTTAATCACCGGCTGGTGTCCTGTAGAGCCTTATGATGTGACATGTGGGTGAGTGAATTTTCATAAAGATTTAACACATTTTCCGCAATTTTGTTTCCTCGTGGTGTTCGGACACAAAAAATGAAATGATTTTAGTCATCCAGGTGGTGACGTCTGTCGGTAGATCGGGTGGGGATCCTCTCATGTCAACATGCCGAATAAAATCTCACTAAAACAGCGTAAACTGAGGCTTTCAACTGTCTCCTCTCCACCGATAAGCTGGTGTGTGGTGGGCGTTCTGGCGCAATATTCTATGCGCCGCACAGTGGTGATAGTTGAGGAGATTCCCCCTTCCATGTAAAGCGCTTAGTGTCCAGAAAAAGTGCTTTATGAATGTAACGAATTAATTATTACTGTGTTTAGCCGGTTGTGGTCAGCGTATTAAAATTCAGAAGTATTTGCAAATCCTTAAATTCATTATTTAACAATTATACATTTTAAAAGAGAAACTCTTTTTCATTATTTGTTTGTTCTTTATTCCTTTAGTTTTCTCTTTTTGAGAAGATCTTCTAAGTTTACAAAATGATAACTCCACGTCTGTTTTGTGCTTTCAATTTAAACAGACAGTAAAGTGAAGCCTAAATTGAAACCGCCATTAAATTTGTACATGTTATTTAATATTTGATATGTGCATTAATTATGTTGTAGCTGGAATGGACTTCAAATTCTTTTTAAAAGCTAAAAAATCATAAACCTTTTTTAATTCCGTTATTGCGTCACAGTTTCGCGCTACCCTTCATTGCCCCACACAAAGGGATTACCTGTCCCGCGTTTGGTGTGTTGGGTTCAGGTCACCCTATCCGCCTCAAATTTCAACTTTTCCGCTTTTAGTGTACATTTTTAGGATTTAATATGCATCTTGGTGCTTCCATCTACCATGTTTAAATGCAAGAGAAAATATACTGAGGGAAAGAGTAGCTGAAGTGACTTAAAGGATAACTCTACATTTGTCACAGAGCAATAGTGCTCCCTCGTGGTTAAAATATGGATTATTTCTTTAATCACATAATTCAAGTTTATTTGTCAAATGTACAGATGACAGTGACAGTATGTACCTTAAAATGCTTTTAATGAAGGCAATACTATACAATAAGATCAAATAAAATAATGAACAAAGTGAGTATAATAAAAAAATATATAAAAAGATAATGCAGAAATAAATATTTTTAACATATTTTAATGTATTAAATCATAAAGCTATTTACAACAAAATGTAATTATGAATTCTTTTTATCTTTAATTAATTATAACATAATCTGTATTTTAACAATCTTTCAGAGGCCAATGAAGAAAGCAAACTGAAACTAAAATGTATCATCCATCAAACATAATTACACCTTGTTTGATTATTTTATTGATTTGTGTAGTACAGAAGACAGGTTATCCAACACAAATAAGATGATAACCCTTGTACATCGCGTATCGCCATATTTCATGATTTCAATTTTTTGCTATAAATCATTATTATTAGCCTACAAACAATTTGCTATAATAAAATAAGATGAAGGTGTTTACATGCCACATATTAAAAATAGAACATCTCCACGAGCGAAAACGGATCCTCGCGAGAGCACATTTATGCCGCGCGAGCGCACAGAACAATACTTGCGAGAGCGCCATTCGCGAGAACGGGAGTCTATGACCAGCGCGCGCGCAATTCTCTTATACTCTTGCAAACTCAACATTTGAGACTTTGGGTGTGGAACAATGATGCCTCGGCTCCTTTTATTGGTCACTCTTAACGTGCGTGTGTATCTTGAGAAAAACAATGGACTGATATATTTTACTGTACTAAAGTTGGATATGTTAGTGCAAGTTGTTTTCATTTAAGACTCCTCAAACATGCATTTTATTCTATAGATCCTGTCTGAGAAACTGAGCCTTGTGCTGCAGAAAACTTTTAAGGATAGACCCATCACAGAAATAAAACTATTAAAACATTTGAAATAAAAACATTGAAATAAATACAATTTTGGCATAAAAATTAATTGAACTCAAATTATTACCTTAAAATAAACAATGAAACGATACTAAAACTGTAAAAATTTGAATTACATTTATTGGACATTAAAATTGGGAAATAGTATAGCCCACTTATGAAAATAAATTGTTTCAGTGCTTTTTAATTAAAATGTTCAATTAACATCCCAACTGTATAGGTTAGTATATTCTAATATCTATTTACGCAGCTGCTGGACTCAATATAATAAAAAAATATAATATTTTCTGAATAACATGCCAAATGAACCTGACGTTGCCAAAACAAATGGATAACCCCAGTTTTTGATGTCAAAAAGTTCGTCTGTTGTAACAAATATTTCAGACATGGTTGTTTGTTTGTAAGTGAAATCCTGTTGGAGGGACAAAGAGTTAAAATACTGCGCGCGCATGCGCATTGAGGTGACACTGCAGAACGAGAGGGAGTTTACTGACAGAAGCGTCAGTGCTGAGATGGCACTGAATCAACATGACAGTCGATATTTTCCTACCGATTCGGATTAATGACATGAATTCGTTTCGCGTGTCTCGCGTGTTTGTGACAGAATGACGCCGTCGGCCTGAACCCCCGCCGTACTCCGGCGCATCGCGCGATGTCATCGTCCGGCCATAATAAAGACGGCAGAGCCCAGATGGACGACAAGTGTAAGCAGCAGAAATTCATTTCGTTTCTTTTTTATCAAGCGGTGCGGGACCTGAAGCCGGTGTGGATGCTGGAGGATATGCGCACCATGGAGACGTTTTATTGGGAAGAGGATGCCAAGCAGAGAACTTACACCCCGTCCGAGGCGCTGCTCTACGCGATCGTGCACGACCATCAGGCTTACGCGCAATATCTGCTCGGACACTATTCCGACGAGGCGTTGGCGATGCCGGGCGAGCGCTTCTGCTGCTGTCCGTCTTCCGCGCCGCATTTAGCCATGGCCGTGCGCTACGACAGGCGCGACATACTCGCTCACATATTGCAAGTGGCGCATCGCGTGCCTAGCCTGCGCTCGTACATGAACCGCGGAGGATGCTTCCATCTCGAGGACGGTAAGACCCCCCTCCACCTGGCCTGCGAGCTCCTGCGCTCGGACGCCGTCGTGCTGTTGCTCGGCAACGGCGCGTCGCCGCAGGCCGTAGACCACAACGGGATGACGCCGCTAGACGTCATCCTCCAGCAGCTCTGGGACTCCAAAGTCAACAAGGGGGCCAAAAACTCCTGCTTGGACAATCTGTTGATGTTCATGCCGGAGATGCGCTTCAAACTGAGGAGCTCCCTCGAGAAAGACCCCACACGGTGGTCCAAGGTTCTTGGGGAGGACAAACTGAACTACATCATCGGAAGAGATCCGCCTTCTCTGTTCCTCATCGCGATGCAGAGAATCCTCGCACTCTTGCCGCCCGACCAGTTCCCCACGAGCCTGGACAAGCTTCCCATTCCAGCCTCTCTGAAACCTCTTCCCAGACCCCTTCAACAGTGCAGCCGTCTCAAAGTGGCCTGAAACTGTTCACATGTTCTCCGAAAGTAAGGGTGCGTGAAGGGTTCTTCACAGCAGTGCCACTGAAGAACCTTGTCTTGGTTCCGCAACATTGCATACATTTATGCATTTGGCAGACGCTTTCATCCAAAGGGACTTATATTGTTGCATTATACTATAAATTTTGGTTTCAAGTATGTGCAATCCCTGGGATCGAACCCATGACCATTCTCCAACCACTGAGCTTCACATTTATTTTGTGTAGAACCTTTATTCACATCAAACAACGTTTATGCAACACAAGGGTTCTTTATGGAACCATACGGAGTCCAACAAAGAACCAAATAAAATACCCTTTATTTTTAAGAGTGCATATGAGGAAAAAATGTGAAGTTGACGTGGTCTCTCTGTATTATCCATACCTTTACATCTGTTTCAGCATGAATTCTGTCTGTGTAGTATATGGCATGAAATGTATGACAGAAACAATCTACAAGCCGCTGGTCACGCGAGCAATATTGTCTTCCTGTTGTCTAATATGTTGTCCGTTTTACAAATTATTTAAAAGTGTAATATATGTCTTGATTTGAACAAAATATGCAAGTTGTAAGTGATGAGATATATTTATGAAAGCTGTTATTTAAAGACTGTGGGAAGGACGAGCGTTACCTCACGAAGCTCATGGACTGATTTGAGTACAGTGGGGCCGGTAGAAATTAAAAACAAATCATGATTCAAACTTACACAGACTCTCTTTAAATGTTATATTTCAACTGTCTTACAGGAATCGTTCACCAAAATAAAAATTCTATCATCGTTTATTCACTCTAATGACTGTTTGTTCAGTGGAACACAAAAGAAAGTATATAAGATTTCTTAACAGTGCTTTAAAAGTGATAACTCTTACACTCACAAACATTTCACTTGCACTATGCCATCTAGATCTCCTGAGTAAGATTCTCATTGCATCATTATAAGCTACATGCAGCTTCTGTAAACTAGATGCTGTATGATTACATCACAAATGGGCAGTATAAAGTGTTGTACAATATGCTTAGAAAGTGACACTTTCACCTCATCTGAACAAAAACTAAATTTACGTAAAAGTATATTCGCCTACATATACATCAGACAGCGTTGCCTTTCAACATGCTCATCATCTGTCATGCGCTCAGTGATAATATGTCCAAGGTATTTTACTTTCACACACACAAGGAGACTCTTCTTAGACAACTTAAAAACTGGAAAATGTATACTTTTATCCTCCTTAGTTCTGCAAATCATAACCACACTCTTTTCAGGATTATATAAAATATCATGTTCAAGACCATAATCAGAACATAAGTTTAAAAGCTACTGAAGACCAGCACTGCTAGGACTAAACACCACAAGATCATCTGCATACATACGATTCACTAAAGTATTCCCAATCATACAACCAGTTTTACAGACATTCAAACGTTCAGACAACTCATCTATGTGGAGATTAAACAGAATTGGGGTCAAAATCCCTCCTTGTCTCACACTGTTACCCACCCTAAAAGGGGCAGAGACCTTATAGGCCAGAATTCTCACAATATATTCTGGCACCCCTCTTTGTCTCATTTTAGAAAATAGCTTAGCATCATTAACCTGATCAAAAGCTTTAGACGCATCAATAAAATACATAAAACTGATGAATTGTTATCTCTATACTTATTTACGATTTCCTTTAATGCATAAATGCAAAGATCAGAACCACGTTTAACCTTAAATCCAAACTGGCTCTCTGTAGTCTGATAGTTCACCTGGGAATGAAAATTCTGTCATCATTTACTCACCCCCCGCTGTTCTAAATCTGTATACATGTCTGTTGTGATGAACACGGAGAAAGATATTTGGAAGAATGTTAGCAACTGACATTTCTTGGACATCATTGACTACATAGTAGCAAAATTCAAACCTCAAAGGTGCCCCAGAACTGTTTGCATTCCTAAATTCTTCAAAATATGTTCTGTTGTGTTGAACAGAACAAAAAGTATACAATTTTCAATATATATATTTCCTTGTGTTCATCAGAACAAAGACATGTATCCAAGTCTCAAACGATCTGAGGGTGAGTATGAAAGAATTCAGAGATCGATTTTTTATTTAGGATCAGAAAAACAACAAGCTGAAAAAACATACTTAGCCTACATTCAAGCCGATTACAATCTCAAAGCATCAAATTACAGGTCGTCCAACAGACAGAAATGCAGACATTTCCAGTCAGACCACTAGAGGTCTCTGTGTGACCAGACAGATGTCATACAGTAGTGGACAAAAGAGATCTTCTGTGTGTGTTTTCTTTGTCAATCCTACTTAAATTCACCTGGAAGCTCTTATTATTACTCTCCATATCAACCAACCCCACTCTCTTTCCAACAAGCTTCCAAATGTAATGTCAAAATATAACCGTGATCCCCGATCTGTTTCGTTCAATTTTAATAAATACTCTTGAATTTTATATATGTATCTTAAACAAGTCAAGACAACTTTATTTATAGAGCGCTTTGTACAAATTGTATTGTTTCAAAGCAGCTATACATAAAACATACTGACTATAAGCAAAATATTTAAAGCACACATTTTAGATAAAGGAAAGAGATACTTCAAATATTAATGTTGTTAGTGCAGAAGAGAAGATGGAGCTGCATGTGTTCGAAGCTTTGCACTGCAGACATTCTACGGAGCTGTCAGGGTCAGTGTGCTGGTGTGCAGATGGAATCCAGTGTGAGGGGTAGGTGGGTGAGCATCGTTTGCTGTCTGTCTGGTGTCCAGCAGTCTGATGGCCTGCGTGAAGAAGCTGTCTCACGTTCTGCTGGTTTGGGTCCTGATGCTGCGATATTGTATACCTGATGGTAGAAGTGAGAAGAGTTCATTGCTCGGGTGGCAGGAATCTCTGATGATCGTTCGTGCTTTCCAGAAGATATATACTCAAAATGGAAAAATGCAGTTTACAGGTGTTGGCGACATGAGTCTCAAATGACAGATTACCAGCGAATAGAACAGCAAGATTTTTTGCTGACAACTGGGGATTTATGGAATATCCATCAATAGCTGTATTCTTTGTTGATATGGAGGTTTTCGGTCCAATAAGTAACAGACTGGACAGACTCAAAATTCAGTAGAGAAAGACAGATCTTCTTTGAAGTTTATTTGAACAAACTTATATGATCTTTTATTTATATCCCAGCATCATTAAAAACTTTATACAGCCAGCCAGTGGTTATCGCAAAATAAAGCCTATCAGTTTTATAGGGTTTGTCAGGGTTTATTCTGGGATGATAACACCCGGCTGACTGTACATTATTCTTTACTCAACCAGTATACTAACATGTACAGTAAGCACTGAATTAACAATAAGACACACCACTGTAGCAAACAAAATGACATGACATTTACAGTAGTTGTCCGCGGAGAACTGGCCCTTCAGGTGTAGGCTGGTTTCCTCCAAGGTGGTTTCTGCACTACTTGTATTTCCAGCACACCCCACAGTGCAACACGATCTCACCATCCAACTTGGCAATACCACTGTGGCAAGGGGGTATGGTTTAGTGAGGTCTGCAGCGGGAGAGAGAGCTGTGAAATGAGCATGAGTGAGAGGGTTAACTGCAAACGACAAACACCTGTGTCTTATACCAGTAAGTGACGTGGAGATAAAAGAGCTGTCAAAGGAGAGCTGGGGAAGAGAGGGACCGGCTGCTTACTGGCGACTGCACAGAAGGAATCTCCCAGACTTTGATATACTGTGTATGCGACTGAGCTGTTATGTTTGGAATAAGAGATCATTTTGTTGTTCAATAAAGACCAGTAGCTAGCCGACTATATTCTCTTCCTTCCTGACTACTGATATTGACCTAGCTACAACCACAATCACTCCCTCCAAAACAGCCAGGAACCTGTGAGTCATGTTTGATGACTAGCTCTCCTTCAGTGATCATGTTTCAAAGACAACGCGGCCATGCCGAAATGCCTTATTCAACATTAGAAAGGTTAGAGCCAACTCTCTGAGCATGTGGCACAACTCTGTGACCAGGCCCTGGTGATTTAAAGGATGGAATACTGCAATGCTCTCTTTGCTGGCCTTCCTCCAAAGGCTATCAAACCACTCCAGCTGGTTCAGAACGATCCCTTTCACACCCTCCAATGCTCCTACACCCCATCAAGATCCCTGCGTTCAGCAAACCAGCTTGTATTGCCTTCTCATAAGGGCAGGAAATCACTTGCCCGCTCAATCTCCGTCACAACTCCTTGTAAAAAACTACTTAAAGCCATCTCTTCTGTGAATACTTGGCAGGTAAATGGAAGAAAACGAAACAAACTCTCTCTCTCTCTTTCTCTCAACAGGTATTGTTCTGGCTTTTGTGGAAACTAGTAACTTGGTATTAGCATCTATTGTTCTGTTGCTCTTGTATGACATGTCGCTTTATTGCTCCCTTTACTCTCTGTAAGTCGCTTTGGATAAAAGCTTCTGTTAAACGACAAAATGTTGTTAAATTTGCTTATACTGTAATTAGAAGCAGCCATGTGTGAGGTCCCTCTGGGAGGTTATATTACTGATTTCACAGCTTTGAGGATGATCATGTGACTTGGATGTAAGCCAGGTGACATGTAAAGGCAAAAAAAGTGATTAGAGTATATTTTGATTGTCCACTTTGGAAATAGAGAATTGTTAGACTCTGTTAGGTTAAGGTTAGTGTTGGTTATACAGTTAGAAGAATAAGTACATGTAGTTGCAAAGTTACTTACAGCCAGTAGAATAACAATTTTTTGGAGCAATTATCATGGTTAAGTTTTAGATTTTAAAGAGACAGTCTACTAAAACTCTACTGAGTGGTTGCAAATTTACTTGTAATTTGTCAAATATCGAAAATGTTCTTTAAAATATTGTTACTGGAAAAAGTGTTTACATTGGATTTTAGCGAAATAATTACTTTTTCGAATAGCCAGATAAACCATCTCATTCAAACATGAAGACGTTTTTGTGCGCTATAACTTTTTGCAAAACTAGCACTTTGATTGGTCATAACTCACTTTGCCCTGTGTAAATTTGTAAAAGTGCTGTGTAACAGTCAACCTGATGTAAGTTTGTGCCCTTCCTCAAAACTTCTTACCCTGAAAACATCTCAGACCTCCCTACATGTCAAAGGACAACAACTAAATTTTGGGTGGAGCATTGGGCATTGAGATAGCAAATTCTGAGAAAAGACGCCTGCCTTTCAACTGACGTCACTACAAAAGAACCAGTTTTTCTCTACACAATCACTTGATCGTATCGCTCTGCACATTCTCAAATGTCAACATGAAGCTCTTTACTCTTTATCATCGTGTCCGTGTGCTGGGGCTGATATTGTGCATGGGTTTGTGGGTTCATTGTGACATTCCAGATGATCTGTCGGGAGCTTACCTGCATGGAGATTTTAACTGCGCAATTTTGTCATCTATTCACTCAAGAGTCATCAACCTTCACAACCGAACACGCCCGGAGCCATTTATCTGTTCCGAGTAAGTTTGCACAAACCTTTGTCGTACAGTTAAAAGCCAACGTTGATTCTTAATCTTGTGTATATTTTCAATAGTTTTGATCTGGGCTCATACTTAGAATCGTTGGCTGCAATCCACACAATTGAAGAAATCAATGATTCTAAATTTCTTCCGGGAATTAAGTTTGGATATCAAGTCTGTGACCCGTGTGCATCTCCTACCAAAGCACTGCACTGTCTGGAACATTTACTGGCGATTAACGGATCTCTGCCGGTTCTCTCAGACTTCTCAGATTTCCGCCCGTCAATGAAAGCGCTTTTGGGAGAAAGATACTCTGAATTATCCATCGCTGTTGCCAAACTACTCAGTCTCTACATGTTTCCTCAGGTAATTTATGAACTGCTCCTCCAACTGTACCTTCATTTTAATGTCATTATTTAGCCTCAAATTGTTTCAGACTACAAGAATCTTTATGCAGCTTTTAGATACAACAAAAGTTTATAGCAAACAAGTCTGCCAAAGTTCTTGCAGTGGTTTGCAATAAATCTGTTTGTACTGAAAGTAAAAATGAGTGATGCAGAGAAGTTTTCTGTCAACAGATCAGCGGTACCTCCTCTTCACCAGTCCTCAGCGACAAACTGCGTTATCCTTCTTTCATGCGTGTCGTTCCAAGTGATGTCCACCAGGCTAAAGCGCTGGCCAAGCTCATGGAGCGTTTCTCATGGAGCTGGGTCGGTGTAGTGTACGGAGATGATGATTATGGAAGAGCCGCCCACCAGAGTCTCCGGAAAGAGGCCGAGGGAAAGGTGTGTCTAGATTTCGAGGAGGTAGTGCCGCACTACTTGGACCATGTGGAAATTGACAGGTACATCAAAGATGCCGTCAACACTATACAGGCTTCTTCTGCCAAGGTTGTGGTTCTCATTCTAAAGGACGAGCTGGTAGCAAAGATTTTTAAAGAGATGATTCAAGCTAACATGAGCAGAATTTGGATCGCGAGTGACGCGTGGTCCACGTACGGCCCCTTGACGAAGATGCCGGACATAAATAAAGTGGGTGAAATTTTTGGCTTCTCTTTTATCATGGGAAATATACCAGGGTTTGAGGAATATTTGAAAACCCTCAGACCATCACCTGGAGCAAAGAATGACTTCATAGAGGAGTACAAGGAATTGAGGCGGAACTGCTCCATCTCCCCCCTGAACTGTGGTGTAGGTGATCTACTGGAGGTTATGAACCTGAAGGAAGTTTACGGTCAGAGAGTGGCGGTTTATGCTATAGCTCATGGCCTCAAAAAGCTCCTGAAATGTAACGAGACCGCTTGCCCTGGAGATATCAACTTTCCACCTTGGCAGGTGTGATTTCTCAAGCTTCGACACAATCAATTATGATGTTATGTTGTGTTTGTATATAAGTTTGACTCATTTAATGTCTAACATAAACAGGGATCCAGTTTCTCGGGGACACAGTGTTTCCTGTTCTTTTCTAATTTGCCCTGCTAGATCTAGTGACTTTTGAAGAAGTGCATAATGACACACCTAGTCTCTTTTTGATAAAAGCTTAGCTTTCATTTAGATGGACAATATCGCCAATTCCTTCCCCAGGAGAATGTCGGGACTAGGTAAAACTATGTAAAAACTATAATACATCACAGATATGTTTATTAGCATTTGACCTTATCCGGCGCCACAGTTCCACAAAATCCTAGCGGAAACACTGATTATGAAAACATAAACAGAATTAACCTACTCTAAGAAAACACAACACTTCACAGGTACAACAAATATTTTAAATGTAATAGTAGAGTATTCAAAATTGTTAAATATCTTTTTTTGCAGCTTGTGGAAAACATTCGCGGTGTGAATTTCACACTCGATGGCATCTCACATTCCTTTGATAAAAACGGGGACTTTATGGATGGTTATGACCTTATAAGGTGGACGAAAACTAATGATACTCGAATTATTGATGTTATTGGAAAGTTTCTCTTGAATGAAGGAAAAGTGGAGCTCTGGAGTGAATACCAGGGGATCACAGTGAGTCATGTCACCCAGTCAGTGTTCTCATCACGTGTGCATCATCACAGATCATTAGATCATCATAATTGTGTCTTGAAGCTCCCACCGTCCAAGTGCTCAGAGTCCTGCCCACCGGGAACCAGTAAGGATTTGGTGAACACGGTAAAGTCCTGCTGCTACAACTGCACCGAGTGTCCCGAAGGAACTTACACGAACAAATCTGGTATATCACACTTCATTCACCTTGTCTTCTTTTTTCAGATGTTTGACCTTTTTATTTATGACTTACTGAATAGATGTGAAATATTGATTGGAGTATTTTTACGATGTGAGAAGAGAGACGTGAAACTAGAACAGAAAAGGTTTGCCTAGGACAGTTCATTTCTGATGTTTCCTGTGTTTTATTTTTACAGATGAAGACAGATGTCATGACTGTCCAAGAGACCAGTGGTCTACAAAGAAACAAACTAAATGCGAGGTCTTCCAGTACACGTATCTCTTTTGGTCTGACGTCTATCCCATAGTTCTGTTGGTGGCAGCAGCAATAGGCATAACAGTAGTGTTAACTTCATTTATCATTTACTATGTTCACAGAGAAACGACGATCATCAAAATGGCTGACATGAAAATGTCCAGTTTTATGTTGCTGGGTCTGATGGTTAGCTTTGTGAGTGTCATCATGTTTATTGGCAGGCCGAACGATCATCTGTGTCGGGCACAGCAGGCCGTGTACGGCTTCGGTTTCACCCTGTGCGTTTCGAGCATCCTGGTGAAAGCTTTCCGTACCTTCCTGGCGTTCATGATCTTTGAGCCGAACACAAAGCATCAGCTAAACAAACTCTACAAGCCTCTTATTAACGTGCTGGTGCTTACCGGCGGTCAGGGAGTCATTCTGTTGTTTTGGCTGATTTTCAAGCCTCCTAATGAAGACACTGTGTGGCCTGGAAAATCAGGGATGGTAAAGTACATCGTCTGCATTGAGGGTTCCATCATAGGATTTGCAGTCATGCACTGTTACATTTCTCTTCTTGCCTTCATTTGTTTCATTCTTGCCTTCAAGGTTAGAAGAGTGCCGCAGGATTTTAACGACTCTGGTGTCATCATCTTCAGTATGTTGATTCACCTGTTTGTCTGGCTTTGCTTTATTCCCATTTACATCAATAAGAACAAGACGGAACAGCAACACATAGTCCAGGCTTCGGCCGTTCTGGCCTCCAACTACGGCATAATCTTCTGCCATGTTGTCCCTAAGTGCTTCATAGTCTTGTGGGATTTCTCTTGGAACTCGAGCTCTGCCATCCTGGGCAGGTTGAGAAGACATAATAGACAAAACACGAAGAACCCAGACATTACTGTGTTACAGGATGAAAGTATGGAAGCGGGTCCAGTAGAATCTACGCCAGTGGTTGGCACAATTTCTCAAGATGATCTGAGCGCTGTCAAAACTCTGAGAAATGTATTGAATGAGGACAGAGGCAGTGTGAACTCAACACAGAATAGACACGCCCGAGTGAAGCAAAGACACACCACAAATTGAGTGCTCTGTAATGGGTTGTCTTTCTTTAACAAATTTATAAACTTATCAACCTATCAAAACCATTACCATCAAAAAACATTACCAACTTTTACTGTCTACTTGACAACAATTTTAAATAAGTAGATGTACTCTTCACTCCACTACATTTGTAATAACTAATTTCTAGGGCTGGGAATTAAACGCGTTAATTTGATTAATTAATTACAGGAAAAAATAATGCATTAATATTTCTAATGCCATTAATGCGCCCAGCCCTGCCCCGCCCTTCTATAGACCTGTACACTTTTTAGAATTGCTGCCATCTAGTAACAAATCGACCAAGATGCAAAACGATAAGGACGAAGAACTGCATGGCTTGCTTAATACCATTTTAAGTACAAATGAGATCCAAATGGAGCCATTGACAAAAGCAAAGTCATTTGCGTTATCTGTGGCAAGGAATTTGCCTATCATCGAAGCAGTTCTAGCTTAAAATACCACCCAAACTCGAAGTATGTTTTAGCGAGCTTGGCGGTCACCTCATCCCCGGCTGCGACAGTAAGCACGCTCCACCAAACCACGCTTCCTGAGACGAGTCGGCACAAATTAAGTAAGTCTACGTCACAATCATTAACAAATAAGATATCTAAATGGATTGCAATGGACTGTAGGCCTATTAATGTTGTGAAAGACAAGGGGCTTGTGATGCATTTCGAATTGCTTCTTCCGACACAACCTACACACTACCGTCAAGAGGTACGGTACTTCCGAGAATAAATCAGTTGTATGACACAGAAGAAAAAAAACGGTACAATTTAGCTCAAGCTAAACATATGGCCCTAACTGTAGTTCACTGGACGTCAATAAGTAATCATAACTATCTAGGTGTTACTGCGCACGTCATCGATTGTGAATGGAAACTTAAGTCCTTTGAGTAAACTGTGCTGAAGTCAGTCACACGTCACTATTCTGATGTATGTGCCGAACAGTTTGTAACAGTGGCTGAAGACTGGCGCGGCCAAGAAAATGTGACCACCGTCAGAACTGACAGCACACGCAACATGGTCGCAGCGCCAAAAAAGCTTCATTATCATCACATGACTTGCGCTGCCCATATTTTACATGTTATATCCTCTGTAACCTAATTCATAGGTTTGTGTTCAGTCAGTGATAAAAAATGTCAAGACCTTTGTAGCCTGAGTTCAAGGGCTTGTATTCAATAATAAATGGTAAAAAAATCTGCTTCTTGGAATGTCTGTATGTATGTATGATTAAATAGATTAATTAACTGCCATACCATGTAATTAATTAGATTAAAAAATGTAATCGCTTGACAGCACTACTAATTTCCCATGACATTTTTAATGGCACCTAACACTTTCTGCAGCAGTTTATTTCTGCTACAGAAGAAGCAATATTGCCATTAACAGAGCCTTGAAGGTACTATATGTAACGGGGTGATTCCTTGTGGGAGGGTCATTTATCTTGTGTATGGAGCTGGGCGGACGTCGAGCTCACGGCCCCTTTAAAAGGCAGCAAGTTCCTATTGCGAATGTAACGGGACTAGGTGATTGACAGTTGCATTAGCCTATTATTGAGTAGTATCTTCCATTTAAAGCCTGAGTGGTTGTTACCTGGGATGCGTCACGTCCGATTTCCCCGTTTGTTTTGCTCGTGTTGACGGAGGTTGTAGGTAAACGTGCTGTATTTGAATGGCTGATAACTTTGGGAATTGGTGGTATTCATAATCTGAATTCGTTGCATGTTAAACATCTGGCAGTTGGGTGATGGTGCTCTTCTTTTGTACTGCTTAGTGATTTGATGACTGTTCGCCTCTCAGGTATGTTTATCGTTAAGAGCTCGTTCTATAGGGCTGGTATGGGTGTGTGAACTTAACATTTTGTAAAGGACCACCCAAAGGCCCAACAACGGAATCCAATGGTATGGTTGAAGGGATCTCGTGTTCTGCTTCTCCTCAGCGATTTCTACATGAAGTTATTCAAGAACTGTTACAATTTAGTTCCAATTTAAATGACTCTGTGGTAAAAACCGATCTGACTCCAATTTCAATATAATATAAAATAACTTATATGTCATTTCAAATGTATCTGTTGATAAGCGTTAATTTATCTATAAATCTTCATATTTTAATATTTAATATTAGAGTTATTCTTTCGATTGGGACCTGCAGTCGCTCAGAGTCTCACGCCGGCCGGGCTCATGGATCTCACGGACACAAAACGGTCAGTTCCGATCTCTAGTCAGAGGTTGCCGGGTAAACTAATATCATTAAGTTTGGCCGCGATATGCTTGCTCAGAAACATAACAATAGTTATTTTAGTCACGATCATGCAACTTGCTAGGCCAGATGATAGGTGGAAATCATGTGAGCTTTAGCAATGCTCCTTTAAAAATCTAGTATAAACTAGCCCTACCTATCCTGACACATCGGTTTTGCAGTAACAGAACAGGTTCCTTTCAATCTACTTGTAATAACAAACTTTGAAGAATTCAGATAATATTAACAATAACAATTTATTACACCAGGCAGGCACAACATTAATTAAAATCATAGAATGCATATACAAAGAAATTCCTAATGTACTAAGCAAAGATTATTAACTTAGTATAAGAATAAAATAAAACCACCAAGTTTATCATACCTGGTAAAATTGAGACACACATTTGCAGTGTGGGAAGTTCTGTTTACAGATGCTTCCAAATCGAGATGCACAGCTGCAATGTGGGAAGTTCTGGTTACAGAAGCCTTCCCGAGTCTTTTGCCAATTCACCTTATATACCCAGATGTAACAAAGCCAATGGTCAGCGAGAAACTTGATTTGTTTGTTTTCTCATCACTGAAGAGAACATCAAATGGATCTCAATCTACATATAAACAGGATTCCCTGAGAAAGTCACACCTCTTTGAGGAGTGCAGGTGATGCATTAGAGTTAAAAAGCTCTAATATACTCTCTGCTAGATTTAAAAGAACTAGACCTTTTTACCCATCGCACCATGACCTTTAAAACAAAACCAAACATGAATCATCAAAACTTCATACTATGACAATAAATGATACACACAGAATAAAGCATAAGCATTTTCCTAGTGATCAGGGCCTGAAGAGATGAAGGGGAGAGGTGTGATAAGAAGATGGGGTTCAATTCCTGGGCATCAACAAAACCTTAGGGGCGGGAAGGATATCATTCCTCAGGATCTAGCAACAAATGGGGTTTGATTGTCTTGTATCCTAGCATCAAAAACAACCTTAGTTCTTAGAACATTTCCAGCTGCCTTACAATTTCTTTTCGCGTATTAATTAGGCATGATTCCCTGTATCCCATTGAGTTATCTGTGGGTATGACTGTGACCAATCCGTGTGTATTAAGCGTGCTATCTGCCGTGATATCCTGATGGTAAGGGTTTTAAACGTAACTATAAGAGGGAGTGGGGGTAGTGTTATGATTAGTAACATCCTTTTCTTTTGTGTTCGCTATAGGATTCTCCCTCTCGTTCTATGCTGTGATTTTGTGTGCTGCTGTGTGCGCGCGGTTAAAGTTCTGCGGTCCATAGCCTACAGCCGCATCGACGCGATCATCACCATAAACAAAAAGGGCCTACTCGTTTGGCTCCTATCGTGGCGTTTTAGTGTTCTGCCTCATATTTCTGGCTGGTGTGGGAGGACTATTTAGTTCTTCCCGCTTGAAGGGGAGCTAATCTGCCCTCGGTTTCTTTTTCGTTTTTGATTTAAACTTTTGTTGTGTTTCTTTTGTGCTTTTTATATTATATAATTATGTTGAAGTACAGTTGGTTTGGTTGAATTTATCTGCTTTTCTTTCATCGTTATCCTGGTAAAATTAATTAACTGCTCATAGCTTTGGAAGCAGCTGATCAACCATCGAGTAGTGTGACTCTTGTGGTCATCTACTGAATTCAAGTTGTTTTGTAGTAAGCTCAGGTGACCAACTATTTAATTCTTTTGTTTTCTGCCTATATTTGTTTGTTATTGACATCCATTGCTGTCAGGACTGGTTTTATTATTGATGTCTACATTATCATTTTTATAGTTTCTTATTTGTTTATTGCAGGGGTCCCACGGTTAGATTGCCCTTCCTCCTTGTGGTGGTGGTTCTTCTTTATCATGTGCGGTGTACACTGTGAGTGCTTGATAGTGTGATGAGACTGCACAGGTGTGCGTGTGCGTGGATGTGTGCCTTGTAAAACCAAACTCCACATTGATTACGGCTCCACATTAAATCGTACTGTTGGGAGCCTAAGCCCTGCTGGTGTTATTTAGTTTTGTTTTTTTGTTTTGTTGAAGTGGCGTTTCAGTGTCTCTTGTTATACGTGTCTAATGTTTTAAATCATTTTTGTATTAATAAACATTTGTATTTTTGTATATTACCCACCTCTTGTCTAATTCTGAGGGAACCGAACCTGTGTGCTTTAATTGGTTGAGTACTTTCCCTGGGATTATCTCCTAGGGTGGCGTAGTCGGACTTTCCTATTAGACAACTTGGGCTTGTCCCAACTCTCAGCGCCACACAATCATGGTGGCGTGTTTGTAGCAGTCCAAAGAGTATTTAGCGTCAAGCTCTGGAAACAATCTACACATTTTAGTCCTGTGGGATCTCAGGGTGAGAAGCTCGGTCACTCGGGAGGAGCTCAGAGTAGATCCGCTGCTCCTCCACATCGAGAGGGGCCAGCTGAGGTGGCTCGGGCATCTTTTCCGGATGCCCCCTGGACGTCTTCCCGGGAAGGTGTTCCGGGCATGTCCCACCGGGAGGAGACCCCGGGGAAGACCTAGGACACGTTGGAGGGAAAATGTCTCCCGGCTGGCCTGGGAACGCCTCGGTGTCCCCCCGGAAGAGCTGGAGGAAGTGTCTAGGGAGAGGGAAGTCTGGGCATCCCTGCTTAGACTGCTGCCCCCGCGACCCGGCACAGGTTAAGCGGAAGAAAATGGATGGATGGGATCTGCTTATATGCTGTAAATCGGGCATGTAAAGGAATCTGCATGAATTTGAACAAGGCGAAATCTCTCGCCGTGGGTCTGAGGGTGCTCAACTGGAGGGGCATATCTTTCTGGGTGTGAAGCAGGCAGTCTAGTGAGATCTGCGTAATCATTACCGGGGGCCAGTTAAAGGCTACTGCAGGAATCTTTCTGCTGCTGTTCTGCCAATGTGTGGCGATACGCCATTTTATATCCCTGTTGCTGTGCTTTGGAGGAGTCTTCCATCTTCCCACGAGTGTACGTGTCGTGCGCGCGTGTAGATACATATCTGAGTTTGTGGTTTTGAGTGAATTTAATTTGTTGTTTGATTGCTGGTGTTTTTTTATTGCTGTTAATATACCGCACGTGACTGCTATAGTCTGAGGGTTTGTATTTATAAACATATTATTATTATTATTCTTTTTTTTTTGCTTGTTTTCTTTGTTGTGCTTCACCTTTAGTTAGGTTAGTTTGGGGTGAGTGTACCTGGGTTGGAATTTTCCTTTGATTTGGTTTTCCTATATTTGTGTGTTCTTGTTCTTCTCTCCCAACATTGTATTTCCTGTGAAACCCTGAAATTGATGGGCCGTGATATGTTGGGGTAGTGGGTCACTGTATGTCTGTTACTTATCATGTGTACATTATAGTGCTTTGAGAAATTCTGCTTACGCAAAATATTGACCAGCGAGAGAGATAAAGTGTCAAAAAAATAAAGTTTGAGACATTCATTCCATTGATTTGGATGATCTCTTGCTGAATTTTTGAGGTAGATTCTCGTTATTGAGGTTCTACGAGGAATCCAATTAATATCTTTTGTTGGCCCGTCAAATATATCTTGTGCATTTTGCCCTCACTTGCAGCAACTTGTCAACATGGCTTCTTTATGCGACTGCACTATCAGTTAGTTATCGATGGCTGGCGGTTTGTATGTGAGATAATGATATGAATGCTGCTGACGATGAGGTTGGATGTTGGTTAATTTATGAGCACTTGAGCTTAACTGAGACTAGGGTTTGTAATAGACGTTCTTGTTGTACTGTTCCTACAGTAGCCCTTAACCGAAACACTAGAGCACGTTTCATGAATAAATCATCTGGGTGTACTCTTCCCCCTGTCCAGTGAGAAGGCTCCGCGCCCGGTATTAGCCCCAAGTCAGAAACGCGTTGTGGCTACAAATAGAAGCCGGAAATGTTCAAAGATAGCATCTGTGCATGAAGAAAGCTTACAGGCTTCATAGGCAGCGTTATGGAAGTCGATTTGAATTATAAATTCACATGAGCGGGGAATCGCATCCGCTCCACCAACGAATATTGCCTGCGTTTCACCTCTTACCGCATGTTTTCCCCCTGAAAATGAACCAGACAATGGCGATAGCCGCGTACCGTGTGAATCCACCATAGTGAACTTGGTTAGCACTCTCATTCTCCGCGTTTCTCATCAAGTGCTTGCTCTTTAATTCCGCTCTTCTTGCTCAGACTTATCAACAGGTCGTTTCAAGCATTTCACATAAACTGCACCTTATTTATCACACTGTGAAGGAAGGCGATACATTTCCCACACCGTACATGTCTTCAGGTAAATCGTGTGATCCTTCTGCAAGCATGGTAGGTAAGTCCTTTAATCGTATGCAATCATGATAGCGAGAGCTGATGTAGGGGTAAACTACAGTCCCTTGCCAGCTTAACTTCTAGCTGACCCATTCGTCTCGTTATCAATTTGCTAATAACACTCTAGAGCCATTCGTTGCAGGATGTGCACTGTTTGAAAGGTTGCAATAGGAACTCGTCCCGATCGACTAAAATCTTAATTTGTAAAAGTATTCTAGGTTAACTGCTTGAATTTATAATCGTTGTTGCTGGTGATCTTTTACACGCACATGAATGTACACTGGTCTGATACTGCGGGGACATTTCCACGCCTCTAAACATGACGTGGCACAAAACGAAACGTGATTGGGTTCTTTACCTGTCAATCATATGGCTCTTGCCAGAGAAGCAGAGTAAGTTCCCAGACCTAGCTGTGTTCTCAATTTCCCAAATGACTTACTATGCACTTAACTTTGCAGGGGTTCTCAAGTTTACATTCAAGGTCCGAATTGTAGTTTCCTTAATATTAGACAGATTTGTTCTGATTTTGTTCCAAGTTGTTCTCTTAGAAGGATAATATTGGGGGTGGGAGGGAACAAAGATGTGGTTTCTGAACTTGTATTTTTATAGTTTAGCAATTTGGCATCATATTGTTCCAGATAAAACTACCGAGCTTGAGACTGAGCTTTTTCAGAGTTGTAAATTTCTATGTAAGCACCATTTTTTTATCTTTATGCTAAAAAAATGTTTTATTGACAACGTTTGCTTTAAATTTACTATTAATACTTGAGTAGATTAAAAGTACCCAATTCATCTGTTACTTTAAGACTTACTCAAGTCAAATTCTAAAAGGTAACTTTAACTTTTACTAAAGTAATTTTCTGGATATTTGTATGTTTACTTTTATGTACTTTATACATCAATGATGTCATTTGTGCCTTTGTAGATGATCTTGTATGTGAAGAGGCTGCATTAATAGGGATGTACTTTGATGTACTTTGATTTCAGGAGAGCAGTTTAGGAGCCGAGTGGAATTTTGTCATTTTCCTGTGCATTTTATTAAAACTGTACCATTTTTCCTTTGCAGTGAAATAGATATGTCAAAACACATCATCCATCCTAACATCAAAAACATCCGCCAGATTACATCATAGCATATTCTATTTATTACATGTTCTCACAAATGGTAGTTTTCTATTGAGGATGAGAAATGACCTAATAAAGTATAAATAAAGTGCAAGATAAATTAATAAATACAGACGAAAATGCAGAAATGAATTTAGATTTGCAACCATTCATACCCAAATCTGCTCTGACAGGGTTGAAACCAGTCATTGAACAAGTGTCCTATACACCATGATGTCTCACACTCATCACAAGAGCACTGATAGGGAGTGAGAACATAAGAATTGTTTTATTAATTCTATTTTATTTCTGTTGTTACATTCATTTCATTCACTGATTGATTTATTTGTTAATTGGTAGATATATTTAATTTTTAATTTAAACTTAAGTCATTTTCAGCACATCCGTAAATCCACTGTATGCGGGGTGTAAAGTGTGCCTCGCTCTCAAGTGCTTTCTGCCGCCATGTTGCTTTTTTGGTGTCGTTGCCATGGTGAATCGTAATATCGGAGCTCCATATTGATCATGACGTGTCGTAGTTGTGGTGTTCAACTCAGAGTTCACATTTTAACTAGGTTAGGTTGGTTGAACCTCCTTATTGAAAAGGGTCCCTAGTTTAAAACCCCCAAAATAATGAAGTTTTCAATTTTTTATATCATTGAACTGAACATGATATAGTCATGTATTTTTAATGGAAAAAATGTAATCAGTGCACCCAGGAAGGGGTCGATCACATGTGGCAGTAGTTTATACAAAGTGATGTACGGTGAATGAAAGCTAAACATTCTCTCTGAAGATCAAACAGACAACCTTTGTGTTGCCATCACAATTCTCTACCAAATTAACTACAGGAATACAATTAACCACCAAATTAATATTAAAAGTGTTTAATGATTGTTGTTATCCGTGAATTTTCAAACGTACTGTTTTACAAGAAAGGCAGAAAACATAGTTAAGCAATTTATTATTTTCTATTCAGATGCGCAATTACAGTCAATAACTACAAAGATTGTGGAAAGATGCATAAAAACAAGGTAAGCTGTTATCAAGCATAAAGGAGGCATCACAAAATGAATGTTTTTTTATGTGTGAATAAAGACTATTTATTTGTTTAAGTTTGTTATTTGCATCAAATATAATAACAAAATGTGCAGTTTTAAACATGCTTTTGACTGATTAATAAAATATTAGTTTTTCCTCTTTATTATGACAGGTGGCCTAGTAAATTTGTAAATAACTGTACAGTATACAATATAGGTGATTGACAAATATACCGTGTGTATGTGTGCACTGTGGTGTGACAGCAAAATCTAGAAAACAACTAACAATGCAAATAAGTCACAAGCAGATGTTGTCAGAATTTTGGACCATACGGCATACTTGTCAACTACCCATAAATGGAATAGTTCTTAACCTTTGATGCCCTCTTAAATGTTTGTCACTGTTTGTAATGCCTGTGGCTCATTGGGTTTTATTTAAATCTGTCTCATTCTCAGTAGATCTCTGGCACATGTCCAGATAGGACTTCAATACTCCAGAAATACTCCAGTCACACTAAACTTGATTTGCACTGCTTTTGTTATGTTAAAAATACAATCATGATAAGAGCTCATCTCATGACCTGACATGCCAAAGGAAATATTTAGAATATAATCTAAAGTAATCTAAACAACTTCTTTGTCAATATTACTTTGATTTCCCTTAGTGTAATGCGTATTGACTACCTCCTTCAATCAGAATTCACAAAGGGTAAAAATAAAGAAGACCGGGGCACCAGCCGGGCATCTTATTAGCCTGATGAGCTTACGGGCTTACGCATGCACTAAAGTGTGACCATATGTGTGTGTGGATGAGCTGGACTTTACCAGTCCTGTTTCTGTGGCTTGTTTCTCTGCAACAAACCTACTGGGCTGCAGCGAATCTCAACAAAACACTGTGAAGTGTAGACAAAGTTCGAATTGGAAGCAAAACATATTCAAAAGATTATAAGGAGATGTTTTTGAGGGGATCGAAGAAGCCAGAAGTAGAGGACTGAAGGTTTTGGAACTACAAAAAAAAATACGTATCTTTCATCAGCATGGGCTGCTCTCCTTCTAAAGGTCAACTCTTCAGTAAAAAAACTCTGCCAACTGCACCGCAAGAACTGTTTTCTAACACGACTTCAGAAGAATCAGCAGAAACAGAGATACAGGACAATAATATAAACATACAAGGTAAGAGATCCTCAGTAGATGACGTAGTCTGTGATGCCACTTTGAAAGTCGTTGAAGGAGACGGTCCTGAAGAAGATGTGGATGTAGTCCAGAAAGGAGGTTCTCAGGAAGGACAGACTGCACAAGGGGGGTTGCTGGGGAATTCGAAGAAAGGCATTGAAGAAATAAAGACAAAACGTAAGCAAGGAAGACAGAGAAAGCTCAGAAAACAGAGATTAAGAGAAACTTCATATGTGCAGTCCAAAGGAGAGTTCATATTAAAAGCACAGCAGGCAGCCTGTTCTTACCTGAACCCCAGCATATCCAAATACGAGTCACTATTGGAACTACTGGACCAGGCATCTCAGGCCCGCTTATCTTCGTGGAGCACGGTAGCTTCAGTAATCGTACACTATGAAGAAATCAACCAAGCTTTGGAGGAAATGGCCGCTGAAGGTGAGCAAATGTTGAGGGAACACGAGCACTACATAACTTGGCCTTCTTCACTTAAAGACTGTCCACTTACGATAAGAAAAGCCAACAAAGATCTGAACACTTCTGAGGTTCCTTCTGGAATGCTCCAGCAAATGCTTCTTCAGTCCACAATTAAGATGATCTCTGTTGGAGACTCTGTGAGATGCCTGGGTGATTCTGCCTTACAAGAACTAGCTGATTACTTTGGTTCCTTGTCTGAACTGGTAGAAGAGAAATTACGCGCCAAGCATGCAGCAGAGAGTCGCATGAAACAGGTCTTGATGCGTGTGGAAGCTGTTGCTCTCAGGAAAGGCAGTCCTGAGGACTCTGCCCTGCACAGCGAGGACAGTGGCATAGGTGCCGACAATGAGTGTCAGAATGGCTCAGAGCGCCTCAGACGCCATCGCAATAGTTCTGGGTCGAATGTGGGCACAATATCTGTTTGTACCACAGGTAGCTCTCCTGATCAGCAGCTTTCAAATGACAATGAAGAAGTCACAGACAATGATGATGATGACGATGATGATGAAGATGATGATGCAGAAAATGAAGGAGTCAATTCTAGAGATGAGCAGATGACTGACAAGATGAGGGGAGCTTTCTGTGGTTCTTCTGAAGCAGACCCTCTAAATCGGGATGGTCTTCAAATCAATGACCAAGTCAACAAGAATGTAAGGAGGAACACCAGACGACCAAAAACCGCAGATAACAGCTGTCAGGTGAAACGAAAGCACCGCCATTTAAGAGGACCAAAGCGTTCACAATCCACAGGGTGTTTGTGTGCCAAAATGGAAGACTCTGATCTTATTGAGCAACAGAGGACCCCCAGAAGCAAACAAACCCTTGAGGAGCTTTTGACAAATAAAGACTTTCCTGGGGAGCCCAGAGGTCGCATTCGGACGAAGATTAGAAGACATTCATCAGGAGGACGGAATGCAGTCAGGTATTATGGTCTTCAGTACGGTAGCAAAGGGCCTTTTACAGCAACGCCACCTAGTTCTCCCCCAGAGTTTACTCCTGAACCAGCTGGGCGACATGCTGTCAAGAGGCTCATTAATACTTTTAGCCGAGGAGTGGAAGGCGATTCTAGACTGGATCAAAGACCATCAAGAGTCAAGAGTAACAAGAAAAGTTGCCTTCCGTTGCTGTTGAACAGCAGAGGGGCACTTACTACCAAAATTAGCACCCGTCCATCTGAACCCAGACTGGCAGACAGACCAGAGCATGTGGATTTAGAAAGTCTTCCACCTCCACCCCCAGAGATGTTGATGGATAACTCATTTGAGAGGAGTGTAGGGTTGCCACCTCAGGAGGGGACTCAATGGTCACAGTGTAGACAGCAATGTACTTCATTGCGAAGAGAGATTGTGGCCCCCAACAGGGTGAACATGCAAGAAGGCTACATCACTTACTCGGATACTCGTCCGGCGAGACAAGATGCTTTGGTGGGTTCCTGCATTGGACATGATTACGACAAAACGATCGAGCTGGAAAGAGAGGCAGCAGCCAATTATAAGAAGCAAAAGGCTGTTTACATGTCAGGCCTGGCTAAAGGAAGAACACGCCGATCTCCACCGCCTCAAGGATGCGATGACCACAATGACGTTGATGCCACAACTCGTCACCAAAAGTTTGTTCCTCTGACAACTCCACCTGTCTCCAGAGCGCGACTTCCACCCTCTTGTCCCACCGTGCACCATGCAGTTTCAAGTCCCCCGTCCACAGTCCTCCCCCCGAATGGGAACTGGACACCATCCACAACACCAACCCCCTCTAGTATACATAGATGGGCTGTGACAGAAGAAAACGACCCGTCTGTTTCAAGCTCACAATTGTTTTCTGAAGCTCGATCCGTATTCTGTCAGGACAACCAGTTAGTTCCACATACATGGACGCCTTCGTGTACTTCTACATTACCACGGCCATGGGGAGAACCAGCAAAAAGGAGAATACCCACTGCTCGTCTTCAACCAACTTTTATGAGATGCAGTCCCTCGGGGGATAGGTCATCCCACAGTGAGCAGCAACAATCCTTGCCTAATGTCAAGCAACAACAGGATCAGGGCAATGATGTTACAATTGATGGGTAAGTGTCATGCTTCCAGTATAATTGAGTATTATTCAATTTAAACTACAACATAACGTCACACGTTTTGTGAAAGTTAATTTAACCTCTTAAAATTTTTGGAGTTTTTGTATAAGTCGAACAAGTGTAATATAATTGATTTATTTCGTGGCATAAGTACAAGCTGTGACAAGATTTGATAACACTATAAGGTTCCAATTTTTTCCATTAGTCTACATGAACTAATAATGGGAAATACTACAGCATTCATTCATTCAATAACCTAGCCTAAGAATTTATTAATAGATTTCGATTCATTAAAAATATAAAAGTTGTATTTGTTAACATTTGTCAATGAACTAACATGAATAACAAAAAACAAACAAACAGATTTTTGTTAAGTTACATGAACAAATATTATTATATACTGTATGCTTCGTCATAACTTCCTGTTGTTTTTGTATGGAATGGAGTCAGCACCTTTAAAGGGGCAGGTGCTCAAAGTATAAAAGGGGCACATGGGCACAAGGCTTTGCTCAAAATATCAATACAGCAATACTGTATATCGTGATGCATTCCTTGCTGAAAAAAATGATAAATTCCCTTATGCAGTTTCGAAAAAAGAAACAGAACAGAAAATCCCATTCTAATGTTTAAAAATATTATATTTGCACCTATTAATAAATCTGGGATTAGAACCTGAAGAGAATTAAATTGTCCAAACCTTAAAAGGATAGTTCACCCAAAAATGAAGATTCGGTTATCATTTACACCCTCTTATTATTGCAAACCTGTATAAATGTTTTTGTTCTGTTGAACACAACAGAAGATATTTGTAAGAATGTCAGTAACCAAACAGTTCTCATACCCCATTTACTGTCATAGTAGGGAAAATAGATGCTATGGGAGTCAATGGGGGATAAGATCTGTTTGGTTACTGACATTCAAATATCTTCCTTTGTGTTAAGCAGAACATGGATATTTATACAGGTTCTTGTGTTTGTTGATCGGTCTGGGCTGTGTTTCACAAAAGCATATAACCAACTATATGGTCGCAAGTTCCTTCGTAAAAGAAGAGTTTAACAACTCAAGTGATTTCCGAAAAAATCACGAACTTTCGCTAACAGCATCGCAAAGTTGCATGGTTGGAACTACAGGTCTCGAGCTGTGGTTAGAAACATAGTTCCTTGATATTATGACATGAAGACTTATATACATTATGCTTTTGAGCACAATAAGCAAGCAACATGCAGCGTCTTCCGCAGCAATCATTTAAATTAAGCATATGAACATTTTTTCAACACGCTAAACAGTACCATTAGTTCATAAGGCCATGTTACTAGGATTAAAGCTGGAGCGAGCAAAGGAGAGAATAAACAACAAGATTGCAGTTTTTTATGTCTTCTAGGTTGTCAAATGAATGAACGCGCTGTTTTTGATAAGTGTGCATGGAGGCAGCCGTACAGGCTCTAGGACCCTGGAGGAATCCCGGGGCAGGGTTGACGAAGGACAATTTGCCAATGAATGAAACATTTTAAAGGGCTTATATGACACGGCTAAAATGAATATCACATGTTTTATATGTAATGCAATGTATCCTCTCATTGCCCCGCCTCTATGAAAGCTGCAGATTATTTTCAAAGCTCATGGCTCTGAAAAGCGAGGTGTGCTCTGATTGGCCAGTTAACCAGTGCGTAGTGATTGATGGAATACTGCAAGCATGTGACAAAAATGTGACACCTCTGACCATATTTGGAACATCAGGTTCCTCTTCAATTGTACTGACAGGTACACCACCTTACATGTGTATATATTTGGGCGGTCTTTGTCAAATCAGACAACCAACTGACGTAGATTTGTGGGGGTGTGGTTACACGAGGGATTTCAGGCAGGTCTGGGTGAGCATTTGCTTTTAGATAGAATGACTCTTTTATTCCCACACTTTCATTTTTGCAATTTTTCATGTCTAATACATGCATGGCCAATTTATAACACACCAAAGACACAGAAAAAAACATGTATTCGCTCCATATGACCCCTTTAAAATAAAACAACAAAGGTCAAAAAAGGATAACAAAAGTAGTCTTTCAATGCAATGTCGACTGTAAAAGATTGTGCTGTATTCAGCTAGTTGCCAGTAACTTACTGTAGATTTATATTGATCTAATTTATTGGCAACAGTTTGTTCAAAGATAAATGAACATTAGACATGAATAAGTCTTTATCTTTACAAAAGAGACAATACAAAAACAGCCTCATGCAAAGCATTCTGGGAACCAAAAATCTTCATCAACCTTTTTCTGTAAACATTTTTCTAAATTTGGTTCCCAGAATGCTTTGCATGAGGCAGTTCTTTTATATGTTTTTACTGTAAAGATACAGAAAACTACAGTAAGTTACTGGTAGACTGCTGCCAGTAATACTGTAATTTACAATTACCCCACAACCTGTGTGATATCATCAACTATTGTTGAACCAATTTGGTTGAAAGATTGATCTCTGACAGTGTTAATGGTTTAGGGAAACAGTGAAACTACATTGTTCATTTCCCCAACAATGCATTGTACCATGGTTGTTAAGCGGTGAGTTATGTTGAGTTATGTACTTCATAATAATTGCATTCAATAAACAATTTGTCGTATTTGATTGAAAAACAGTTTGTTGAATGGGTCGGGTAACTTTGTCCCATTTAAATTTTGCCAAGTAAAGCTTCTTTCTTTAAAGTTGAATATATATCTTATAATAGTGTTTGTGACTAGAACCGAGTTGTGTTCACCTCTTTCTTTTAATCTCATCACTTTTGTTAATCTGGGTTAGGCTCAACACAATCCCTGAGATTAGCATCTGTGCCTCTTTAGGCGTTCTGGACTGTTACAGGCACCTGTCCCCATGCCCTACATAGGCCTTCCAATGACATCACTTCTGCTTTTGACACGATTACAATGGTGCTGATACAGTATATTTAAGATGCATCTGACAGACACCATTTGCAAACACTTGGGGCCATTTAGTTTATCTTTAGTTTTCATATTAATGTTATTATTTTTACAGGACGAACACAGTCTCCATATTACCAGAAAAAAACAGATCTGATAAGGGAGGCACAGACCAAGAACCATATACTGCTCATCTGAACACACACAGCGTGCTGGAGGGTGAAGAGATTGTAGATAAACTGGATTGACGCCTTCTCTTGGGAAACATTTCCTAAACCAAGAACACAATGCTTCAAAAAGTTAACCCAAAAAATTTGTCTGTGGATATTTAACACGTGGTTATTCTACAACATTCCTACATACTTTTTACATGTAGTAAAATCTGTATTTTGATGTGCAACACATAGTAAAGTCTTAATCTGTAACGGTTGTATATCTTTCACCACCTGTGTTTCAAACATAATATTGCAGCTTACTTTACCCTACCTACATATATTTATTTGACATTTACAGCAAAATGATATATCATTATATGCTCACTCTGAATCACGGTAAGGTAAGAAGACAGTTTTCATCACTGTTTATTATAGGAATTTGTTTTTATTCAGAAAAAATTGTGGATTGCAGCTTTAAGGAAAATCAAAACTTAAGCATCAAAAGAGTGCCACACGTTTTCTTTTGACCACAATCCATTCTCAAACTTATATTAGTGCCTCCACTTAAGCGTGGACTGCATTTACTTAAGATTTTTGATATGATTAATGTTTTGTATGTTTACAGCATTTCTATTTAGTTCTTGTTTTAAATTATTTCTGAATGTTCTCCAGTAATATGTCTCATATACAAACTAGCATTTGAATTTGTGTTGTGTTTGAAGTAATGTTCTGCATTTATTTGCACAGAAAATGTTACATTGCAGATTTCTCCATGACACATTATAAAATATGATGTGATCTTAAAAATAAAGAAAATATTAAACATGTGCACACGCTTTACATTGTTACTGCTGTATTGGACAAATATTTTACTATCCAGTAAGTGTTGTAAAGTTTGTTTCAATCAGTACAAAATAAATGCACACTGCTCCTGGTGAAGGAATGTGTCACTTTATTGTGAGACCGAAGGGCTCCAGAAGACCATTTATTACATTGTATACACATTCGAGAGTTTCAGACCTCGAAAGATTTTGAAGAAACGTGTGGACTCCGTCTAGAGTGACATTAACAACTGCATTCATCTCTTACATTTGATGACTGTTATCAGGGACGGTCTGGACCTAAAAAGTATTTTGTAAGATGACAGTTTTGAAAATGATTTATTAAAACTCATGCTTGTAAAGCATACATTTTGCTTAGTTGTGCAGACATCCCTAATGTGATATCATTTAAAGTATAGAGGAATTATCAGAACACAGTTTCACACTTAAAATACTAGAAAAAGTCGAAATAGCGTTTCTTTAAATTACTTGGACGGTTTATAATTTAAAGCAGTATTAGTTTTAGATTTACTATATCACCTAAATCACCCATAAAAATTCTTTAATCTTTTTTCGAACTGTGTAAAATGAGTTTTATGTTTTATTCCCGACTAATACTTCAACGTGTGGCCGATGTGCATGTTGCTTGTCTTAAAATATGATTAACGCAAATTTGTTTCATGTAGTTAGTCTTCAACATTCCTATGCAAAAGTGCATTCTCCCTATAATTGCTGAAAAGTAACTCTGAAAAGATAACCTGCTGGTTCAAATAAATGTGTAATTGTCCTATGGTAAAATGAAATGTATGGCTCTGCAAATAGATTCATATAATATATCAATTAAATTAATAAAATAATATGCATATATTAATTTAATATAATATGCTACTACCCTATAATATTCAGAAACTGCAAATGTGTGTTTAATTTCTATTCATTGAGCATTTTCCAATTGTATATGAAGAGTTTAGTTACAAATTGAGATAATTCAAAAAATCATGTTTTTATTGTGCATTCCAATTAATATCAATCAAATTGCAGTTGGTTTGTTTTGATTTAAGCCATAATACCTCAAAAATACAGCTAACTAACACATTAAAACACAATTAAAACATGATAACATAATAGAAAAATGGATTTGGAATCAAGCTCTTCATATGTGAGATAAATAATAATAATTTATCATTATTGTAATTATAAATACATTATAAAAACCGAAGTGCTTCTGGGCCAGCGTTTACAAGGTCCTTGTCCTAAAAGAGTCCGCTGAGAAAGTGTGGCTGTTTACACAAATGAAAGTGCAGCCCCATCTAGGGGATATAAGAGGACCTTAAATTATACGGACTTAAACTTTTGCATCTGAATATTAAAGCTTTTTTTACTAAATTAATACAAGGCATCAAGACATACTCAACCATGTCAAGTCTGTAAGAAAAATGTCGATCTTTTCTTTGACAAACGATTGCTTAAACATAGAACCTCCTATTTAATGTGTCCAGTCTATCCAAAAAATCGAAGAAATTCATTTAAAAAATGTATGTGATTTTTATCCTTCTCGAGAGTTTATATATTGTGTAAATTTTGTAACTCATTTTAGAAAAGACCATATTTTTTATTCAGAGCATTTTTGTTTCATCCCTGGACAAAGTGAGTTATTTGTGTCATTTTCTATTACAGTTTTTCTCGATTGGTTAAACACATTGCTTGGAATTATGCCTCATATTCTCAAAACAGTGAGCACAAATCCATAACATCTCACCCAATTCCCAAAACATCCGATTTTAAGGTCAAAATGAAGCTCTATTCTCAAAACCATTCAACTTGGCTAAAAAAACTAACTTTTCCCCCAGATATGACACACAAGCCCTCAAAAATGCAAGAATGAGCTTTAGGAAAAAATAAAAATAAAACATTACACTACTGTAAAGTAGATGAAAATGATCTTACAAGACAAGAAAAGTTCAAACACTGAAGAACTATATGAACTGGTCATGCAACACAATACAGTACAGAACAGCACAAATCACATTTACATTCAGGTATTTAGCAGATGCTTTTATCCAAAGCAACTTCAAGAGAACATACAGGAAACAATACAGTCAAGCGATTTGTCAATAGGAATGTCAAAAAATATGGCATCCTCTGCAACATTGGCCCAATTTTGTAAGAGTACTGTATACTTTTTACTGCAAAAATACAGAGCAGGTAAAAAAGGCTACAAATGCACAATTGTAAACTTGACAATCACAAATTTGAGGCATTGCAAGTGCTACAGTTTACTGGATACAGAAAGGTGAAATTTCTCCCATATGAAGTGTGTATTGTGATTATTCTCTATGTTTGAGTATAATAACGCCCAGTAGATGATTCTAGGAGGCACAATTACCTTTGCTTATATTGATATTATCCTGAGATTCTGATTGGTGTGTCATCAGTTTTGCTGCTGAATGTTAAATGTGAGCTATTTGAGTTTACGTCCTGACACTTCAGGATCGATGCAATTGAATTGCCATTGCATTTACATGAAGGTGGTTATGAGGACAATATGTTTCACATAGGTGTGTTTATTCCACATATGCTATAAATTAAACAAAAAACCTGCTAATGGAACTAATTAATGGATACCAGCTGACATTCTCGCCCAATGAGCATTTAACCCTTACGACAAAAAACGTGGCTACTATGGTTAAACATTGGTTCCTCTTCAGTCGGTCTCTCGACGTTGTGTTGATAGACAGACTGGGTTTGATCATGAGAACCTATCATCTCCGAGAGGAATTTAAAATGCCAACGGGCTTTGGTGAATGGCATACGCCCGCCAGTCATGAATTGTCACAAACTGTCTATCATCTTTTAATTTGTGTTCATCAGCACGCTAATTAACTCAAAAGTTTTCTACGGACCACTTGCCATCACGCCCTAGTTATCTGTAACTTAATTGCATGGGGTTGAGAAACAGGATGATATAACAGGATTACTATCTCTCGTCCATCCAGATGGCCCTACAAAACAATTCAAAATTTGTTTCAACAATACTGTACAAAAACACTTCAGAGCAAGAATAACATTAATGATAAATGAGTAACTGTCCAAAGTGATTCATGTACAATGTTATTGGTCACCTGTTTACTGAAACCAGGGATGACGCTCAATCTCCTTCAAACTGGGCCGGCCATCTGGATTTCCATGAAGACACCATCGAATCAAGTGTCAACATTCTGTTATGTAAAACACAGTCCTTGTCTTCAACAACACGGAAGAGCAAATCACGTCCTTATGTAGGCATGATATCGGTCCCTTTGGAAGTTTTCTCTCTCTTACCTTCAGAGAGGTACCGCGGTATGAACGGTTGGTTTTCGATGATTTGCCATTCGTAATCAAACGGGAGTGATCCGCACAGGATTCTATACAACGTGACTCCAACTGACCACACAGTCGCAGGTCTGGCATAGTACCGGCGGCTGTGAAACCACTCAGGCCGATGTGAAGAGAAAAGTGCCTGAGAGAACGACAGGGATGGAAAATTAAGGAAAAATGTCCCAGATAACCTGTAGGAACTTAAAATCACTGAGAGGAAGGTCTTTCCTTCAAAGACTTTGCCAACCTGCAAAGCTCCTGTAGGCCGTGTTCTTCAGGAAATCTCCACACCCGAAATCCAGCAACTTGACTTCCTCGTCCTTGCGGATGAGGATGTTTTCGGGCTTGACGTCCCGGTGGAAGACTCTTCTGGTCTCGCAGTGTTTGAGAGCTTTGATCAGTTGTAGCATCACCCTCTTGGCCGTCTTCTCGTCCATAGAACCGATGCGTGTACAGAACATCTCAAGATCCTCGCATGGATCAGGGAGTTCCAGGATCATCACGTAATGATTCGGCTGCTCGGACCAGTCCACAAGACGCACGATGTTTGGACAGACCGGACGTGAACTGAAAATTATCATTAAATCCATCTCCAATGGTACCAAAACCTGCAATGAAGGAAGATGTTCCAAATATAATTCACATGTTTGACACCCAAAAATCATGCAGAGACTTTTTCCTTCACTTTAAAGGTCCTGTCAGAAAAATCTAGCGGCAAGGTTACGAATTGCAACCAACCGCTCACTTCGCCCCTCCCGTTCGAAACATTACGACGGCTGACAGATCATGGCCAATTATATGCAAGGTGACCCGCGGTGTATGCATGTAGATAGAAATAGGTCATTCTACATAAGGTTTTTATGTTATAAAAACATAAGGCTTCATTGTGTGAGATCTTTTCACACCTCTGAAGACATAGTTATGTAAATTACATTGCATTTCTGTTAATAGATCCTCCAAAAATTTACACACTTGACCTTTAAACAACACAACGCTGTATTGCTCATCATTTCAAATTGAACAAACACCTTTTGGTTTTGTTCGAGAAGTGTTTTATGTGATCTTGATATTGTGTTGTTTAATGTAGTGACATGAATACAATAGCATACATAGTGCAAGTGTCTGTGTCGCTGTAAATGTGAAATAAATAGAATTGAAAGTGGAACTTGAATGGCTCCCCACCATCTCTACCTGGTCCTCAGGGACAAAAATATAATGACAATGAACATACAGATTGTTTCTGTGTTAAAGAGTGAAAATGTGAAAGTGTGAAACAGCTGTTTAACAAAAGGGGACGAAAACGACTTACTTGCAAACCATCGGATATGCGGGTCCCAGCATACACGCAGCCAAATCCACCTTCCCCCAGCTTAGGACCTTTTACATATGGCATCCCTATCAGGAGAAAAATGTCAGAGTGAAATAAAAGCAACGATAAAATACTAAATAATGAGTCATTTTCACTCACACACATATAAAACATTCCAAAACAGCAAATGAATCACTGGTGGATCAGGAGGTTGTCTAATGTCTCATGTTTTATGTGGGCCAAAAATCTTACGAGAGTCAAAATATCTCGAAGGCAAATCATTGAAGAGACACACAATTCATTTCATGTACTGTAAGCAAAGTCTTACCTTCGATGGCCTTGAAGTCTGGTGTGATGGCGGGAGAGGGCTGGTCTTCCTTTCTCAGCTTATTATTCGGATGCTTGCTGTCTTGTTCTCTTTTTCTTTTCTTGGAGACTCTTTTCTTCTCTTGGGCATGTTGCTGTTCTTTAGGCTGGATTGGGGGCTTATCATCATCAAGACGTCTGGGCAATGTCGGCCTGTGGCACAGACATTCAGCGTCTTGTTGGCCGGTTTTTCTTTTTCGGGAAACACATCCATTCTGCAAGGCACCTGTAATACCTGAATAAGTACAGGTGTAAAGGGACACGTATGGGAAAAATCTATCATTGAGGATCTGTGCAAAAGATTATGTATGAAGTGTCTTGTATGGGATGATGTTTGTTTTTCTAGACATTTCATGTACATTATGTAAAAAACATGTTTCCTGTTCATGCAACAATTAGCTTTAGTCAATTGTTTTCATTAAAAGCAAATCTAAGAAAATCTTGAAATCACTTATGGTCACTTGTATGTATTTGGCTTTTGAGGTTTACCCAAAAACATGAAACATGCTGATATGTTTCATTCATAAACAAATCATAATAAAGAAGTAAGAGATTTGTGTAGATGATTAACCTCGCTCTTTGTCTACACTAGTCTTGTGTGTTGACACCGGTGAGGCCTGGACTGGCTTTGACAGAGGTTTAGGAATGGGATCATTCCTTCCTTCGATCCCGATCAGACCGTCTCAAAGGACTTCTAGACCTGTAACGCTTGTTCTCCTCATCAGGAGCTTTTTCACTCTGGTGGAGGCGGGTGATACTTAAATAACAGAATATATTGTTATTATTTTACCATCACTTAACTTGATTTGTGTTTGAGTGTTACAGTACTAAAGATATTTGTGGCAAATACTGGACATCATCATCATCATGATGTCAAGGACACACTGGTGGTGGATGCTGGGATCGAACCAGCAACCTTTGATTTAACAGTTCAGTTGTCTAACCCATTAGACCACCATCTCCACTTTAAATCGAAAAAGAAATTTCTGATAATACCAAAAGCTCTGACGAAACACACTCGACGTCTGACAAAAGTCTCGTGAAATCTCTCAGTAAAATGAAGACATTATATGTTCTGCCTGCAAAAACAAACGCGCTTCTGCGTTCTAAACCTTTATGACGCAACGGGTTTTGATTCAAACTGCGCATCATCTGCTCAGTGGAAATGTAAAACGTATTTATATAAATAAAGCTTTGTGAAAGAAATAACAGTCCTGTTGTCTTATAATGTGTTTGTCTTCTGGTTGCTGATGTGGGATGAGAAAGCAACTGTCTACATAAACTGAATTTTTCAAATCTGGTTTGTTGCCCACCAGTTCCTTACAATCTTAATAATAATAATACCTTTATTTTTATTTTTATATAGCGCCTCTTACCTTCTCATTCAATCAAATACAAAAAATAAAAATAACATTCATATTTCATATAAAAAATGCTGACATTAAAAACAATTGTTATGTTAACTAAACTCTGTATTTATTTGTTTATTTTGTATTTGAATTACACAAGTCAAACATTTTGGAAATATAAGAAATATAAGAAATACACAATCGCGTTGAATTAGCTTTAAAATTGGGATTTAAGGATTTCAATTCTTTGAGTGTGATTCAAAATGTTGTGAATGAACAGGTTTAAATACAGTGAAATTATTATTTTGTCAATTGGATTTTTTAATAATTGAGTTATTTTGAACATTAGGGTTGTGACAGGGCTTAGTTGATATGTGTTGACTGTTGGGCAAAAGAAAAAAAAAAGTGTTGATGAATCAAGGTAAATAGATTATTTAAACTTTTTACAACCGTAAACCGTAAATAAAACACACTCTTTAAATTAAACTAAAGGTTACTTCACCTATATGGTTAAATTTTCAGTCATCGTTAGATTTATTTGCACGAAGCAAATTTTTCACATCTTTATCAAATGAACAGCCTATCTGAATCAATTTATTTTCCAACCTTCAAAACGAGTTAATTAGACATTTCAGATTAATCAATTTACATTAAATTCAAGAATAAAATAGCAAAAAATGGTGCTCTAGATCATTATAGTGTCTATGAAGTAAAATGAACATCCATTCTAACGTTAGAAGAAGTACAATAAACAGTTAGATAACGTCAGATATTTCATTAAATCACATTAAAACTACGTGATATTTTATCACTATTTATCTTTTTTTAAAGACGTATCGTCGTATATTTCCGATACGATTGGTTCTCAAAGTGGAAAATATTTAGAACTACTCAGTGTCATCTAAAGACTGAACAATATAATACTTATATAATATAATATATTATAAATATATGAATGAAGGGCCCCATCCGATCTAACGTCTCTAACGTTACTCACCTATTTGAAGATGAACTTTGTTCCTTTCCTGTCACAACAACCTCTCATTTGGATTCACAGTTGATATTTTTGCCAAACGGGAGATTTTCTCTTCAGTTGTTGTGTTTCTGAAGAATGTTTTTCTTCTTTTGTAATAAACTAACGTTTCACTCGCTCTTACAGTCGTGTTGGGAATGTGATATCACCTGCCATTCATTACGCATAGAAGAAAAATTAAAATAATAGAAATATCTCAGTGCATTATGGACATCATCAGGGTATAGACAACTTTGAACGTTTGTGATTGAAATAAATGTTGATTTGTAAGCTGTAGCAACGATCTTTTGTATTTGTTTAGAAACTGACATTCATGGATTCATGGTCACCATTTTAAACATTACATTGTAATAACCTAAATGTATATTTATTTGCACACCTGAGCCGATCTGAGTCAAAGTCAGGGACGTTTTTTGATAATTAAGTGTAAAAAGAGTCCAATTAAAAAAACAAAAAATAGACAGAGAGGCACATTAACATAGAGATCTTCTATTTGGTTTCTTAAAATAATTGAAGCTCTTAAAAAACTACCAAAATCACATGAAAATAAATTAAAAGATGGTTTAAATTTGACCATTTCCATACGCGAATGTAAGGAATTCAAATCACCCATGAAAAACATATTGTCCTCCAAAAGAAGATGAGGAATTTACAATGACATCACATTGAAAGAAAAGGTGATCAAGAGTTTTGGAAAAGAAAAACCACAAGGACCCATATCAAAATTAAACTTTGTTTGTAAAAATTCAAATAGGCCTTACAGGGTAAATCTTAAACACAATTTTGCACATTAACCTTACCATTGCCACAGGGTATGATAAATAGAAAACCAAATCTTTATCCATAACTTGAGCTACCACACCTCCCAAAAAATAACACTGATAATGTCCAATAATAATGAGAATACGTTTAAATTCTATATAGATAAGTTTATTATTACATTTGGTAATAAGAAGGTCTACACATTTATCCATAACTTTAAATGTTTTTCTCACAGCCTTTTACTTTAATTTTAACTTTATATTGGTTAATAAAACCATACATTTCCATTGGCATGTAATAAATCCTGAATGCCTTCATTGTATCAATACTCGTTTATGAAAATTAGATTTTTTTGGACCCTCAATATGATGGAATAACTGTTACCATATTAAATGGGGCTTTGATAAACACTCAAGAGACTCGTTCAAACCTCCTTGTTCATACTTAGACTTACGTAAATAGTTAGTAAAAAAGTTTCATTGTTTAACATAAAATAAAATTTTTAAGAATAGAATTTAAGATAGAACAGGAGACAAATATGACCACCGAGTGTGGAGACCTTTCCGCTGACGTCAGCAGTACGCACATCAACATCCGGGTCACAGAATTTCACGGAAATTTCAAGTATCGAAGCATTTCCTCCTATTAATTGTGATTACACTGTCATACGCTAACAACACGATCTTAAATCCGACAGCATTGATCTTCAGAACACAGAAGAGCTGGAATAAGACGCACGTGCTGCTGGTACGTGACACCGCACGCATATCAAATCTGTACGACGCCGTTGAGCAGCAGCATCAGTCTGTGTATGTGACTGATGATGGTCTGATGTATTTCACGCAGATGTGCGGCGATGAGCAGCAACAGTCACCCTCTGCGGCCCTTGAGCTCGGTGTCAGAGATCGATCATGTGCACCTGTTGTCCGAGCAGCTGGGTTCTCTCGTGTCCGGCCACGAGTACAGCGATGTCACGTTCGTCGTGGAGCAGAAGCGCTTTCCAGCGCACCGAGTCATTCTCGCCGCACGATGCCATTATTTCAGGTAACGTTAATACAAACACATGGTAGGTTTTATTCATTACAAATACTGTATGTGCCATATTTACTGACGTCAAAGCTTAGTGACCCTGACACGACACCACCTTCAACTCTATTAATGATGATGTGTAATGAGTAAAAGCCCCTCCCCCTAATATAAGAGCACTTATCATTTGACAAGTGGACATTACTATGATTTAATATGTTGTCATAAATGCATGAAATAAGAACAACTTGCTAGCTGTTTCCAAATCAAAACTAAATCAAATACTTCTAAAAGGTGTTTTGTTCATAATTGCAATAGCCAGTTTACAATTTCTATGGAAACGTTAGATATTGTTCCCAATGTTACCCTAAACCATATTTGGGATGCTTTCCTATAGATGTCCTTCCGACGCAATGTGGAAAATTTGATAAATGTGTGATTTGCTTTTTAGTTAAAGATTATTGTCATTTTTATAACTAGGTCGTTGTCATTTTAATGCATCTATCAGAGGTTATCATCTCGAATAAAGCCTCAGAGTACTTCAGCATCAGATCTGTATTCTGATATTTAAATTAATGAAAAACTGATTATTGTCATGTTAATGGATTCTTTCTGTAATATCAGTTAGACAAAGTATTAGTCAGTAGTTTACAAAACCATTATGTATATGTAAAACACTAATATTTGATTAAAGTCCTGCTTTACTTTATGAATATATTAAATTGTGATGTGGATCCAGAAAGCCTCACCTATTGATGCAATTGAATACTTTTAAGCTAAAAGCAGCTGATTTGAATGTCGAACAAAATCAATGCATTAAACACGATTATGTTCAAGTTTTGCTGGCGTAAATGAACTGAATCTCATCGTCCTCAGGGCTCTTCTGTATGGAGGAATGAAGGAGTCACAGTCTCAGGCCGAGGTGTGTTTGGAGGACACACGAGCAGAAGCGTTTGGGATGTTGCTCCAGTATCTGTACACAGGAAGAGCCAGTCTCAGCTCGGCGCGGGAGGAGGTTCTGCTGGACTTCCTGGGTCTCGCCAACCGTTACGGCCTGCAGCTGCTGGAGGACTCGACGTCAGAGTTCCTGCGAACCATTCTGAGTACTCACAACGTTTGTTTGGTGTTCGATGTGGCCAGTCTGTACTCCCTAAACTCCCTCGTCGCCGCCTGCTGCTCGTACATGGATAGACACGCTCCGGACGTCCTGACCTCCGATGGCTTCATAACGCTGTCTAAGGTAACTTTGATGAATATCACCTTCCCACTCTTGTTCATTTTACCAGTACGTTTAGAAAACAAATAAGTAATGAATAATGAGACGTGTCATTGACATTTTGTCTCGTTGATGTTGTCTCTGATCATCCTCTATGAATGTAATATTTGTGCGGCGCGCAGGCGGCTCTCTTGACGGTCGTTCGGCGAGACTCCTTTGCGGCCAGCGAGCGGGAAATCTTCCAGGCGTTGGCTCGCTGGTGTCGGCAGAATTCTGAGGGGACGCCCACCCAGGAAGTGATGTCAGCAGTGCGTCTGCCCCTCATGACTCTGACGGAGATGCTGAACGTTGTACGTCCCTCAGGTCTGGTCAGTCCGGACGATCTCCTGGATGCCATCAAGACGCGCTCTGAGAGCCGTGACATGGACCTGAACTATCGCGGCATGCTCAGTGAGTCTTGATTCCTCATCATCTATAACTGCTTGGTTATAAGTAGAGAGAGACGACTCTGTGCATTGATGCTGTCATGGTACTGCCACGACACAGATATTCAAGTTTCTGTGTTTGATGTGTTTAGTTCCTGAGGAGAACATAGCCACCATGAAATATGGTGCTCAGGTGGTGAAAGGAGAGCTGAAGTCTGCGTTACTGGATGGAGACACTCAGAACTACGATTTGGACCACGGATTCTCCAGACACCCCATAGAGGACGATGGACGAGCGGGGATTCAGGTCAAACTCGGCCAGGCTTTTATCATCAACCACATCCGCATTCTCCTGTGGGACCGAGACAGTCGGTACACCCCCCCCCAAACACACACACAATAATTCATCATAAATTACTTTCAATTACATCAGGCATATCTGTCTGTAAGGCCCTAGTGAGCAAACTGTAGAAAAAGTTAGATGTACCAACATGACGAGATGTTACGAAAATAAAAACCTCATGTCATGATTGTATACACAGTATCCTCTATTTGCCAAACCTGATAGCACACATACATCTGCAAGACGTTTTTATTGTTTCCTCATCTGAAACGAGTTTTCCTGTCAGATGTCATATAGACATCTAAAAGACGTCTGTAAGAAGTTTGATTTAAAATGTATGAAAAAGCACCCTTTCTAAGATGTCGGTCAGATGTGTTTACACAACGGATGTTTTCCAGATCTTTAGCAGACGTCTTACAGACGGACCTGTGCCATCTGGGTGTCACTCTGTCTCCCCCTGTAGGTCGTATTCATATTACCTCGAGGTGTCTGTGGATGAGCTGGATTGGGTTCGAGTTGTGGATCACTCAAAGTTCCTGTGCAGGTCCTGGCAGAATCTGTACTTCTCTCCGCGCGTGTGCAGGTACAGACGCTCGGCGTATAGTCTGGTTCACATTGCCGTTTATTCAGGCTAAGCTTAGATGACAATGCTGAACAGTCAGAATGAAACTTGTCATTTTGGTAAACGTATTGTGAGCCATTATGTGTTTTCACTCTTCTCAAAGAAATGCACTATTTTTGTCTGAAACCAACGAAACAATGTGATATTGTGTCTCAGGTACGTGCGAATTGTGGGAACACACAACACAGTTAATAAAGTCTTCCATCTGGTGGCTTTTGAATGCATGTTCACTAACCGTTCCTTCACGCTGGAAAAGGGGCTTGTGGGTAAGAAAGCTTCAGATCTGTAGATTATGTATGTTTGGTTCTGATATTCATCGGCCTCTTGTGTCCTACGTGTGTTTTTTTAGTGCCCAGTGAAAACGTGGCCAGCATCTCAACGTGTGCCAGCGTGATCGAGGGTGTGAGTCGCAGCAGAAACGCTCTGCTGAACGGAGACACGCGCAACTACGACTGGGATTCAGGTTATACATGTCACCAGCTGGGCTCCGGGGCCATCGTCATTCAACTGGCTCAGCCTTACATCATCAGCTCTTTACGGTGCGTTTGCATGTCTTTTCAAGCACCCTCAAGACAGTTTGTATCAATTTAAAGTGCATTTCATTTGATACTAGTGACGTTAGGTTTAGGGGCGGAGCTTTATTACTGCTTTATTGTAATATTAATACGTTTTTGCATTCACATTATTTCAAGTTCCTTATTTAGAGAATATTTATGAAGTTCCCTAAGATGAGGCGGATCCTTTCCGAAAAGGGTTTTTACGTGATATCAGACATTTCTAATATGCAAACGAATGGGCGGGGCTTGGTGAAAAAGTTTACGCCATCCTAAGGCACAGATACAAAGTTTTTAAAGCTGCAGGTTTGAAGAAGAAGCATTGATTATAGGACGTGCTTTACATTTCAGGCTGTTGCTCTGGGACTGCGACGAACGCTCGTACAGTTACTACATCGAGGTCTCCCCAAATCAGCAGCACTGGACGAAAGTAGTGGACCGAACGCAAGTAGCCTGTCGGTGAGCATCTCTGCGTGCATTGTGTCTGTTCACATGAATGTGTATGTCATGTTTACATCAGCTGTGTTATTTTCCTACGTCAGATCCTGGCAGACGCTGACCTTTGACAAACAACCTGCATCGTTCATTCGGATTGTTGGAACACACAACACTTCAAATGAGGTGAGTGAGATTCGGTATTGCATTAAGACGTTATAATTCATTACAACAGTGTGCATTATAACATCCTTGATGTGACAATAACAGAGTTTAGGTCATTTCTGTCTGTAACGTGTGACCTTTGACCCCTGCAGGTTTTTCACTGTGTGCACTTTGAGTGTCCCACACAGTTTGAAGCTGGAGTCGTGGAGGTCAGCCCGGGAAACGCGCAACCTGCCGGCCCGCCCCCTGCTCAGCCTCCATCATCATCACACCTCTAACATGAAAAACTCGATGTGAATGAGATTCGGTTCACAGATTAGCACTTGTCTGATTGTCGCAGGCCGTGTAATAATCATGACACTTTCTGAATAAGCTAATATTTTATTATGAAGTGATTTGTATGTTTTTGATTTGTTATTTATTATGAGGTAGTTGATTGTGAATGTCAGTTATTCTGATAGCATCCTAAAGCTCATTTTATTTATTTAGAGACACGTGCTTTGGTTTAGTACTTGTTTTGCTTTTATTGTTTTCTGAAGATCGCACTGTAGAAGTTATAGCAGGATGAACATAATTCTTCTGTTGAGGCACATTCCAATTGAATCATCATCCTCAATAAATCTGACTAAAATGCACATTTAAACAAGTTCAGTGTTGTGTTTTAGACTTTAAATATACTGAAATTTACACTAGAAATAGATTTGACTTTCATGTAGTCATGTTCGTTTGATCCTGAACATTATTTGCTCAATACGTGATTCTCTAAACCAGTCTTCCGAGATGTAGTAATAGAGTTTCTCTGTGATTGGACTGAATTCCGATGTGCACATTTTTGCAAAGCTGTAAATAGCATTTCATGTGCAGGTGTGCGTATTCATCTCTGTTTTTATTATCAGAACTTATAAATAAAGTGTTTTGCAAACTATACTGGCTGATGTGAGTACTGTCATTTTGAATAATGCAATTCACAAACCCTATGATAGTCATGAAAATAGCAGCTATTTATATCTTAAGTGTGAGGTCATCCTAAAGTGAAACTGTTTTAACAATATGGTGCTGTATCATATTCATACGCATGACAACTGTATAGATTGTGGAATCACAAGGGAATGTTTATTTTGTTTGGTTTTTACATACGGAGTAAAGTTCTGTTGCTAGGTCCAGTTTTCCTTTTAAAAAAAGGACCCCAAGAGAAACAATTATTTTGTAACGCCCTTCCTTTCAGGAATATAAAAAAGAATCAGCATCATCTTTGAGAAACTCTAGAGAACTCATGTTATCAGTACTCATTAATTGGTAGGTATATGCAGCAGCATACAATAAAGTTTATACTAAATGTTTATTAATAATGGAAATATAAGATTTTTTAAAGGAAAACAGATTTCAGAAATGCAACAGGAAGGTGAGAAGTACTGTTTGATTGACGGATGAACAAGAATTCATCTCCAGAGTTCCTTCATGTCTCAACCATACATTCTGAAATCCAACAAACAAATATTAAAAAATTCATGAGCTCTGTGTATCATGACAATACAAAAATAAACAAAAGTACCTCATGGATTGAAAACACGTTTTATTTTTAATAAATGTCACAGCAATACTGACGTGACAAACAGACTTATCGAGATCAAATGAATACAGCTTCAACAAAAGTAAAACACTTTAAACCAAATAATAATTTGAAAAAGATATCATGTGCAATATCATTAACAGATGACCGAATGATGATGGTGGTCTTCTACTTTAAAACACTGCACCTGTGAGAACAGCTGAAATACTGCAGTGAGCTCTCGGCATGTGTCCTGCGTCTGTACGTGTGTAACCTGTGTGACAGGTGACAGAAACAGCAGCTCTGAATCTTTTCACGTCACCTCACTCATCTGAGAGGGTCACGGGGTCATTCCCGGTGTCTTTAAGACTAGAGCAAAAAGCTGGATGCGTCATTCACACGGATGAGGGGCTGTGATGTCACGTGACTCAGGAAGCATCTGACGGCACGTGTTCCTCGAATCCTTCGCTCTCTCGGACCAGCGCTCTCTCCAGTATCACGCGGCCCTCTTTATAGCGCTGGCTTTCCTCTGTGGCGAACTCATAGATCCAGCCCAGTTTACTGTTGCAGTTTTTACAGCTGACATCACGCACCATGTGTCGTCCCGTCAGCATGACCCTGTCCTGGACTTCACTGTACTGCAGGTTCACCACCTGAAAAACAAAACACACGCACAGATTTACAACCGTCTCTCACCGTCTCACATTAAAGGTATAATATGTAACATTTTTGCAGTAAAATATCCTTAAACCACTAGGCCAGTGTTACATATTTTGCTCAGTTGAGTACTTACAATATCTCAAACGTTTCCAACTATTTGTAAATAACCAGTGACACGGGCCGTGTCTGGCATTGCATGTCAATGGCATCATATCCTAGTTACCAAAGACACTAGATGGAACGTCTGCAACCTTCAGTGGAATGCAGGAAAGGAGACTAGAGGCCGTTATATGATTTGATGAGGTACCTCACGTGATTCATGTAAGCCATTGTGCCTCCTCCAGACCTGATCTCCCTAATAACACAGTCTCTGACGTTACCCCGTTTTCACCTTTACTGCTGTAGAAACCATGTCAACACAGTCTCGTGGGCAAATGTGAAAGTATTGTTTTGTTGCGTCTATCAAGCAACTATATTGTTTTAGGCAGGCGTTATGGGGCACAATTATTCTTTACTGTTTGCAGCTGGTTCTGTCAACAAAGACATACTGGTAAACCAAATGACCCAAGAATAGTTTGGGACAAGAAGATATAATCAGGAGAGATCAGAGTAGGATCAATTTCGGTGTGGCTTTTCCTAAATGAGACGACAGAGACGCTGATGTTGCATGTGTTTTCATAGACAAGCACAGTTTAGATTCATTTACTGAAAGGAAACATATGATTATTATATCCATCAACAAGGTTATTCTTATTGTTAGAATGTCTTTTTCTTAATTTAGCAGGAGTGTCATGTATATATTTACTGTACGATCAGTAATCATTTTAAGATTAATAATTATACATTTATCTTATGAATAACGTCTAATTCACTATAATGAAATAAAATCATGTCATCAAACGCAAAATGTAAACAACTTTATTACTTTCATCAGCCATAAACATGTCTTGTTAATATTAGCGGTGGAGTTCCACGCTCCTTCAGCGTCATCAAGCTACGCAGTTGTTGTTGTTTTGAATGTGCGCCATCTAGCGGCGGCTTTTATAAACTGTACCTTTAATGCGGACTACCAAGCAGAGTTTGAATTGATCGGTGGTTAAGGGGGTCCTGGACATCTCATAGGGGCATGTTTCTATAGGTTTAGAAGTTTCTTTACCTTGTTAAAGAGAAATGCTCGTCCGGTTGCGCCGGTGAAGCGCGTGGATATCAGCTCTGACCGGTTGGTTAAAATCGTGTCGCAGTTTGCACAAGAGAAGAGTCTCGTGCCTCCGATGTGATCCAGAAAAATCCGACCCATTGCGCGAGACCTGTGACAGATCAACATGACGTCATTCTGACAAATTGACGTGCACGCGAAAGCAGGATTAAGTGGAAAAACAACATTACACACTAACAATACAGTTTAACACACAACAGTTTCATCTTCACACATGAGATCAGACTGTAACACGTCATCAATCTGATGTGACAAACACGATCACAACAGAACTGTCATTTTTTTAGTAACGGCGAGCTCACCGTTTACCGTCAAATGAAAGCAAGAAATTTCGTCTCGTTTGCTTTCACTTCTGCTCTTTAAACTCTCTCTTCTCGTTCGGACCCTTCTCCGGTCTTCCGTCTTCTTCCTTTGGTGTTGTTTGCTAACCAACTTTAGCGGTGCATACCGCCACCCACTGTGATGGAGTGAAACAACTCCCGCATAGAACAACAAGGGACGATCATTATTTATTCTGTATCTAATATAAATTAATTTCTAAGCTGAATGAATGCAAGTTATATAATTATAAGAATGTGAAAGTTATAGTTTGAACATGATTTGTTCAATATATATATATATATATGGACTCTACAATCACACACATATTGTATTGGTATCGAAATCAACGACACTGGTCTTAAAAGTACCTGGTTTTGAATCATAAACGAGTTATCACCCATCCCTAAGGGACATATTGTTTGCTTAAAATGAAAAAATGAATTAGGCCTATTATAAAAGTAAGCAGCTACAAGAGGCTGTGCTTTATGGTGAATAAATCACGTCTGGGACATCTGGTGCTCAATGTGAGGAGTGTTCAAGACAAGACCAGCACTCTTCAAATTCATAAAAACGATTCATATAAACCTCACCATAAAAATAAAAAAATACAACGTAATGGAAAAGGCCCTTTTTAATGTTCGTATAAAATCAAATTTCAAAATGAATCCATTTGTATACATTTTGTTGACATATTTGGCATAATCACTTCATTCATTTCTATCCCTTGCAAAACATTTAAAAAATAAGCAAAATGTCTTACTTCCAATCACAGTAATTATGTTAACATCAACAACTGAATTATCACCAGATGTCAACAAGATAAATGTATTACTTTAGTTACATCAAAAAAAGTAAGCTTATGAAATATGATTGGTTAATTTATGTATTATCTACATTGTGAGATCACAAACTTCCACTTTTGAATTAAACCAGCTAAATCTAAATCCAGGATAGAGAGGTTTAGTGAATGTGGTGCTGATGCTGTGGATGAGGGTCATTGTGTCAGAGACGCTGAAGAAGGACAGAATTCCTGCTCTCTCATCCACATACACTCCTATTCTATTAGATCTGATCTTTACAGAGAGATCAGTCTCTATGTTATTGTGACTGAATGAGTAACTGGAGCCACAGAACAAACTCCAGGACTGATCATTACATCCAAACAAACACTCATCACCCTCTCCCTTCCTCATGATGCTCTTATATGACACTGATATAAACACACAAACACCATTCCACTCAATCTCCCAGTAAGAGCGTCCACACACACTCTCTCTACACAACACCTGACACACATCATCAAATCTGTCTGGATGATCAGGATACTGATGCTGTGTGTAAGTGTGTGTAATCTCTCTGTTGTTCTCAGACAGATGGAGGCGTTTATTCACTGTGTTTAGATCCAGAGTCAACTGAAGAGAATCTGAGGAACATAAAACACATCATCTGCATCTTAACATCACAAAAGTAATAAATCAGAGAAATATTGAGATATTCTTCATTGTTGACATCAGACTTCACAGAAGAAAATCATTGTGTTCATCTCAAAGCAAACTGAACACGCACACACATTATTTATTCAACCAATCAGGTTCTCTTGCTCAAAACAAGCACTCAATGAAGCCGTATGTTGTGACGTTTGAAGAATGTGTCACTCAGTGTCTTCAGGCAAATATCTGATGGTCAGAACATGTAACATGAAAAGATGAATTTACTTATATGTGTGTTGTTTATATTCTGCATGTAGATGAGTTTAATCATTCATTAGTATTATGTTGTTAGTTTTGTGAGGAGTTCATCTGTCAGCTGTCATCCAGTACAGACGCTCTTTCTGTCGTCTTCATTAATGTCACAAACTAATATTTGACACCATATGAACTAAAGATGAGATTCTTACACAAACAATAATTCACTGATTCAAATCATTTGTTCTGGACTAAATCAACAGCTGTTGATATCACACGTGTCATGAGATTCTTCATTGTTGTGTTTCTCTGTAAAGTTTGTGTGTTTGATGATGTTTAATAAGAGATGTAGTGGATGTGTTGATGTGTTTGTCGTCACTTACACTGGAGGAACTGATCTCTGGTCTTGAGTTCAGGACTGTGAATAATCTCTGTGTGTTTCACTTGAGAAATAAACAGACATTTGATTGTCAATCATGTCTCATGAAATCATTTGTGTTTCTACATGATAACAGCTGATGGATTGTAAAGAGTCAATGAATGATACTTCACCTCTCTCAGAGATCTTTTCTAGCTCTCGTGTGCACAAATGCTCCAGTTTGTCTCTCAGATGAGATACAGATGTGATGACATCATCAAAAGAGAGGAGAGAGCTGACAGTGATGCTGGACAGAGAGTCTGTAGATCCATGAGGAGCAGAGAGAGACGACAAACTCTACACACACACACACAGAATGAAACACATGTTGTTGTCTATCTAAAGAGCACTGGGCTGTTTTTCACATCACATCTCTGTTACCTGCAGCAAATGGATGTGATGTTGTGTGTGTAAAAGCTTCTCCAGCTCAGCGTCTCTCCTCCTCAGATCATCAATCTCCTGCTTCAGTCGCTCCAAGAGTCCTTCAGCTGAACTCACTGCAGCCGTCTCCTGATCTCTGATCAGCTGTGTCACCTCAGAGCGTCTTCTCTCAATGGATGAGATCAGTTCAGTAAACATCATCTCACAGTCCTCCACTGCTGTCTGTGCACACCGCTGTTACACACACACACACACATTACTGTGAGACACACTGAGACTTCACTGAGACTCTTCTGAGATCTTCTGCTCCAAACTCACCTTGTGAGACTCCACAACATCTCTCAGCTCCTGAATGTCTTTCTGTCTCTTCTGGATTCTTTTCTTTAACTTTCTTTTTGTCTCCTTTAAATGTCTCTGTAGGACAAAGAAAACAAAAATTATGTGATGATGAAAGAGTGTGAACATTAACATCACACAACAGTGTGTCATCTCATTTCAGACCTTTTTGTGTGTTCCCTCTTCTGCAGCTAAAACCGTCTCATGGTTTTTATGTTCGGCCATCATACACAGCATACATATAAGCTTGTGATCCGTGCGACAGTAAATCTCCAGAATCTTGTCATGTTGAGGGCAGATCATGTCATGAAGTGGTGCAGTGGCGTCTATCAGGTTGTGTCTTTGACCTCTGAAGAGATTCTCGTGTTGCTCAAGATGAGTTTGACAGTAAGAGTTGAGACACAGCAGACAGGATTTGATGGCTTTGTGTTTTCTTCCAGTACAGACGTCACACTCCACATCTCCAGCTCCAGAGGAACACTGATCAGAAACAGCACATTTGACTTTAGTCTTCTTCAGTTTCTCCATCATCTCAGCAAACATCACATTCTTTCCTAAAACAGGTCTTGGACAGAAGGTTTGTCTGCACTGAGGGCAGCTGTAGATTCTCGTCTGATCTTCTTGATTCCAGCAGTCTGTGATACATCTCATACAGTAAGTGTGTCCACAGGGAACAGTCACTGGATCCTTCAGTAGATCCAGACACACTGAACACATGAAGTGATCCTCTGAAATACTCGCTTCTGCCATTTCACCGTATGAACACACACAGATAGAAACACCAAACACTCCACAGATCGATGAGAGTTCAGTTTCTGATTCTCTGAACTGAAAGTCTTCCTGCTTCAGATTATGAAACGTGTGCAAACAGATGTGATAAGTCATGTGGTAAAGTCCATTCGATGGGCACAAAGTCCCATTAAAAGAATGAAACACTTCTGTGCAGGTTGCTTGATCTATCACACATGTGTAGAGGTTCATTACTCTCTTCTGTAGAATCTTCAGTCTTAAATCGTTATTGAAAGTGAAACTTCGGTCATAAGATCATTTCACTTTCCCTCATACATAGTACAGTTTTTGCCCATTGCTTGAACACTATAGACCCATGCTTAGACTAAAGTAACACAACTTGAAGCTTTTGTTACCATACCTCAAACACATGTACCCATACCTTAAACAAAAGCACTGGTTTGCACACTAGTTGCAATTTTGCAACACACTTACTCCTTTATGCAACACACTTGGTCCTGCATACTACACTCTATTTCATACATAAGACCCTTCGTTCAAAAATGAAATCTCAGGGTTCCATTTGGAAAACACATACATCCAAAATACAAAACACATCGAGTAATTGCAACCACTCAAATACACACCTGAAGTCATTACTTGCAAAACTGATCAGCCAGCTACAAAAAGCCCTCAGTTTAGCCATTTCAAGAACTTTGCAATTATGGATGGAGGGAGAGCAAGAGGCAGAGGCAGAGGAGGAACATTTCTAGATGCTCTCCATAATATAGTTGTACAGAACAGAACAGACCAGATCAGCCCAGGTTTGTGGTATGGGATAATGTCAGTTTCCATCGGACAGCTCTGGTCCAGGGCTGGTTCACCAACCACAATCAATTTGAAGTGGTATACTTGTCCCCTTACTCGCCATTTTTAAATCCTATAGAGGAATTATTTTCGGCTTGGAGATGGCGTGTATATGACCGCAACCACATGCCCGCATGCCTCTTCTGCAGGCCATGGAACAGGCCTGCGGCGACATTCAGGTGACAGCAATCCATGGATGGTTTCGACATGCAAGGGGATATTTTCCCCGGTGTCTAGCGCGAGAAAACAGTGCTTGTGATGTCGATGAGATCCTGTAGCCAGACCCCAACAGACAGCGGGATTCATGAGCCCACGTATGCACAATTGCCATGATTTTCTGTGTTTACAGTATAGTGTTTTTTCTATTTTTATTTTTTTGCTTTATCTGAATTCATGTTACTGTTCTATTTCCTTTTTTGGTTGTTTGAAAATGTGCTTCCTGAAAATATGCCTTCTGAAGAAACAGTGAAAATCAAAGACTGCAGTGTTTTATACAAAGTAGACTAGTGTTTTCCCTCTGATCTGAAAGTGTATGCATATGTTGCAAGTATGTGTCATTTTGTCATCAGAGTTACATTTTGAGAAAGGAATGTTAGGTTTTGATAGTAGAGTTTCAATTTGACACAGATGTGAATGGTATATTTCCCAGTGTTGTGTCATGTTTACTTGTGTGTAGAGTTTTGGCAAAATGAGCGAAGTTTTGCAAAATGTGTTCAAGCAACGGGCAAAAGCTGTAATAGAACACCTGTGTCTTGTTATGTGTTCATATCTACAAAGTTTAATATCAGTCCAATAAAAGTCTGCAGAAAACAAGACGCACAGTCGGCTTAGGTGTTAACACAACATTAAAGACTGTACCTGTACATTAGTTACCTGTTACATATTCCTGCTGATGGGTGAACAGGCGTTGCCCACCACCCCAGAAGGTCTTCTAGTCATTCTGTAGAAAAATGCAACAGCAAATTGCTATTGGTTTGGTTCTTTTTTACAGTAATGTATACTGTACACAGTTCTGTAACATCTCAATGGTACACTACTATGTACTACACTGTACTGTTTTTCCATTCCATTTTCTACCGCTTATCCGAACTACCTCGGGTCACGGGGAGCCTGTGTCTATCTCAGGAGTCATCGGGCATCAAGGCAGGATACACCCTGGATGGAGTGCCAACCCATCGCAGGGCACACACACTCACTCATTCACGCACTCACACACTCACACCCTACGGACAATTTTTCCAGAGATGCCAATCAACCTACCATGCATGTCTTTGGACCAGGGGAGGAAACCGGAGTACCCCGAGGCACGGGGAGAACATGCAAACTCCACACACACAAGTCGGAAGCGGGAATCGAACCCCCAACCCTGGAGGTGTGAGGCGAACGTGCTAACCACTAAGCCACCGTGCCCCCCTACACTGTACTGTATGTTTCACAAAACTAACATTTTGGTTACAAAAGGCGCACTAGCCAACTTGCAATGCAGTACATGTGGTATGGTAATGTGATACGGTACAGAACCGTAAATACTGTAGAGGCAGTCTGGAGTAGAGAGTTGAAGACACACCTGTTCTCCAGTCTGAATGTCCTTATGATGGAAGCAACTGTGAATCGGCTTAGATGTGGGTGGACTCTCTGCCCAGCTTCCCTCATTGTCAGGCCATGATTTGTCACATGATCCATCACTGTTGCTCTAATATCATCTGAAATATTGTTCCGTGCATAGCCTCTTCGACCACGTCCTACTCCTCTCTTTATCTTCCTCTACCTCTTGCTCTCCCTGCCTCCATGCTCCATTTCTCAAAATGGCTCAACTGTGGTCTATTTGTGGCTGGCTTATTGGTGTTCAGTTTTGTAAGCAAGTATTTTCAGGTGTGTGTAAGTGTTTTCAATCACCCAATGTGTTTTATATTTTGAATAGATGTGTTTTCCCAATGGTACCTATGAGATTTCATTTATGAACGAAGTGTCTTATGCACGAAATAGTGTGAAGTGTGAAGGAGCAAGTGTGTTGCAGAATTGCAACTACAGTGCAAAGCAGCCCTTTTGTTTACGCTATGGTTACACTGTGTTTAAGGTATAGTAACAAAAGCTTCAAGTTTTGTTACTTTGGTCTAAGCATATGTCTATAGTGTACAAGCAATGGGCAAAAACTGTTATACAAATCAATTTATCCACTTCAATAAAACTCCTAATTGGAACAAAACACATACAACATCAACATCAGTGTTCCCATTTTACTCTCCTCCTTGAGGTCGCAAACATATATATATATATATATATATATATATATATATATATATATATATATATGCGATGCTCACTAGGGGCGCTCTCCCGTCATGGGACCCATTCATTAGGCAACCATGAAAAAGAGATGACGGTAAGTCCATACAAACATATGAACAACTTCATATTCAATAAAGGAACTTTAACCAAATGAAAACAGTCTATGGAATGATTATTTCAATGAAAAGAATATACACTTGTATTATTCTTAAACGGTAGATGTAACTTATACTTTAGATCCGTCCTCTTCACAGCTCTATCTATCTAATCGGTGCACTCGATCAAATACATGCATATCTGCACGAATACCGTTAAACACATAAGGTGTACTCTTAACTCTCAAAATAGATCAAGTTTTGATATAAAAAAAGACAATATTTCATAATGAATATCAAGTATTTTCCACTTAAAATTTACTACCAATAGTTCATAGTCCAGTGGCAGCATTGACTGTCGTGACAGGACATAGTTCATTCTGTAAAATACTCTTCCCCTTATGGAGATTACTCATAACAGCGTGACAAGAGGTCTGCTAATACATTGTCCTTCCCTGCCTTATACCTTACCACAAATTTGAAAGGCTGAAGAGATAATTCCTTCCTCCCAAAACATATCCCAAATAATACACCTAAGACTGAGCCAACTGGCACTTGCAGACGTTCACAACTAGTCCGGTCTGACGAACACATCCAAAAATGTCACTTAGATGTCTTAGATGCGCCTCCAACGAAGTACTGAAGATGACGACATCATCTATATATGCTGCAGAGAACTCTTCAGCTCCCTTCAACACAGCTCCCTTGAAAAGTAGCTGCAGCCCCATGTAGGCCAAAAAGGCATGACATTAAATAAAACAGTCTGCCCTGTGCTTGAAAGGCTGTCAGTTCCCTTTCTGTCGGTCTCTCGACATTGTGTCGAGAACGACAGATGGCGTTTGCCCTTGAGAACCAATCAACTCTGACTACTATAGAAAAGGCCAATGACATTTGGGGAATGAAATTTGCATGCCGGTCTCCGCCCCCGGATGTCCGGTATAAAACGAAGCCGGCGTGCAGCATTCATTTACCTTTTGTTCTTCCGAGCCTTCGCTCATGACTACGAACAAAACAAAGTCAATGAATTCTTCTTCTACATTGCCGGATCTTCTACGTAGAGCAGCGGATCGTCCCCACCTGCAGCGACCTTCCCCTGGGCGTCTTGGCGGTTCTGGAGGTGTTCGAAATTTTTCCAAAAAGGTCCATTTCAGGACTGAGCAATCTCCAGCGCGGCATGTCCCGCTGTTCTCTTGGGTGCGGCACCCTCATCGAGGAGGGGGATGGACACAATCGCTGCGTTAGGTGTCTGGGCGTCCAGCACTCTGAAGCAGTGTTCGTCTACACATCTTTCCCGCACTGCGGGCAGATTGTCATTCAGAAGTTGTGGTCACGGGTGGCTGTCTTCCTACAGGAAACAGCCACCATTTCGTCAGCTACCCGGGCTGTGACATCGGTGGGTACGGCCCCGAAGTCCGCCTGTATTAGCAGCGTTAGTGATGTGGGGACCTCTGCGAACGTAAACCCGCCAGCCAAGTGCTGACGGGCCGATCGCACCCCGGTTCGCTCTTTTGAACGTCCCCCAACCGGCGGTGGCATACCGTCCGGATCCTCAGGCACGCACTCGGAAACGATGCGTGACGTAAATGAGATGTCGCTCGCAGCATCGGAGGGAGACTGGCATCCGACTCTGACGAATCCAAGCTCCCCCCCAGGGGGGTCGAGCTCAGGAGGAGGCAGAAGTGATGTCAACCATGCTAACCCGGGGAGACGTGGTTCTTGAGGTCGGAGCGCGGTGAAAACCGCGCCCACACCGGGTGCCATGTTTTTCTCGGAGGTGCATGAGGAGCTGTGTAAAACTTTGAGCGCTCCACTCACGGCCCGCTCCAGTCAAACCAGCTCCGGTGCCTTCCCTTCCCTCGAGATCCCCCAGGTGGAACGTGCGGCTCCGGTGCATCTGTGCCGCAGACGGCTGCCACCTGGGGGGATCGGCCATGCCTACCGTCCAAGGCGCGTAGGACTTCGGCATCACTGGTGCCGAAGCCTTGCGCTGCCGTGGGGCAGGCTGCCTCCTCTCTCTACGCCACGGCCATCCTGCAGGTCCGCCGGGCCAGGGCGTTGAGAGAGCTCCACGAGGGTTAGGCTGACCTGGGTATAATGCAGAATCTCCATGCTACCACTGACGGCGCTCAACGGGCAACCAAGGTGGCGGCATGGGCCTTGGGTCGGACGATGTCCACGGTAGTGGTCTAGGAGAGACACCCCGGCGGAACCTTGCGCAGATGAATGACACCCCAGGGGCAGCCCAGGATATCGGCTCCGGTTCCTGTGCCACCACAGGCTGCACCCCGGAAGCGGAGGTCGAGGGGGAAACCTCCACCCCGTCAGCAACCTTCTCGAGAGAAGTGACACTGACGGGAAGGCCCCAGGGAGTACAACATCGGGCCCGACCTTCACAGCTACGCCTCTGATCGGTCGGTACGGGACATCCTGCCTTGTCACCAAAGCTGGGCCATTTTCAGGGCCTCGCGGCCACTTACTCACAATGCGTTTTTCTGTTCCCCCTGGGTGTTCCTTCTAGCCGATCGCACACTCCACTGGACTGGACCCCGCGACATGGTTAGCACTGCCTGCCATCGAACCACCCTCCGTGGGAATGGTGAAGTCCCCTTGGTCCCCCTGTCACAGTCCCTGGGAGCTCGAGAGCTGCCCACACTGTCTCGGTGGCTATTGAGGACGGTCCGTCTTGGTTACTCGATCCAGTTCGCCAGAGACTCTCCCAAGTTTCGGGGCATCATCTCTCCCTCTGTCAGAGGCAGGGACGCCTACATGCTTCGGGTAGATGTCACCACCTTTCTGGCAAAGCAGGCATCGAGTTCGTCCCTCAAAACCAAGATGTTCAGAGGGTTACAACCCGCACTTCATCGTTCCCAAGGTTGCGCCATAGGTCTGCGTACCTTGAACAAAGCACCTTCACAAGCTGCCTTTCAAGATGCTCACGCAGAGGCGCGTCCTGACATCCATCAGGTGTCAGGATTGGTTCATGGCAATCGACCTGAAGGATCCTCAACGACTGGCCTATCTTGGCACACTCGCGAGATCTGTTATGTACACAAAGGGACCTGGTGCTCCAGCTCCAGGCAGACAGCGGTCCCCCTGAAACAATTCAGAGGCTCCTGGGCACATGGCGTCCTCGCCGGGTAATACCCCTCGGGTTGCTGCATATGAGACCGCTCCAACACTGGCTTCAGAGTCGAGTTCCGAGGAGAGCGTGGCACACCGGCAGCAGGCGCATGGTGATGACGCCCTGCTTCCGACGCACCATAACCCCTGGTCTTCCATGACTTTTCAACGGACTAAGATCCCTCTGAGCAGGTTACGAGGCAAGTCGTGGTGACGACGGATGCCTCCCTGCAGGGGTGCGGTGTAATGGGCATGCAGGCGGGGCGTTGGACGAACCCCCGCCTGTGCTGGCATATCAATTGCCAAGAGTTGTGGGCTGTGCGACTTGCACTGAACAGCAGCTAACACAACTTGCTCGACGCCTCCTATGGTGGACTCAGCACGGGACCCGTTCCCTGCGGGCCACACACCCCGGGCAAACTGAACTGGACAGCCGACGCGCTCTCTCATCAGTTTACGTGGCGAGTCTACCCCCGCGCAGTCTAGCTCATTTGGATGCTGTTCGGGCAAGCCCAGGTAAACCTGTTCGCCTCCCGCAACACCACCATTTGCCCGCTTTGGTATTCCCTGTCCGAGGCAGAGCCCTCGGCACGGATATCCTTGTGCACAGCTGACCGCGGGACGGGCGGAAGCACACCTTCCCCCCAGGAGCCCCCTTGCACAGGCACTGTGCAAGGTCAGGGAAGAGGAGCACCAAGTGTTATGGGTTACCCGCACTGGTCTAACCGCACTTGGCTTCAGAGTTGATGCTCTGGACAGCGACTCCCCCTGAACCATTCCCCTGAGAGAGGACCTTCTCTCTCAGGGGAAGGACACATTTTGGCATCCCAGATCAGACCTCTGGAACACCCATGTCTGGTCTCTAGACGGGACGAGAAGATCCTGAGTTTGCTACTCCCCATGTATGGCGGAGACCATCACCCAGGCTAGGGCCCCATCTACTAGGCGGTTACACGCCTCTAGACGGCGCCTCTTCTCGTCCTGGTGTCTCTCTCAACGAGAAAGACCCACCGAGGTGCTCGATCAGGATTTTGTTGTCCTTCTTACGAGACTGGAGACTAACATCTTCCCTCCACACTGAATGTGTATATAGTCGCTATCGCCACTCATCACAAGTTTCTAGGATGACATGAACCATGTCCTGCGGTAGTTTTGTGTGGAGACGTGTGGCTTTTGTTGTTACATGTTGTATGTGAAAGCAGAACCTCATTGATGATGTGTTGGACAGTGATTCTAGGGTTGAACACCGGCTGCACCGGACTGGGCACCGGCTGGAACGTCGGATTCAGCGCCGGCTGGATGACTGGCTGAGACGCCGGCTGGGACGTTGGCTGCACCAGTTGGGGTGCTGGCTGTTCGGGATTGCACCCTGGTTATACCATCCAACTTGGTAATACCACAATAACTCCTTCCAAAACAGCCAGGAACCTCAGAGTCATATTTCATGAACAGCTGTCCTTAAATGAATACACTGCAAGACAACGCGGTCAGGTCAATATGCCTTATTCAACATTAGAAAGGTTAGACCCTATCTCACTGAGCATGCGACTCAACTCCTTGTACAGGCCTTGGTGATCTCAAGGTTGGACTACTGCAATGCTCTCCTTCCTGATCTTCAAACTGTTCCAGCTGGTTCAGAATGCAGCAGCACTCCTCGTCTTCCAACAGCCCATAAGGCAGGGGTGTCCAAAGTCAGTCCTGGAGGGCCTGTGTCCTGCAAAGTTTAGCTTCAACCCTTATCAAACACACCTGAACAGCTAATCAAGGTCTAGGTCTAATCAAGCAGAATAGAAACTTCCAAACAGGTGTGTTGAGCCAAAGTTGGCGCTAAACTCTGCAGGACTGTGGCCCTCCAGGACCGACATGTGACACCCCTTTTCATCTCTCTCCACTGGTTACCGGTTGAAGCCCGTATCAGATTCAAGTCACTAATGCTTGCCTACAGGACTATCTCTGGATCTGCACCAGCACACTTTCATACCTTCCTGCATTCCCACACCTCAGCAAGATCCCGGTGTCAGCAAACCAGCGGCGTCTTTTATAGCCTTACCGTAAGGGCCGCTCATTCTCATTCACAACTCCTTCATGGTGGAACATTCTTCCTTCCTCAGTCCAGTCAACCACATCTCTCACAACATTGCCGCTTTATTGCTTACTAAACTCATTGTAAGTAGAGGAGTCCCAGAGGTTTATTATTGATTTGTATTTATTAGAAACACAGATGATGTTTTCTTTCATTGTTCAGATCATCCTTTAGAGGATATATTTCATCAATCTCAGTGTGTGTTATTGTGTACTTTACATTGAAGGAAGTCGTCTCTTATCCTGGGGACAGTGTTGATGTGTGTGTCTGTAGAAATCAACAGATAGAAACAGTGTCAATCTCATGATATTCATTCTCTGGACTGTATTTCTAATATGACGTCAGATTTGATGAGATGATGAATGTTCAGTGTTTTACCGGAGATCTTTCTCATGTGCTGTGTGCAGAAATCCTGCAGTTTGTCTCTCAGCTGACGGACAGATTCTCTCACAGCATCAAAAGAAAAGAGGAAAGTCCCACTGATGTCGTCTGGAGATTCAGGAGGTGCAGAGAGAGACTGAAAACTCTACAACATCAAATAAACACACAAACACCATCATGACTTCACACTTCAGAACTACTGTCACGTTCATCATCATCTTCATCTTTACTTCCACATCTTCAACAGCTCTATACAGCACTTTTACAATCACATTCCTCCAACATTCTTACACAATTTATTTCCTTTTAGGTGGATTAGAGGTCATGAAGAGAACTTGAATGGAAATGTGCAATGAAACATCATAATCTAGTATTTAAAGGGCTAAAAATGATTCAATGTTCAGACACAACAATGTGCAGAAGGTCTCAATAATGATGGATATTTCTCAGTTTTTATGAACCAAACATAGACAAATCTAATGAAACATGTGAATAGTTAATAACATTTAAAATGTTTAATGTATGTCAGACATTATTGTCATTTTAGAAGAACTGAATTATTTTCAAATTACTCTGTAAAATGATTCATTTATTGCACTTTTTAAATAAATCACCTCATTACTGCAATTTACATAATTCAAATAAAAGAATAAAAACAGCATTTGACAAAATGTCCTTCTGTTACCTGCAGCAAATGGATGTGATGTTGTGTGTGTAAAAGCTTCTCCAGCTCAGCGTCTCTCCTCCTCAGATCATCAATCTCCTGCTTCAGTCGCTCCAAGAGTCCTTCAGCTGAACTCACTGCAGCCGTCTCCTGATCTCTGATCAGCTGTGTCACCTCAGAGCGTCTTCTCTCAATGGATGAGATCAGTTCAGTAAACATCATCTCACAGTCCTCCACTGCTGTCTGTGCACACCGCTGTTACACACACACACACACACACATTACTGTGAGACACACTGAGACTTCACTGAGACTCTTCTGAGATCTTCTGCTCCAAACTCACCTTGTGAGACTCCACAACATCTTTGATCTTCTGAAGGTCTTTCTGTTTCTTCTGGATCTGCTGCTGAACTTTATTCTTTGTTTCTCCAAACTGACTCTGAAAAATTGAACACAATAACTGAATAATAGAGTCTGTTTGAACTATTAAATCATCATATATCTCAGTAAACTTCTATGATAATGAAAACATTTTTATTTCAAAATAAAATAAGCACCTGTTTCTCCATCCATGCTGCAGCTGTTGATATAGTGTCATGTGTTCTGTGTTCATCTATACACAGAGTACATATAAGCTTCTGATCCGTGCGACAGTAAATCTCCAGAATCTTGTCATGTTGAGGGCAGATCATGTCATGAAGTGGTGCAGTGGCGTCTATCAGGTTGTGTCTTTGACCTCTGAAGAGATTCTCGTGTTGCTCAAGATGAGTTTGACAGTAAGAGTTGAGACACAGCAGACAGGATTTGATGGCTTTGTGTTTTCTTCCAGTACAGACGTCACACTCCACATCTCCAGCTCCAGAGGAACACTGATCAGAAACAGCACATTTGACTTTAGTCTTCTTCAGTTTCTCCGTAACTTCAGTCAGTATGATGTTTTTAGCTAAAACACGTTCTTTTTGCACTGAGGGCAGCTGTAGATTCTCGTCTGATCTTCTTGATTCCAGCAGTCTGTGATACATCTCATACAGTAAGTGTGTCCACAGGGAACAGTCACTGGATCCTTCAGTAGATCCAGACACACTGAACACATGAAGTGATCCTCTGAAATACTCGCTTCTGCCATTTCACCGTATGAACACACACAGATAGAAACACCAAACACTCCACAGATCGATGAGAGTTCAGTTTCTGATTCTCTGAACTGAAAGTCTTCCTGCTTCAGATTATGAAACACATGAAACAGGTTTGACAAGTGATATAATAAACACGTCCACTAGATGACAGCAAAGTGCTTTATTTAAGGAAAGTCTCCTGCATGATGACAATATTTGAAACGGCTCTGAGCAGATATTTCAGTCATACAAAACCAAACCAAATAATCTAATGGAGAAGATTAATCTCTTTCAGAATACAGTAAATAATACATGTATGAAATGAACAAGAGGGTTTGTATGAGGGTTTAGTAAACAGAAGTCAATGTTGAAGAATGAAATGAACATTTGATAATATGAAACATGGCCATTATTAGTCAGTAATGACACATGATAGTTTGTGATGATTATTTGTGCGTCAGGCGCCGCTGAACGGCTGCAGATGTGAACCTCTCATTCATAAACTGGAGAATCAACTCACGGCCACTAAAGAAGAAATGCAGTCAGAGATTCACACAGTCCAGCAGCTCATGAACACAAAGATGGGTCAACTGGACCTCAGCAACAAACATCAGGTACCAAACATCTCATCACGACCTCATGACTTATTTCATCATCCACATCTCTTTATTAATGTCCAAACACTCAAAGCAAACTTACTGCTGAATGAATGTGTGAGTGTTTTTATAGATCAAAGCTCTTGATAAGATCACTTCAGAGAGAGTTTCTGCTGAGAGGATCCAGTGTTTACATCGCATTGACAAGAGAGTCATGCAGGAACGACTGGAAGGAGAGAAGAGACGGGTAACATCCATCACATCTACACAAACCCAAATGACAAGAGCTGTTGAAGTAATAAAACACTTATTCATACTTGCTTTTAGTTTTCAGAGACATGTCAAATGATTGAAACAGACGAGCTGTATAAAACCTTCATTAACTCATCAAATAAATAAAACATTCAGAATCACATTCAGATTCTAATGTCTTTATTAATATGATATAATGAGTCTTTACATTACCAAAGCACATTAACAATATGTTCTTTTAACACACATTTAAGGAAAATGTCTGAATGAATATGTCCACATATGGATCATTCTTTAATTGTGATTTTCCCTGAGCATGACTTTACATATGAGCCTTATACTCACATATTCTGCTTCTGAACTTTCTTCTGTGTTTCTCCAAACTGATTCAGAAAAATTGAACACAATGACTTTTGTCTGATCTATTAAATATCTGTAGAACTCTCCTCACTTTAACAGTCATGAATGAAGATGAATCAAATAAAAACATGTTTCTCTGTCTGTGTTGTAACAGTTGATACAATGTTGTGAGCACCAATCATCACACATTACAAGCTTCATGAATCCACAAACACAGCTCAACCCCACCAGGAATACTATGTTCTTTATTGTAGTTTCAAATATAGCAGTTGTGTGATACATACACAAAAATAACACAATGAAATCATGAAGAATGAAAAGACTGAACTGCAGTAATAAAAAGATCATCTGTATTATGATTTACACAACAAGAGTAAAAAACAACACGTTCTCACTGTTAAGTGCAATATGAAGAATAACTCATCAACTGATGAAGAATCTGTTGCGTTACACGGTTGGCTTTGATTTACTTGCTTATTTGGTGAATGTCATTTCAGAACATCTTAACAACACAGAATAAAACAGTCAAAACCTTCTCAATTCCTCAAGAGTTTATGGTTTCATTTTGGTGTTTAGCTGAAGACACTTTACAATCCAGTTCATGTCTTATGACCCTGAGTAAATCACTATTGATTGTCATCAGTCCACAAAATATGTTTTCTTGGGCACAAAACAATGGCTAACATGAGCAATATGTTAAATGATTAAAAATGTAAAAAAAAAGATAATCTTCCCACAAACAAGCTGGAAAACAATATACATATAATATTCGCATAAACTATTGAGTTTAAAGACAAAGCGATGGACGTCTACAATTAAAAGCGATGTGTAGCGGCATGTCATAGTAAAATAATAACACACACAAGTGTCAGAAAGAATCTTTTCTTGTGAAATGTTTTGAACAGTTGTCTCTGTTTGCAGCATTTGAAATCGAGTCAAAGCTTTCAGATATAAAATCCCTCATTCATCTCAATCCAACAATCATCTTGTCAAGGCACTCCGAGCAGAATAAAGCACACGGACGAAATAAACGTGACACGGGCATCTGTGATCAGTGTTTCTGTAGAGAAACATTCAAACAATCATGTCAATCTGAGGTAGATTACAGCACTAATACTCAAACACCACAGGATTGTCAATATGATGATGTATGAACACTGTAGATTTAAGAATATTATCACCATATTCCCTTCAGTCCTGTAGCAAAGCACCTGCTTCCATTATTACAGGAATATTAATACATGTGAGTAATACCTGATGACTGTTCAAGAGAAATGATATGAAAGCACAGCGAACAGCACTGAGATTAAACTGATACTTCACCCAAACATGAAAGTTCTGTCATCATTAACTCACCTTCAGATTGTTCCAAACCTGGATTGTTCTCTGTTCTGCTGAACGCAAAGGAGGATATTTGGAAGAATGTCAGAAATCAAACAGATCTTATCTCCCATTTACTGCCGTAGTAGGTAAAATAAATATTATGGGAGTCGACAGGGAATGAGATCTGATTGGTTGCTCGCATTCTCCTTTTAAGGTCAGCAGAACAAAGACATTTACACAGGTTTAAAATGATGAAAGGGTAATTAACTGATGACAGAATGAAAACCTTTTGGGTGAATAAAAGTGACTGACACACAGTCTGATGATGAAAACATGCCGGTCAAGCTCCTTCCTGAACCATTCCTATTAAAAAAACTCATTGCATAGAAAACATCCTCACGATTCATTTCAAATACTAAAAACTGTCCTGCCACAACACATGTAAACCCCCGACACGCGGAGCTCAAACACAAACCCTTTACCTGTGACATGAATCATGCACACATCTACACGTGTGACACACAAAACTATTTTACATTGAATAACACACTGAATTTGGCATTGAGTTTATAAAGCAGCACTAATGTTTACTCATGAAAGGATATCACGGATAATGTCATACAAATAGGGACGTAACGATTCACTCAGCTCACGATACTGATACTGTAAAATAAAAATATATTTTATGTCAAATAACAAAACTAAACTCTAATTTTAAGACAAATTCCAAATCAAACAACAAAGGAATAATACAAAACTCTCTTTTATATAAACAAACTTAGACTTTGTCTGTGCTGTTCTTGTTTATTTATTTAAGAACTATCAGCCTATCCATGTTTTCCAAGTTTGCAGTGAACACAACGGCCCCTGCTGTTTAAAACATGTACTGCGATTCATATAACATCTCAACCGGCTTGATTCATCCCATATTATAATCGATTTTCAACCGGCTCACGGTGAATCGTTACATCCCTACATCATGTAATCTTCATGTAGTCACTTTCACTTTATAAACACTACTGAAGTGCTTAAGTCATAGTGTGAACACACAAAAGAAAAAAATAACACAAGAAAACTATTCATAAAAAGTAAGATTTCTGACTCACTGGAATCGGAAATAAAACCATTTTGAAAAGATCAATTGGAGGGAATCCCTTTAAAATCCTATTTGGTTATAACAAATATTTAATTTTTCTACGGAAAAAGGTCCAGATGTTCACCTGTCGATGCAAACATGCGAGCATTTTCCCTTTTTCAATTCACTTTCAAGTTTGCGAATTTAAAATCCTTAAAAGTTTAACACAACTACCGAAGGACACTTTCTGAATGATGCATAGCTTTAAAAAATCACATTTGTGCAGTTCACTGATGGACGGCCAGAGAAGTGTTTCACGACACTTCATCATACAGTAAACTCAGATGATGGATTCGTGGTCGTCTGTCTTCTCTCGAGTGCCTGCGTCGTCCTGCGCGTCTGCGCTCTTCTGCTCCAGCATCTTCTCTGCTGCGTCTGCAGCGGTTTCTTCAACTTTCCTCTTCCTCCTCGCCTCCACCCACGGGATGAGACACAGCATGGCTCCGCCGATGATGGGAGGAATCCCCGCCAGGTAAAAAGCCACGTCGTAGCTGCCCAAACGGTCCCTTAAGAATCCTGCGGACATGAAATAAGAGATTGAGCACCTACCATAGAGGGTCATTAAACGATGCAGTACACCGTTCAACCAGCTGGTGGCAGACGTCTGTGTTTACGAAATCACACAAGCTCTTCAGGTACCTGCTATGGGAGGACCGACGGTCATGGGGACGGACATCATGCCCAGGAGGAAACCGATGGCCTGCGACACGTTCTGAGAGCCCACCAGCTCGAAGGCGATTGGAGCCATGATGCAAATGAAACAGCCATCGAACAGACCCATGAGCAGACACACGGCGATCAACCCGCCAAAAATATTACACAGGGGAATCATCATAGACATCACACCGATGACCAGAAATGAAGCCACCTGCACAGAAGCGAGAGACGAGCTGAAACTATGAAGGTTTGTTTCGACAAGTTTTGATTTTCGACAGATTTATAGACAAGAAAATCAAGTCAATGAAGCGCCAGCGTTATTGATATGACATGATGCTTATTAATACAGGACAAAACATGTCAGACGAAATGGTGTCGTGTATAAAATATCATCTGAGGGGCTCCATCAGAGCTCAAGAAAGTGTTTGTGTGAGGTGAACACAAGCATCTCACCTGCAGGAAGACTTTGTTGACTCCGGGCACATAATCAGCCAACTGGCCGAAGATCAGACGACCAACTCCAGACGTGATGCCGATACACATGAGCAGGAGCTCCTTATTAGTGCCCTCTCCAAAACGCTCTTCAACATGCTTCATCTGATAACACACATGAATATTATGTATGTCAACAAACATACAGCATACAAAGTTGAATTAAACAATGTTTGTGTGTGTGTGTTTGTATACATAAGTTTTTGACGGCCAAATATCCTCCTTTTCCCATACAGTGTTATACGGCTGTAAATTACTCTTCCGACTCACCGGCGCCACCTTTTGCAACTAGGGATTAGCTTAAGATAGTAATAGAGTAATGCTGTCCTTCATTACATGGAGTTCAGTTTGATGATTGAGCGTGGGTAGAAAGCGTTCAGGAGTCTGGAGGTCGGTGTCTTGCGAGGCCGATAGCACTCACCAGAGGGCAGCAGGGTACACAGGTTGTGGTTAGGGCGAGTACAGTCCTTTATTATGTTTCTGGCCCGTCAAACACATCTTGTCCTGTTAATGTCGTCAAGTGAGGTCAGTTGTGTACCTATGATTTTTGTGGTGAGTTGATGACTCTCTGCAGAGCTTTCTTCTCATCTGCAGTGCATATACACACCAGAATGTCATGGTTCTGTATGCTTTAACTGAGCAAAACACACAACTGCTGGGACAGGTTGGTTTTTCTCAGTGGCTTTAGAAAGTAGAGCCGCTGCTGTGCCTTCTTGATGAGAGATATAGTGTTGACACTCACTGTAAGGTCCCGAGAGATGTGTGTGCCCAGAAATATAAAGGTGGTCACCCTCTCCACCATTTCTCCACCAGTGTTCAGAGAGGCAGGTTCCATCTTCTGGTTTATATTTGTGTGTTGTGTGTGTGCATGCCACTGTGTGTGTTTGTGTATATCTGTAAGGGTGTGCCTTTGTGTGTGCCTGTGTGTATCTGTGTGTGTGTGTGCATGCCACTGTGTGTGATTTTGTATCTCTGTAAGGGTGTGCCTTCATGTGTGTGCATCTGTTTGTGTGTTTGCATGCCACAGTGTGTGTTTGTGTATCTCTGTAAGGGTATGCCTTCATGTGTGTGTATCTGTTTGTGTGTGTGCATGCCACTGTGTGTGTTTGTGTATCTCTGTAAGGGTGTGCCTTCATGTGTGTGTATCTGTTTGTGTGTGTGTGTGTGCATGCCACTGTGTGTATTTGTGTATCTCTGTAAGGGTGTGCCTTCATGTGTGTGTATCTGTGTGTGTGTGTGCATGCCACTGTGTGTGTTTGTGTATCTCTGTAAGGGTGTGCCTTTGTGTGTGTCTGTGTGTAGGGTTAGGGTTAACCCTTGTGTGTAACCATTTGTGTGTGTGCAGGCCACTGTGTGTGTTTGTGTATCTCTGTAAGGGTATGCCTTCATGTGTGTGCATGCCACTGTGTGTGTTTGTGTATCTCTGTAAGGGTGTGAATTCATGTGTGTGCATCTGTTTGTGTGTGTGCATGCCACAGTGTGTGATTCTGTATCTCTGTAAGGGTGTGCCTTCATGTGTGTGTATCTGTTTGTGTGTGTTTGTGTATCTCTGTAAGGGTGTGCCTTCATGTGTGTGTATCTGTGTGTGTGTGTGCATGCCACTGTGTGTGATTTTGTATCTCTGTAAGGGTGTGCCTTCATGTGTGTGTATCTGTGTGTGTGTGTGTGCATGCCACTGTGTGTGACTTTGTATCTCTGTAAGGGTGTGACTTCATGTGTGTGCATCTGTTTGTGTGTGTGCATGCCACTGTGTGTGTTTGTGTATCTCTGTAAGGGTATGCCTTCATGTGTGTGTATCTGTGTGTGTGTGTGCATGCCACTGTGTGTGATGTTGTATCTCTGTAAGGGTGTGACTTCATGTGTGTGTATCTGTTTGTGTGTGTGTGTGCATGCCACTGTGTGTGATTTTGTATCTCTGTAAGGGTGTGACTTCATGTGTGTGCATCTGTTTGTGTGTGTGCATGCCACTGTGTGTGATTTTGTATCTCTGTAAGGGTGTGCCTTCATGTGTGTGTATCTGTTTGTGTGTGTTTGTGTATCTCTGTAAGGGTGTGCCTTCATGTGTGTGTATCTGTGTGTGTGTGTGCATGCCACTGTGTGTGATGTTGTATCTCTGTAAGGGTGTGACTTCATGTGTGTGTATCTGTTTGTGTGTGTGTGTGCATGCCACTGTGTGTGATTTTGTATCTCTGTAAGGGTGTGCCTTCATGTGTGTGCATCTGTTTTGTGTGTGCATGCCACAGTGTGTGATTTTGTATCTCTGTAAGGGTGTGCCTTCATGTGTGTGTATCTGTTTGTGTGTGTTTGTGTATCTCTGTAAGGGTGTGCCTTCATGTGTGTGTATCTGTTTGTGTGTGTTTGTGTATCTCTGTAAGGGTGTGCCTTCATGTGTGTGTATCTGTGTGTGTGTGTGCATGCCACTGTGTGTGATTTTGTATCTCTGTAAGGGTGTGCCTTCATGTGTGTGTATCTGTGTGTGTGTGTGTGCATGCCACTGTGTGTGACTTTGTATCTCTGTAAGGGTGTGACTTCATGTGTGTGCATCTGTTTGTGTGTGTGCATGCCACTGTGTGTGTTTGTGTATCTCTGTAAGGGTATGCCTTCATGTGTGTGTATCTGTGTGTGTGTGTGCATGCCACTGTGTGTGATGTTGTATCTCTGTAAGGGTGTGACTTCATGTGTGTGTATCTGTTTGTGTGTGTGTGTGCATGCCACTGTGTGTGATTTTGTATCTCTGTAAGGGTGTGCCTTCATGTGTGTGCATCTGTTTTGTGTGTGCATGCCACAGTGTGTGATTTTGTATCTCTGTAAGGGTGTGCCTTCATGTGTGTGTATCTGTGTGTGTGTGTGTGCATGCCACAGTGTGTGATTTTGTATCTCTGTAAGGGTGTGCCTTCATGTGTGTGCATCTGTTTGTGTGTGTGCATGCCACAGTGTGTGTTTGTGTATCTATGTAAGGGTATGCCTTCATGTTTGTGTATCTGTTTGTGTGTGTGCATGCCACAGTGTGTGATTTTGTATCTCTGTGAGGGTGTGACTTCATGTGTTTGCATCTGTTTGTGTGTGTATATGCCACAGTGTGTGTTTGTGTATCTCTGTAAGGGTATGCCTTCATGTGTGTGTATCTGTGTATGTGCATGCCACTGTGTGTGATTTTGTATCTCTGTGAGGGTGTGACTTCATGTGTGTGCATCTGTCTGTGTGTGTGTGTGCATGCCACTGTGTGTGATTTTGTATCTCTGTAAGGGTGTGCCTTCATGTGTGTGCATCTGTTTTGTGTGTGCATGCCACAGTGTGTGATTTTGTATCTCTGTAAGGGTATGCCTTCATGTGTGTGTATCTGTTTGTGTGTGTGCATGCCACAGTGTGTGTTTGTGTATCTCTGTAAGGGTATGCCTTCATGTGTGTGTATCTGTGTGTGTGTGTGCATGCCACTGTGTGTGATGTTGTATCTCTGTAAGGGTGTGACTTCATGTGTGTGTATCTGTTTGTGTGTGTGTGTGCATGCCACTGTGTGTGATTTTGTATCTCTGTAAGGGTGTGCCTTCATGTGTGTGCATCTGTTTTGTGTGTGCATGCCACAGTGTGTGATTTTGTATCTCTGTAAGGGTGTGCCTTCATGTGTGTGTATCTGTGTGTGTGTGTGTGCATGCCACAGTGTGTGATTTTGTATCTCTGTAAGGGTGTGCCTTCATGTGTGTGCATCTGTTTGTGTGTGTGCATGCCACAGTGTGTGTTTGTGTATCTCTGTAAGGGTATGCCTTCATGTGTGTGTATCTGTTTGTGTGTGTGCATGCCACTGTGTGTGTTTGTGTATCTCTGTAAGGGTATGCCTTCATGTGTGTGTATCTGTGTGTGTGTGTGCATGCCACTGTGTGTGATTTTGTATCTCTGTGAGGGTGTGACTTCATGTGTGTGCATCTGTCTGTGTGTGTGCATGCCACTGTGTGTGATTTTGTATCTCTGTAAGGGTATGCCTTCATGTGTGTGTATCTGTGTGTGTGTGTGCATGCCACTGTGTGTGATGTTGTATCTCTGTAAGGGTATGCCTTCATGTGTGTGTATCTGTGTGTGTGTGTGCATGCCACTGTGTGTGATGTTGTATCTCTGTAAGGGTGTGACTTCATGTGTGTGTATCTGTTTGTGTGTGTGTGTGCATGCCACTGTGTGTGATTTTGTATCTCTGTAAGGGTGTGCCTTCATGTGTGTGCATCTGTTTTGTGTGTGCATGCCACAGTGTGTGATTTTGTATCTCTGTAAGGGTGTGCCTTCATGTGTGTGTATCTGTGTGTGTGTGTGTGCATGCCACAGTGTGTGATTTTGTATCTCTGTAAGGGTGTGCCTTCATGTGTGTGCATCTGTTTGTGTGTGTGCATGCCACTGTGTGTGATTTTGTATCTCTGTAAGGGTGTGCCTTCATGTGTGTGTATCTGTGTGTGTGTGTGCATGCCACTGTGTGTGATTTTGTATCTCTGTAAGGGTGTGCCTTCATGTGTGTGTATCTGTGTGTGTGTGTGTGCATGCCACTGTGTGTGACTTTGTATCTCTGTAAGGGTGTGACTTCATGTGTGTGCATCTGTTTGTGTGTGTGCATGCCACTGTGTGTGTTTGTGTATCTCTGTAAGGGTATGCCTTCATGTGTGTGTATCTGTGTGTGTGTGTGCATGCCACTGTGTGTGATGTTGTATCTCTGTAAGGGTGTGACTTCATGTGTGTGTATCTGTTTGTGTGTGTGTGTGCATGCCACTGTGTGTGATTTTGTATCTCTGTAAGGGTGTGCCTTCATGTGTGTGCATCTGTTTTGTGTGTGCATGCCACAGTGTGTGATTTTGTATCTCTGTAAGGGTGTGCCTTCATGTGTGTGTATCTGTGTGTGTGTGTGTGCATGCCACAGTGTGTGATTTTGTATCTCTGTAAGGGTGTGCCTTCATGTGTGTGCATCTGTTTGTGTGTGTGCATGCCACAGTGTGTGTTTGTGTATCTATGTAAGGGTATGCCTTCATGTTTGTGTATCTGTTTGTGTGTGTGCATGCCACAGTGTGTGATTTTGTATCTCTGTGAGGGTGTGACTTCATGTGTTTGCATCTGTTTGTGTGTGTATATGCCACAGTGTGTGTTTGTGTATCTCTGTAAGGGTATGCCTTCATGTGTGTGTATCTGTGTATGTGCATGCCACTGTGTGTGATTTTGTATCTCTGTGAGGGTGTGACTTCATGTGTGTGCATCTGTCTGTGTGTGTGTGTGCATGCCACTGTGTGTGATTTTGTATCTCTGTAAGGGTGTGCCTTCATGTGTGTGCATCTGTTTTGTGTGTGCATGCCACAGTGTGTGATTTTGTATCTCTGTAAGGGTATGCCTTCATGTGTGTGTATCTGTTTGTGTGTGTGCATGCCACAGTGTGTGTTTGTGTATCTCTGTAAGGGTATGCCTTCATGTGTGTGTATCTGTGTGTGTGTGTGCATGCCACTGTGTGTGATGTTGTATCTCTGTAAGGGTGTGACTTCATGTGTGTGTATCTGTTTGTGTGTGTGTGTGCATGCCACTGTGTGTGATTTTGTATCTCTGTAAGGGTGTGCCTTCATGTGTGTGCATCTGTTTTGTGTGTGCATGCCACAGTGTGTGATTTTGTATCTCTGTAAGGGTGTGCCTTCATGTGTGTGTATCTGTGTGTGTGTGTGTGCATGCCACAGTGTGTGATTTTGTATCTCTGTAAGGGTGTGCCTTCATGTGTGTGCATCTGTTTGTGTGTGTGCATGCCACAGTGTGTGTTTGTGTATCTCTGTAAGGGTATGCCTTCATGTGTGTGTATCTGTTTGTGTGTGTGCATGCCACTGTGTGTGTTTGTGTATCTCTGTAAGGGTATGCCTTCATGTGTGTGTATCTGTGTGTGTGTGTGCATGCCACTGTGTGTGATTTTGTATCTCTGTGAGGGTGTGACTTCATGTGTGTGCATCTGTCTGTGTGTGTGCATGCCACTGTGTGTGATTTTGTATCTCTGTAAGGGTATGCCTTCATGTGTGTGTATCTGTGTGTGTGTGTGCATGCCACTGTGTGTGATTTTGTATCTCTGTGAGGGTGTGACTTCATGTGTGTGCATCTGTCTGTGTGTGTGCATGCCACTGTGTGTGATTTTGTATCTCTGTAAGGGTATGCCTTCATGTGTGTGTATCTGTGTGTGTGCATGCCACTGTGTGTGATTTTGTATCTCTGTAAGGGTGTGACTTCATGTGTGTGCATCTGTTTGTGTGTGTGCATGCCACAGTGTGTAATTTTGTATCTCTGTGAGGGTGTGACTTCATGTGTGTGCATCTGTTTGTGTGTGTGCATGCCACAGTGTGTGATTTTGTATCTCTGTAAGGGTGTGCCTTCATGTGTGTGCATCTGTTTGTGTGTGTGCATGCAACAGTGTGTGTTTGTGTATCTCTGTAAGGGTATGCCTTCATGTGTGTGTATCTGTGTGTGTGTGTGTGCATGCCACTGTGTGTGTTTGTGTATCTCTGTAAGGGTATGCCTTCATGTGTGTGAATCTGTTTGTGTGTGTGCATGCCATAGTGTGTGTTTGTGTATCTCTGTAAGGGTATGCCTTCATGTGTGTGTATCTGTGTGTGTGTGTGCATGCCACTGTGTGTGATTTTGTATCTCTGTAAGGGTGTGACTTCATGTGTGTGTATCTTTGTGTATCTGTTTGTGTGTGTGCATGCCACTGTGTGTGATTTTGTATCTCTGTAAGGGTGTGCCTTCATGTGTGTGTATCTGTTTGTGTGTGTGCATGCCACTGTGTGTGTTTGTGTATCTCTGTAAGGGTATGCCTTCATGTGTGTGTATCTGTTTGTGTGTTTGCATGCCACTGTGTGTGATTTTGTATCTCTGTAAGGGTGTGACTTCATGTGTGTGTATCTGTGTGTGTGTGTGCATGCCACTGTGTGTGATTTTGTATCTCTGTAAGGGTGTGACTTCATGTGTGTGTATCTTTGTGTATCTGTTTGTGTGTGTGCATGCCACTGTGTGTGATTTTGTATCTCTGTAAGGGTGTGCCTTCATGTGTGTGTATCTGTTTGTGTGTGTGCATGCCACTGTGTGTGTTTGTGTATCTCTGTAAGGGTATGCCTTCATGTGTGTGTATCTGTTTGTGTGTTTGCATGCCACTGTGTGTGATTTTGTATCTCTGTAAGGGTGTGCCTTCATGTGTGTGCATCTTGTGTATCTGTTTATGTGTGTGTGTGCATGCCACTGTGTGTGATTGTGTATCTCTGTTAGGGTGTGCCTTCATGTGTGTGTATCTTCGTGTATCTCTTTGTGTGTGCGTGCCTTGGTGTGTATTAGTGTGTCTATGTGCGAGAGTCTGTTTACGTTTCTTTGTACATGTTATGTTTGTGTATTTGCAAATGTGTGTGTGCACGCCTCTGTGTGCGTATCTCTCTGTTTGCATGCATTGGAGTGTGTTTGTATATCTTTTATGTGTTATATTTTTGTATATGCGTAAGTGAGTGTGTTTTTGCCTTTGTGTAAACACAACTGTGTGTGTATTTGTGTGTGTGGAAGGATGGGTTTGTCAGTAACTGCAGCATTAAATATGAGCAGGTGGGTTGTGCCCCCCACCCAACACACGTACACACGCACACACACTTATATCTTGAGCTGTGCAGGAAACAGGATCAGGTGTCAGTTTGGAATTTTCTTTTCCTGCCTAAATTCCTGTATGTTAAACTATTTCCACGTCCTAACACATTGATCACATACACACACACAGGCAAACACACCACCTCATCCTCCATTGAGACACTTTCACACGCAAATAGAAGAGATGGAGAAGCGAGTTGAGGGGCAACAGGAGGAGCGGTGGGGGGTGGATAAGCAGGGTGTAAGTGAGGGCACATGATGTGAACCAGATGTGTTTGGTGGTTTGTGGGCGTTTGGTTCCTCCTCCCAAAATAAACCAATCTGAGAGCTGAGAGACGGGAGCGGCCCACCGGCCGTCACAATCAATACATCACACAGACATAAAACATCACATTAACACAACGGTCCAGACGCAGTGGGGTTGTATCCTTACAAAAATATGACAAAATAAACACAATAAACAGTGTGCGGTTAATGAACTGTACGACATGTGTGTATGAATAACATGAACTCTTCATTATGAGTATCAAACACACATGATGGATAATATGAATAGTTTTCCTGTAGCTCAGTGGTAAGAGCATTGCGTTAACAATGCAAGGCTGTGGGTTGGATCCCAGGGGATTGCAGATACCTATGTAAAATGTATAGGATAAAGCAATGTAAGTCGCTTTGGATAAAAGCATCTGCCAAATGCCTAAATGTAAATGTAAATGAATGAAAACCGATGCAGATTGGGAGTCTTCCTGCGCTTTTATCTTTTTTATATTGTAAAAGTTCATTAAACAAATAAAAACAACAGTACTAACGTAGATCTCTCTTAGGTCATGTTAAGAGAGGAAACATCACACTGAAGCTCTGAACACAACTTTTTTTTTCTGGATAATAAACATCATAATAATAAAGGACCTTCGACTTTGACTTCTAGAAGTCCGGTGACTGCTGACTTCAGCAGAGTAAAAATGCGACATCATGACACTGTCAGCATCTGCTGCAGACGCGTCTCTGCGTGAAACAGGTCAGAAGACTACAGATTTCCTTCAGCGGGTTTCAATGAACACACAACTCAGCATAAACACCATAACTCTACATACATCTCCTTATATTTATACTGAACATAATGTACAATATATTTGAATACAAGTAAATAAATATTTGTTCTTTTTAGATCTGCGTAAGAAATGTGTGAGCATTAATATAAATTAGGGCTGTCAAACTATTAATCGCATCCAGAATAAAAGTTCCTAAAAAATCTTAATTTTGTGTTCATAAAAATATACACATAGGTTAAATATTTGTATATGTATATATTAATATTTAACAATCATTTTAATTATTTATAAATGTTTATTAATTTTTATATTTTTCTTAAATATTTACATGTATCATGTGCTTATGAATACAAAATTAATATGCACACAGACATATATTATGTAAACAAAAACTTTTAGTCTGTATGCAATTAATCGCGGTTTAATCGTTTGAGAGCCGTAATTTATATTAATGCACACACATACATTTCTTGCTCAAATCTATAAATTACAAATATGTATGTTCAAATATAATTCACATTATTCAGAAATATATATTATTCATATTTCAGTCTAAATATATACAAATTACATAAGCGCAAACTTATCTGACAGCACAAATTGTAATACTTAAAAAATAAAACTAAGCACTGTTTTTCATTGTCTATATTATTCAGTCTGATAAGATATTTATAAGTGACTAGAATAACTGTTTTATGAAATTACATGAGTGCTGAAACACTGTACAAAACCAACCAAAATGTTCTTAAACATAATATGTCGTCGCTTTCCTCCAGAAACCTTGTATCTCCATATTTTGATTTAGATTTTTTGTCATAAATCACTATTATAAGTCACTTGTTATGTTTTTCACTGCGTTTTGAAAGAAACTTACCATTAAATTATTTAAAAAATACTTGTCAACTTGGAAAACTCAATATCGAATCATTTCAAAAGAAATATGTTTTTCCATTTCCTGAAAAAGAGCAAATTTGGACATATGAGGTTTCGTAAAGGAAAGCGAAAATATTATTTATTATTACACATTCTTGAAATTTAGCAGGTTATTTGTTGTTGTTATGAATGACCCCATCGGTATGGACCTGAACTGACGCTCAATATTATTCCTCCGGTTTGGAGTCAAACTGAGACGCAGCGAGATCCGGATTACTGAGGAGCTTTAAAAACATCTCCATCTGACCCCCATCCCTGAGGAAGCTGTTTTTGTTTTGACTTGAGCGGGTCAAGAGTGCCGTTCAACCCCGTCAGATGACAATGACACGCTGAGATGAGTGTTTATCTACCTCACCTCACACCCAGCGGTTCCTCGAGCCAGAAACACTCCCGACCTTCTGCACGTAGACAAGCCATTCCTCTATCAGCACCGCCCGTGAGCCATCATCTCTCCACGGATCACATTTGGACTGTTTATTTGTCTGAACCTCGCAGGACAAACATCATCCAACGTATCGAGCTTCAGATTGGCTTCATCGTGCCTCACTACTGTCACGTCCACACGGTCAAAAGACACACAGCAAAAAACACACACTTACCAGATGAACGTAAGGCACGAAGTATCCATACAGCGCGGCGGGGATCCCAAAGGCCCAGATTCGATATCCCAGAGACTTCCAGATCTGCAGGTTAAAGACCCTGTTGAGTGCGGAACAGCGACCGTCCGTCTTCCTGCTGCTCACGGGTTTAGGCAGGATGGGTTTGTAAGTAAAGCCGGCCAGGACCAGGATGAACATGAAGATGGACAGAACTCGCAGGGTGTTGTAGAGTCCCACACGGTCCAGCAGACCAGTCAGAACGTACGGGAGGGTGATGGTGAACACGCTGCTGCCCGCCGTCACGATGCCGTTGACCAGACCCAGCCTGCGCTTGAAGTAGTGACCCAGAATCACCAGACTGGGCTGATACGCAAAACTGCAGCCGCACGCGAACACTATACCATACGTGAAGTACAGCGCCCCGAGAGACCTGCCGAGAACAACAATTCAAAATGATTTATCTTGGACATCAATGAGAAAATAGAAACTTAAGTGTCATCTACGTCTCAGATATGTAACCCTGAACAACAAAACCAGTTTTATGGGTCATTTTTTCGAAATTGAGATTTTTAAATAATCTGAAAAATCATCTTGAATTGAGTTTTACCTTTTTCTTAATCACTCAATTCAAGATTATTTTTCTTACCCCCATTGGCAAATTCACTGAAATTTCATAGTTTTTGCCTAAAAACAAGACGTATTTTCTTAGGTCAGTATGCTCATCAAGAAAATGCATCTTGATTCAAGAATGTTTAGACATTTTAAAGGAAAAAAGACTACGTAAGAAAGCTATTTTTTTGCAATGTGTATGAGTTGTTAGAAGAGGACAATATCTGGTTGAAACACAACCGTTTAAAACTATGCAAAAAAGCACTGTAGCAGGCCATTCACTCACAAAAATACAGTTTTTTTAAGGTAGGCAATTTACAAAAATCTTAATGGAACATGATCCTTATGTAGTAGAGTAGGCGGGGCGAGACAGTGGTTCGAGACAGTTTTATTGAATCTTTATTACACCTTACTTAATATCTTAATGGTTTTTGGCATAAAAGGAAAATCAATAACCTTGACCAATTAAATGTATTTTTGTCTTACTAAAAATGTTCCTGTGCTACTTAAGATTGGTTTTGTGTTCCAGGGTCACATATTTCTCCTGAGATAAAGAGTCAGAAATCTGAAATATGTCTCTATTAAAGTTTCAAAAGAGATGTCAACAATGTGTCTAACTGAGCTCAGATTTGTCAAATCTGCAATCAAAACTCAATATTTTTAAAGCTCAATATGAACACTCATCACATTTACTCAAATCCAGATGGTTTCACCTCTACAATCTACATTCATTTACACCTCCAGACTCTTCATGTGTTTGAACATATACAGTTCTCTTTCAACTTCTACTAGACATTTTAGGAGAAACATCTGAGACTAAAGGCTGGAATACACTACAAGACTTTTGCTCAGATTTTCAGTCTGGACTTGTAGCAGAAAGTCTCTGCCAGTCTGCAGATTTGATGACTTCGTGTGTTTCTATCTGAAATTTTGCAAGTGTGTGATGTCTAGTTTAAAAAAATCTGTTCAGATTTTAAAAGTCTTGTTGTGTATTCCATCCATAAATTGAAACTTAAATGAAACACAGTTGAGAACTCCATCAAATCTACTGAACGATAAAACTTTCCTCTGTGACTTTATCTCGGCTGTGACGCAGTTTGTTGGCAGGACTATCTGTTTGTTTAATGGAAGACGGCGGGGGTTCATAACAACCTGTTACACAAGCACTCAGATTAATCTCAAGGTATATCTGTGGAAAATCCTCTGTCTTAATTTAAACATAGCCAACAGGTGAACAATAGGCACTAGAGCTGCGCGGATGAGCTAAGCATCCTCTGCTTCAAATAAATGATCCATTTACAGCACGTATAATTTTCTCTGATATAGATATCCGCACCCGACCCGGACCCGATCGTCACTTTAATTACTTAGTAAATTTTCTAGCACTGTATTTGTCTGTAAATGCTTAAATCTAATCGTTCGATTTAGCACACACATGATGTACCATATAAGAGGTACCAGTCTTATGGCTTTCATATACATACAGTGCCTCACAGGAGTTGCATATTACAAACTCAGCACTTGATTCATCCTTGTTAAAAACCACTTCGCAAAAACCCTCCCACATGATACTTTTCTTTCCTACCTTTTGTTTTGTTTTTAATTCTCCCTTTTTAAATTTCTCTTGGATCTGTTTTACCTCCTACGACGGCGTTTAGTGCCACGTTAAACATAAAAATAAATTCTCGAAATGTTATGAATCGCGTTATGAATCGCAATGTCTTGAACGAAATCTTGGATTTTTTATTTTTTTTAACGTGGCACTAAAACGGCGTCGTAGCCTCCATTTCTGCTTAAAGAAATAGACCGTCCTCTACCGCCGACACGCGCGCATTTCTTTTAAATTACTGCAAATTAGCGCCTGATGAAAAATGCATTTAAAACATATTCGTATTTTTTGAGAAATTTTGTTAACATTGAATATGATATCATCCGCCCACGACCCACCCGCAATTAATCAGAATCAGTTTTTTTATCACCCGACCCGCGGATCATCCGCAGCGCCCACGGATTTAACCGCCATCCACGCATCACTAATAGGCATCGACATGCTTCAAACACAATGTTCATGGCTGTTGAAACAGTGGTTTATGCTCGAATGTTCCTCGAAATCAAGAAAAATTTTGTTACAATCAGGATGAGAACATCATGACAAAGTTTACAAGCATTAAGTACGCTTATTTCTTGCAGTGATATGCTGTGTTGTTTTCTATATTTCTCTCTATGTATTCTATACATTTAATACTTTTTTCAGATTTTTTCATAAAGTAAAGCAAACAATGCAACTTTTAAAAAGTGCTATATGAAAAACGTGAATTGAGTTACTCACCTGACCATTGAACTGGCCACAAGTCCCACAAACCCCACGGCAGCTCCACCCACAGCCGTTATCCGACAACCGAAGAGATCCGTGAACACGCTGACGATCGGTGAACAGAAGAAGATCATTCCCATCGAGAGAGAACCAACCCATGCTGAAAACACAAACACTATTTATTTACACACAACACAACAGTGAAGAATCAAAGAAGCCTCCAGCAGATCTCAAAAGTTGTCGCTGGGGAGGACGAGTGATAGCATAAACTTCATTATCGCGGAATCTGACACAGGTTAGAATACAATATTTAAGGTTATGTGGATTAAGGTTACACAGACGCAAATTAAGCGTTAAACGCGGTTGATATACATGTTAAGTACGCGAAAGGACATCCGGCGACGCGAATAACGCGATTCACACGAATTGAGCGTTTCGGCCGTTTGACGAGTGTAACGCATGAGTTGAAAAATCTGAATTTTGACAAATATTCCCGCCGCGTTAACCAATCAGAAGCTTGCTCTGGTAGTGACGTGATTACGACGTAGAGAGTGGAGGCAGAAATCCGAAACAACAATGGAGGACAAAATCCTTGTCACTGTATGTGGATACCCGGAGGTGTAAGATACTACGAATGATCCGAACGAGTCTACGCCATTTTTCAGCCTTCCATAGCACAAAATGCGCAGCTACCCTCTCAACAAAAGCTCTGTCAGTCATTTCGCAAAAAGTCTGGAGCCGCCTGGCAGAAGCCCCTCCCGTGACGCAAACTCGCGTCTGTTGTGAAGTGAATTTCACGCGCAGATTTATTCACGCAAAACGCGTCTGGTGTGAACGCTCAGTAAGTGTAACACACAAAGCTGGTTTTGCAAGTTTGTATTTACATATGGCGTTATCTTTTGGTTTGGATCAGTCATATTCCAAATAAAAACAGAATAGTCCAACAAAAGCCGTTATTGGATGGTTTTAATATTTTATATTCCTACTGTATATGTTTTTTTTGGGTTGTGTTATGTTATACTCGCAGACACCCACAAAATACGCAGATACAAAACTACAGGATAGTTAACTCGCAAATAACACAACCTGTCCTTCATTCTTAACCGAGAAATGCAAAGAGAAATCAAGAAAGACTGCAAGGGTCAATGATCAGCATAAGACATAAATGACACAGAGAGATGTTCAGATGTTTTATCTCTCCAACACATGACATCACCTGACAAACATGTATTTTTCTCTGCCGTACATTCGTGTCCTTGATGTTGCAAGGCAGTCTTTCACAGTTTCAGACGGAACTTCACATCAATCAAATGATGTAGAAGAACAGCACATGAATGTACCAAAATAATATTTCACTTCAAATGCAGAATCTCCAGTCTGTGCATGAACTAAAGCTAATAAAGGAATATAATGACGTTTCAGTGTCTGACATCACTGACGTCAAACTCAATGCAACTCAAACGGATCTCAGAGGTTTTATCTCAACTTCTGTGAAAATCCCAGTGACCTTCTCCCCCAACCCTTACTTTAGCAAAAGTATTGCAGTTTGATTACAATTTTTAACAAATAAATTAGGGCTGCAACAACGAATCGATAAAATCGATAAAAATCGATTAGTAAAAAAGTTGTCAACGAATTTCATTATCGATTCGCTGTGTCCCGCGACGCGGAGACGTTTGGTTATTAAAAAAAAAACCTTTATTTGAGCGCGGAGCGAAGTAAACACACTCGGTCTCTCTCGCGCACTGATGCTAGCAGAGTTCGGCGCCTCATATACAGGGCGGAGCAAAAATTAAAAAACGAGCGGAGGAAAGATACATGACGGAGGCAGAGAAATCAGCGCGACCCAAGTCATCATAGGTGCGGGAGCATTTCACACTAAATAAACAGAAAAACTGTGTTAACTACAAAATATGCAAAAGCGACATGGCGGGAGCAACGCGGCAATGATCCAGCACCTGAAACGCAAACATGTTTGAGTCTGTGATGAGGAGGAAGGGAGTTCAACAGCAGGTTAAGTCATTACAGAATCCTACTTTTGTTCCGTTTTGAAGTGAAGAACGTAATGTCCCTGGTGCTGGTGTTTACTCGTTATCCAGATTGACAAGCATCACAAGTTAGCGTTAGCTGGTTAATAACAGTATAATCAGGGGTGGTGTAGTTACTTTGCGCTTTGCATTGTAAGACTAAAGACACCTTTTTATTCACTCGCCTTTTTTGGACCATTCATTTATCAATCTGTTGTCATGTAAAGCTACACTGCAAAACTTCCTTAGTAATTTTGTCTAATTTCCAGTCCAAATATGTAAAAAATCTTAAATCAAGATTACTAGACAAGAAAATTGATTGATGCTTAAAACTTCTGTTTGAAATTATATCTCATTAAGATTATTTTTGTACCCCATTGGCAGATAATTTTTCTTGCTTTAAGCAAACAATCACTTAATTTGAGGTGTTTTTTCAGAAAACAAGACATAATTTCTTATGCTTTTTCATGTGTCTAGTACATGTTTCTTGATATAAGATTTTTTTTTTAATTTGGACTGACAACAGGACAAAACTACTAAGTTAGAAAAGCAATTTTTGCAGTGTATATTCTGTGCTTTCTCCCATATAGGTTATTATTGACAAATATATTTGTGTGTGTTGTACTTTTTAATTTAATTTTAAAGTTCTTTTATAGCTCTTGGTCATCTTAAGCTTTGTTAAAATGTGGTGTATAAATGAAGCTTGCACTTACTACAATGATGGTAGTAATTGAATGAATAAGCTTCAAGTGAATTTGAGATAGAGTGTGTGTGTGTGTGTGTCAGTGTTTGTCAGTGTGTGCGTCTGCAAAAGTGTGTGCGTCTGCGAGTGTGTGCATCTGCGAGTGTCTGTCTGCAGTGTAGTGTAGAGAACAAGTTCTTACATTCAAACCTAATCCTGTTAAGTTTTCTGATTTGTATTGTTCTTTAGTTTTTATAAATTATTTATTGTTCTGGCAGCTCAGGTGGCACTTTTATTTAAAAAAAGTCTATATATTTGGCAGATGTAAAGCATACATGTGTATGTTTTTTGTGTTAGTCCATTTTTATTTGATTTTATTATTTTTATAACAGCTCAGGGATGTTCAAGGAGCAACATGCTTGTGCACTTTCTAAAGATTTTAGTTCTGTTTTTGAATAAAGGGTTGGAAATGAATGCTTTTCTTGGTTTTTGTTTTTATCCGATTCATCGATTAATCGAAAAAATTACTTACAGATTAATCGATTATTAAAATAATCGTTAGTTGCAGCCCTAAAATAAATATCCTGGATTTCGCTTAACTTGTAGTAAAACCATGCCAAATCTTATGGACAGCAAAAGAAATCAGAAGAGAGACTGAAAGTTTACTGTGGTGGAAACAGTTTTTTTAATGTTTAATCTCATATTTTGGTCACCGGCGATCACACCGTCCTTTCGCTTCGATGAGTGATGCTTCCACAGAGAAGATGGACAATGTTAGCAAAGCAAACAAACATCTCTGTAAGAGCTCCAAGTGCTCACATCCCCAAACACCAACAGATTCCACCCGAACTGTAAACAACACAAATCCCATTTCCACAACAAACACCTGAACCTTCAACGGACATCCAGTTCTGTTCATACAGTCAAAATCAAATAGAGTCCTTCTAAAAATTCAGTTTCTTAGATTCATGTGGAGGTCAATCTGTATCATACGTGAAGTGTGTATAAACACACCCTCAAACAGAGCTCATAACCACATTCTGAGCCAACCTGAAACAATGAGTTTAGGTAAATACTTCAGCGATAGAAGAGTTATGCTCTCTCTTTCCTGAACGCCAAGTTCCTGAACACCACAAATAACCACCAATGAATGACTGCTCCAAACACGCTGCCATTTCCCCGCTCTGAGTTCTTCATTTGATTTATCAGCTTGAACCAAGAGTTCAACAACAACTAAATATATCACCAATAGGCCAAGACAAACCAAGAGACTAGAAAACTCAAGATGTTTCTCTTTCATAGCTCAGAAGATCTGATTTTTATTGGGATGGTGAAATACTATTTTTGTGAAACTTCATCTCCAGAGTTGCTTTGAGAGTTTATTTCACGAACATTTTATTGTTTGAGTGAAGAAACAGACATACTTAGAAATAAGCGTCTTCCGACAACCAGCCAAATAAAAGTCCAGTTAACTCTGTATTTTATGAGGACAGATATATTACTATTTAATACATTTGTAATATATTGCATTTTGAATGTTATATGGCAATGTATTGTAGGGATCCACTGATCCGATACTCTGGATCGGATTTGGCTCCGATCCAAACCTTTTTGAAAGGATCGGGTATCGACGATTGGCGAGTCAGCACGACCGATCCAAATCCGATACCAAATTACCAGCGATCGTTGAACGGTGAACTGTATTTAAGTAAATAGAAAACATTCGTTTTTGGGGAAAAATGCATGTACTTAAAAATAATAATTAAAACCTTAGAAATATATTTTGCGTAATCGTCTGACAGGCGAGTTTAGCGGGGAGATGTTTCTGGACCCAACGTATGCCTATATGTCAGTTTACTTCAACGTGTTAAATATTTCGCAGATTTGGAAATATTTCACGCTTGAAACAGCAGAAAGCAGCACAGCAAATTGTAACATTTGCAAAACCCGTGTTTCAAGAGGTGGAAGTACTGTCGCACGTTACAATACAACAAATTTAATCAAACATCTTCAGAAGCATCACGGAAAAATTCATGAAGAGTTTGCACAAGTGAAACGCAAAAAGGACGAATCAAAGCAGCAGACCTTGCAGGACGCGTTTCAAAGGCAAGAAAAACTTCATAAAGACAACAAAAAATCTGTAAAAATCACAGAAAAGGTTGCGGAATTTATTGTTCTAGATAATCAGCCTCTCTCTGTCGTGGAAAATGTAGGCTTCCGTCGCCTAATGGAACATCTAGAACCGTGTTACAGTTTACCATCGCGTAAATATATTTCTGAAACAGCTTTGCCTGAGTTGTATTCTAGAGTGTCAGCGCATGTTGCGGACCAGTTAAAAGATGTAAAGTCTTTGAGCTTCACTACGGATATTTGGAGCTCCGACGTGTGCCCCATGTCTCTTTTGAGTTTGAGTTTGAGTCTCATTGGGTGAATTCTGGTTATGCATTGCAAAGTGCTGTGCTACATGCTAAAGAGTTGCGAGGGTCACACACAAGCAGCGTGATTTCAGCTTCAATCAAAGAAATGCTGGAGGGTTGGAAAATCCCTCTTTCTAATGTACATGTAATTTTGAGGGACAATGCCAGTGACATGAAGAAGGCGATGAAAGATTTAGGGGTCCCTAGTTTGGGGTGTGTCGCGCATTCATTGCAGCTTGTTGTTAATGAGGGCCTTCTGTTGCAACGGAGCGTAAGCGATGCACTGGCAGGTGCGAGAAAGATTGTGGGGCACTTCAAACATTCCCCATCATCGTACTCTTCATTGGAGGATATTCAGCGCGAACTTCACTTGCCTGTGAAAGTCTACAGCAAGATGTCAAGCCCGATGGAACAGTACGTTTTACATGATTCAGAGTATATTTGAACAGAAGCGTGCTTTAAGTGCATTTTCTGCCGACCACGAGCTGCCTGCAACACTGACAGCAAACCAATGGGGATTAAAGTTCACTTTCGTTAAAAAATGAAATACACACATTTAGTTTGAGTTTATTGATTGATTTAATTTGGTTTTGATTCTTTCTTTGTAGGATATTTGTTTTATTGAAAAAAAATAATTCATATTTTTATCAAGGCCAGCAAATGCCAACATTAAAATACATTTTCTGTGTAATGTCTGTATAAAATAGACCATTTTCTCCGTTTTGCTTTAGATAATTTACCAGTGTAGATGCTGTCATTCATGCAAAAGATGCACTGATAAAAGAGGCTGAAAAGATTGAAGATACACTGAGGACATCAACTACTGCAGCAGGTCCAGCAGAGGTATCTCATGTGGAAGCAAGTGGGTCAAGTGGACACACAAGCAAGAGCACCTTCACAATGATGTTTGATGAAGTTCTCCAGGACCAACAAGAATCTGCACGAGGGATAGCTACCACTGATGCCCTTAATCAAATCCAAACATATCTGACAGAGCCAACTACACCCCGATCTGATAGCCCATTCTGTTACTGGGCAGTGAATCATGTTCGTTTCCCTGCCCTTGCTGCTACTGCGACAGTGTTTCTCTCTGCCCCCTGTACCAGTGTTGAGAGTGAAAAACTGTTTAGCGCTGCATCCAACATTGTAGATGATAGACGGAACCGACTTCTAGTCGAAAGAGCAGAAATGCTCATATTCCTAAAAAAAAACCTGCCATTGCTCTTCAAGTAAACCTTAAAACAGATAATGTCACTTGAAGTATATACTTAAACACAGTTGTTGATATTGCTGCACTATCTTCATGTGTACATATTTTTGTCTGCAAACGTACATGTTCATACGTATGTTTTTGATTTAAGATTCACAAAATGTAGATTGACATTTGGATGACTGCAGATAGCTTAATTTAATTTATTTCAATTAAAAATGTTGCAGTATTTTACAAAGAATACAAGAAATTGCACAGTTTTCTTAAGAAAGATGTTCGTCATACTGCGTGTATTATTTCTCTTAGTTTGTATGTATTTCATAAATCTACAAAGCTTGACTTTAAGCAGATTAATTTGAATCACTGTGTGAGTTTCAGACATTCTAAACCTTAAAAGGTAAACAACAACTGATATCGGATTTGGATCGGTATCGGGCTATATTTTTAAGTTCAATATCGGAATCGGATCGGCAGAGAAAAACTGGTATCGGTGCATCCCTAATAATGTATTAAATGGATTCACTTTTCAAATTTTATCTTCTCTAAAAAGTACACAAATTTGTTGCTAATTTTAAGACCTTTCTTATTTCTTATTTTCTATTGTATATTTAGTATTGTTCTTTAATAAAGAAAAAGTATTTATTATCCGAATACCCGATTAATCGATGGAAAAATCGGCAGAATACTTGATTAGTAAAATAATCGATAGCTGCAGTGTTGTGTGCTCCATGTTCTTGTATGGAGTAATGTATCCGCTCAGTCTCAGATGATTTCTCATAAAATGTTTAGAAGAAATAAAAAGCAGAAACAAATGAGAGTGTAATTGTTAACTCTTTCACCGCCATTGATGAGTTATCTCGTCAATTAAAAAAAACGCTTCCCCGCCAAAGACGAGTTTTTATGGCAATCAGTGTTTGTACTGTTATACAGCAGGTGGCGCTATTACACACCTTTGGGAAAAAGTACAGAATCCCAGAACCTAGAACATATATGTTTCAGAGTGTAATCTGGGCGGAATCTTTGACAAAAAATGTTAATTATCTCAGCTGTTTAATCAATGATATGCATGTTTGTAGAAACCTACCCTCATATACGGAGTGATAAAAAACGAACAAATGACGATAGAAGAATACAGTTTCTTTTGTTTAAAAGCTGAGACATATTGTTTGTCCATATATTCTTTACAGAAAATTTACTGTGAGCCATTAAAGTTGGGTGAAAATGTTAAAAAACGCTGGCGCAGGCTGGCAACGTTTTTTTAAAAGGCTGGCGGTGAATGAGTTAATACGCATGAAGAGTCTGGAGGTGTAAATGTTTGTAGATTGTAGAGGTGAAATAATCAGACAAATCTGAGCTCAGTTTGACATGCTGTGGACATCTCTTCTCAAACTCCAATGACAGATACATTTGTACGATGTGTGCCTATTTTCTCAGGAAAAACACCTGAGAAACAATTGAGACTTGAGCAAAAGTTTCCATTCGCTCTGCATTTAATCTCATTCAAGATCTTATTTTACACTAATATGTATAGCCGCTCTTGGAATGGTCTCGTGTGTTTTTTCTGTGTCAAGTACATCATGTCAGATCTAATGATGATGATTTGAGCATTAAGTAATAAATTCTCTGATAAGATTATGAACACAGGGTTCATGTATTTCTCTCACGTGTACTTGAGGTTAACAGTACAAGGTTCAGTCAATGTGAGCACCACACCCATCCGTGATCGTTCATCTCCAAACACTGGACATTTATGTGAGCTGATCCAGACAGAGATGTGCAAAATAACTTAGATTCCTCCGGAAAGATTTTCTTCTCAATGTTAGAGGACCACTGCTATCAAAACAGTCAAGTTCTTCCACAACAGACTGTAAATCATTTCTTCTTCATGCACTCGATAAAATGCTGGCTTGCTGGGATTTTTTAGTGTAGATACTTGGTGTCATGCACCTGCTAGTATTTGATGTTAAACAGAAGAGTCTTCATACTGGTGATGTGGTATACTTGTATTGAGAAAGAGGCAGACCATCCATCTGTTACTCAAGAGCAGTGGATCTGAAGAGTCCCAGCGGTCAAAGATACTGTCTCCCACAGAGTTCATCTGAGCAACACCCTGAAAACTATACAGAACAACCTGGCAACAACAATAAAACACACAGCAGCAATGTCTTGGAACTTCTGCACAAATTATTTATACAAATTATTTGCATTTCTGCAGCTGTCGTGCATTTCCCATATTTCAGCCACAGCGTGTGAGGTTTACTGTTTCATCATACAACCGCAGATAAATCAGTGGACTCATTAAAGTGTTTGCAATGCACACAATCAAAAGATTAACAGATTTCAACAACGCCAGCTATGCAAACACTGAAAGAAGAAGAATCGTCCAACTATTACCAACACTTGTCCAACTCAACCACATCTGACCAACACTACAAAAGTTCAGGGAGAAAATACACTCAAAAGTGCTTCAAAAGGTTCTTCGATGCCATAAAATAACCTTTTGGTTCCATAAAGAACCTTCAACATCTGAAAACCCTTTTCTGAAAAGGTTCTTATAGGCAACTAAAAAGTAAGAAAGATTAGGGTTGGGCAAATTGGCACATCGTGGCCATCGTGGGATGCGCAGACAGGCGTCTTAGTTATAAAGTCAGGTGGGTCTGCGCAATTTTGCGCACTCTTTATACAGCGCAAGCTCAACAGTTATAAAGTCAGGTCAGTCTGTACAGCGTGAGCTTGAACGCCCCTTAGCCTTGTTCATATTTGTTCACCCAGTATTTTTCAGCACAGAGCAGCGAGAATCAAATGATGAAAGTGAAACATTTGTTGGAATCTGTCAGCCATCGGCAATGGACGATAGCATCGTCTATCGGCCCAACCCTAAGAAAGATATGGTTCTTCACAGAACCTTTGGCTGAATGGTTCTTTGTGGAACCACAAATGGTTCTTCTATGGCATCACTGTGAAGAATCTTTTAAGCATCTTTTTTAGAGTGTACTGCACTATACAACAGTATTTACTAAAGTGAATTTCACTATACTGTAGAACAGGGGTTTTCAAACTGAGGTCCGAGGACCCCCAGGGGGCCTCCAGAAGGATGCAAGGGGTAGGAAAAAAGTGATTAAAGTCCACAGTGTTTATCTGCTTTTTTTGCTATAGTTTCCAGAATTGTTTATATATGAATCTTGCTAGTGAGTTTTCAAAGTTAAATTGTTGCGAACTATTTAGGTTTAGAAACAATGTGTTGTCTTTATAATATTCTATTTACTATTAATCCAACTAATTTTTTTGTTTCTTTCATAAAGTTTGAAAACCCTGCTGTAGAATACTATAGCAATTGTAAATAGCTCACTGCGATATTCTGTATGCTGTAGTTTTACGGGATTTTACGGTAGTCTTTCTGACAAATTGTAAAAATGTTAAATTACAGTAATAGATTGCAAATTTGTAAGTTGGGTGTAAATCAACAACATTTTTTTTTTTCTGGTGCCTCAGCTTCCACAATATTACCGTTTCAGTGTAGTAAATTGATCAACTGTTCGAAATAATGTAGTTCACTTTAAAATTGACTACAGTAAGGTTCAAAAACACTACAGTATCTAGAACGTTTACAAAAATTGAATATGGTAAATACATTAGTATTCAGTATTGTTATGTGGGAAAACAGCAGGTTAAAACACCAGACAACAACGCATCTGACATCACTTTTGATAGTTCATATTTAAAACATCTCACACCACCAGACAAGTTTAAACATGTTGATTAAACTTCCTGTGACAACAGTGAAACAGTGATAAAAGCACAACATGATTCAACTAAACACAAATCTTTCCACTTACAACTCCTCCAACAGTACAATTGCAGTTCAAAACCTTCAGGAGGCAAACATCTGTCAAGAATAAAACAGAATTCAGAGCCACCAGCGGGAAACACATTTATGAGCCGGATTCATCCTCGGTCATAACGCATCACGCTGGCTCTTAATGTGCTGCTTCACATCTGAGAGATTGACATAAAACGTTCAGGCCCTCAGGTGTTTCTGAAGATCTGGAGATCAGAGCTAGAGACTCCACAAAACACAAGGCTTCCTCCATAATTCTGGCCCAGCTTTCCTCATGATGACTTTGCAAAATTTCCTAAAGCATCTGTTGTCGGCCTGCGGTATGATGATGGAGGATCGGAGCGGCACATGGAGGACATTAGGGATCATTTCAGCTCTGGAGGGTTTGCCATGGACTGCTTGTAAAGACACAAGCGATATCGGAAATCCTCAAACAGCATTCAAACATCAGCAGGTCAACTAGAAGAGCATCACTTGAGCTGTTATCCATGTGAGCACACAATTAAATCTCTCCATGACTGTTTTATTATTTTCATTGTCATCAGAGCCATTGAAGAGAGAGTTGTGTCAACTTTGTTGACTCCAATGGAATGGTTCGTAGAGGCTCTCAATAATTCCCTGAAGTTGGTAGTTACGCATGGATCTGCTACTAAACAGACCAACTGAGGTAAACTTTTAACCCATTTAAAGACAAAAGCCATTTGTGACCCTGGACAACAAAACCAGTCGTAAGTCGCACGGGTATATTTCTGACAAAAGACGAAAATACATTGTTAGGGTCAAAATCATCAATTTTTATTTTATGTCAAAAATCTTTAGTATATTAAGTAAAGATCATGTTCCATGAAGATATTTTGTAAATTTCCTACCCTAAATATATCAAAACTTTATTTTTGTAAGTCGATCCCTTAATATCGCGAACAAAAAATGGTCAGAAACATGCCTACAAACTTAACTCGCTGCTGTCCGCTCTATGAAAACTACCCATTCAAGTTTGGTATCTATGTAAAGTTAAGAGATTGCGCTTTCAAGTTAATCTACTCTCTTCTATGTCATTACAAGGGTAAGCCAATAGAGAGTGTTAAAACAAACCTGTTTCCTCTTAGCAACGGCCTGCTATAGCGTCTCACGTGCGCAGCGTACACAATCCGTCATGATCAAGCTTCAAAACATGGATTCTGATGGAAGCGCGTTTGCTCAATCTAAACGCTAATGACAGCAATAATTTAACGAACCTAGTAAATGATTGTTTCGCAAATCATTGGGAAGATAATACAGAATGTCCAGAGACCGGCTTGACATAAGAGGATGCCCCGGAAGACGACGAATTCAATCAATGTTTAGATCGCTTCGACTCCGTGACATGAAGGAATACAAAGTGTTCACTGCGGACTCAGAATTCAACCCGCTTGAGTGGGAAAATTCTTCAAAGTTCAGGTCAGTTAGTCACAAACGTTCTTAAATGCCTTCTTTACAAAGTAGTGGTTTTCATGAGTTGTTTATGTCAAAGTTATGCCAATTTTGCTCTGACAAAATGTAAACAAAACATCATCTTAGCATGTAGATCTGCCTCTGTTAATGATGATTAGTTGCCAGCTCAAGTGTAAAATTGTTCCTGGAGAATTATTTTTATGAAATTTTGTGTGTATTAAGTTTAAGCTGTGGTAAATCAATGGTGTAAGTTTCATTTATTTCCCATCATTAATAATATGCGTTGCTAAGGACTACTTCTGGAAAACTTTAAAGGCGATTTTCTCAATATTTTGATTTTTTCCACTCTCAGATTCCAGAATTTTAAATGGTTATATCTCGGCCAAATAGTGTCCTATCATAACAAACTATATATCAATAGAACGTGTATTTAGTCAGCTTTCATGTGGTGTATAAATCTCAATTTTGAAAAATTTACCCATAAGACTGGTTTTGTCGTCCAGGGTCACATTTAATGAATAAAAAAATTAAAGAAATAAAGCATTTAAAGAGAAAACATAGCTTCTTGGAACTATCTGAAGGCTCCATGAATCACATGATGCTCTAACGTTTCTCTCTCGATGGCTCTGACTGTCATATGCTACACTGTGGAGGACCAGAAATGACTTAAGTATAATTCAAAAAAGAAATACAAAATACTTTATATAATTATTTACGGATTTATTTATAGATGTGTTTATTTATTTATTTCTGAATTTAATTATTCTAGTAATTTCTCATCCTCCATACTAAACACCCAACAGTCGTCATAGTGATAATACCCAATCTATCTGGTAAATATATTAAATATTACATGTCAATAAATGTGTTGAAGATACACAGAATGTTGTAAATATGGAATATTATTGAACATTAATATTTAATGTTTCGGCAATTTCACTCTCCATTTGTCAGCGCGAAACGTATATATGGGAAAGGTTTGTTTTTTGAAAAAACAGATACTAAAGACAAAATCCAATCATTTGCAAGAAAACAGTCATGACAAAGAGTGAAAGTATGATCTCTTTCATCACATCATGTGTTCATGTGTGCACACTCGGTCTAAATGTAACTTTGTTTTTGCACTAAAATTTAAAAGTGTTTTAATTGGAGGCAAAAAAAACAAATAACTAAGTAAAAAAAGTGGTAAAATAGACAGTTTCAGCAGCAACAACATAAACAAATGTTATGTTGTCCAAACTTAACGTCTGGTAGACCTCCGCAAAGAATCTATAACTGTATCAATTAAGCTTCATGCTTCAACACAATGAATATACAATAAAATATTATACGTTACATATCACACAGAGCGGCAGTTTGAATGAAAGCGTCTATATAGCATCATTAGTTTGGACAGAAATTGAGATTTAGGTAAATCAACCAGCACTATAATAAACATGAAAGTAATTTCCCAAAACCATGACTTCTGAACAACAAAAGCTGGAATTTGCAATTTTCCATCTGCTGAAATATCGCCATGAGTTTCTCAGACAGACACAGATGTCTCCTGAATGTTTACAAAACATCATAATCAAAACAGCAGACAGAAGACAACCATGTCACCAGATAATGCACCTCAATAATCCACCTTGCAGACGTAAAACACGTCAAACCAATTTATGACGAAATTGCGAGAAACTCATAGAAACAAACCATAAATAACATGATGAATGTTTTATTTTTCACAATTTATTGTGACAACAACAAATCCAAACACTTAGATTCATCTGAATTCATCTGAATTCATGTCAAAACCGTGACATGTCTCCAGCTCTGAGAGATCCATCCTGTTTTCCCAGCACCCGCTGCAGTTATAGGGTGATGATGCCATTTTGGATGCCGGAGCGATGTGATTGGTCCACGCTCCTCTGAGCTCACAGTTCCTGTGTTTATTTATTTAAATGCCAGCAACCTTCACCTAAACTTTGTGTCAACAGAGATCAAATGCTCTGTAGACTATTAACTAACCTGCGTGGGAGAGAGACACGTGTGTGCGTGTTAACTCCACCTGCTCTGTCACCCATAAGAACAAGGCCAGTGCACTGCACGACTGCAGGCTGTTGATCAATGTCAAAACTAAAAACAATATCATCAGTATAAAAAATAGACGAGTGAAAAGACAGATGGGGTTGTGTACAGTGTCAAGCGAACATCATACGATTTTTACAAATGTACAAAAAAAGATTTTCATCCATTAACTAATGTCAACTAATACAACCATTCTACAAAGTGTTGTTATGTTGTTTTCGCGCTGAGGTCCGGGACCCCCAGAGGGCCTTCATAAGGTTACACTACAGGATAAAGCAAAAGTTGTAAAAGTCTACTGAACATGATCATTGTTTCATTTCAAGTGTTTATAGTTTCTAGAGTTGTTTATATGTGAATCTTTCTAGTGAGTTTCTTCACACTCAGAGTGAAAGGTGCTAAATTCTGTTTGTGGTCTGATTTTGATCCCTCTCTTTGTACGATTTGAACTCTTTTTTGTATTTCATCTATCCATGTTTGATATATGTAATCTCGACTGGCTTTGTTGTCGTATAATTTAAAAATATATATATATATGTATAAAAAAGAAGAAAGTACCAACACAAACGTTTAAATTGAAAATGTCTCTTCGGGGTTATATACATCCAATAGATGCTTAGGTTTTGAAACAATATGTTTCAATATGTTGTCTTTATAATATCACATTTACTATTTATCTAACAAAGTTCCTCTCACATATAAAAATATAGATGATAGTCCCTCATTAGAGGTTCATCTTATTTGGGGGTCTTTGACATCATAAAGTTTATAAACCCCTCAACTAGATAACATCCTAACATACGTTCATAAAAGAGTTTAGAAATCATATTAATGTTAATGTATAAAGGTTCAAACTGAAAAAAAGAATCATTGAGGATTGACATAATGTAGTTGCTGTGGCAGAGCGGGAAGGGAGCAGGGCCGTATGTCTTATCTCCTTTTAAAACAAGTTTATCGTGACCGTGGGGAAATACGACGGTCGACCTCATGTCACTATCAAGAGTTGTGTTCTGCTGCATCTCACATGGCGTGTGGGTGTGCAAGTAGCAGATAAAAGCATACGAGAAGAACATCTCCAAACAGTGCAACACAACATCATCAGAAAAGAGCAACAGTAAAGTTTCACATTGTTAGTTTTTAATCTTTCTGTGTAAATCAAATGTTTCTTCACGGCTTGTTTGACGTCATTTGCTGAATGTGTGTGGATCATTTAGTAGACCATTGTGTTAGCAAAGGTCTTGGGTTTGATCCCAATGAACACACAAACTGATAAAAAGCACCTGCCGAAATGCTTCAATGTTAAACTGGAATATCAAAATGTTTCAAATGTCGTGGCGAACCTGTATGACTTTCTTTCTTCTGCAGAACACGAAAGTAGATATTTTGAAGAGTGTTAATAATCAAACAACACTGAACCCCGTTGACTTCCATTGTATGATGACATTTCTCAAAATATCTTCTTTTGTGTTCCACTAAACAAAGTGTCACAAACAGATTCACACATCTTAGATGAACTGTCCCTTTAAAAATATTTTGTTTTAGGGTTTCAGTGTGCTTTTCACAAATTTACATTAAGCATGTAAACAGACCTTGACTTTGTCCTGACCTATGACCTCTGCTGGCATCAGGCGAGTTGTTTCATGTGTGTGTGTGTGTGTGTGTGTGTGTGAGGGACGAGAGACAGCTGGACTGAACTACTACTGGTACAATCTTCACCGAGCGTTACGAAGGAAAAGATCTCTTTCCCTCAGTCATTGACGCTCATTTGATTGATAAAAACTCAAATGTATTCAAATGTTGATGACCATGAATCGCTCGCAGACGTGAGAATAATTACAATGACAGGAACCTTCACAGCTAAATTTAATCTATTGTTGTGCTGATGACTTTAACACATTTCTCCCTCACTGTGATGACCTGCATTAAAATCACCATGTTCAAACTTCACTCTCATGTCGACGCCAAGTGGTCCAGTGGACTGAGAGCCGACAAATTGTACAGCAACACTTCCGGCGACCCGAGTTCGAATACCAGCTTGTGGTCCTTTACCGGTTTCCGATTACCTCTCTCTCATCCCATAATTTCCTTTCTCACTTTCCACTGTGCTATCCATACAAACGAAACATGTCCTGTTCAGAAGTAGGAATCTTAAATAGTGAAACTTGTATCTTGTGAAGCCAAGCGTTGAGATGTTTTGCTCAATGGTTCTGATTTTATCTGGACACTATTATGACACTCCTGTGTCTAAGAGTGTGTAGCAATAGCTTTAAAGGGATAGTTCACCCAAAAATGTAAATTCTGTAATCATTTACTCACCCACAAACCTGTATGACTTTCTTTCTTCCGCAGCACACGAAAGATATTTTGAAGAAAGTTTCGAACAGTGCCTGCACCCTTTCACATCTATTGTATGGACACAAAACCAATGCAAGGAAATGGGGTCCAGTTATCAACATTCTTCTGCGGAAGAAAGTCAAACCGGTTTGAAATGACATGAGAGTGAGAAAATGGTGACAGAATTTTTATTTGGGGGTGAACTATCACTTTATAACGCAATGTTTGATGAAGGATTACGTGAGAAACACTTCAGAAAACATGTTTCTCCGACCGAGCATTATAAAGCGAATGTATGCATACGTCTCTTCAGATTGTATGTATAATCTTTAGCACAAAGGCCTGTTGTGACTTGTGTCGAGAAGTGAAACTTCAGAGACTTCTGTTTCTGTGTCATTATACATGCAAGAGCTTTTCCCTCAAAGCAAACCACAGTATTCTTGGGTACTCAGGCAAGTTTCATTGTATTGCAACTATTTTGTTTCTAACGGTACCTTAGTAACACTGTTTTATGGACAAAACAACAACGATCGACAGGTCCTTTTAACTCCTGAGGTTCATGAATTTGAAGGCGGGGCTAGTTGTCCCACTTCATTGGACAATTGTCATCTGTTCAAATGCAACATTCAATTGTTTTCTGAACAATAACTTGACAAAATGTGTTTTCTGGTATAGAAAGTTGTGTTACTAGTGTATACAGTGAGTATAAGTGTAACGAGCAGCCCCAGTCTTATTTTGCCACGTTTGATGATGATGATGATACAGTTACACTGCAGCTCGTGTACAGTAAGCAGTACAGTAACTGTTTCCACGCGCGTGCACGCGTCTGACGTAAGTTACCTGTTCTGAATCGGAGGTCCTCGTCGTCCTCGGAGCCGAACTCCTTGAGCAGATACACGAACAAAATTCCGAACGCGTTCTGGATCCCGAACACCGAGCCGTTGCACCACATAGCGGCCAGCATTACCACCCACCCCCAGCCGCCCTCCGGGGGCTCGAACTCCGCCGGTGTGGCTTTCTCCTCGCGCGGGGCACTTTTAACGTCCTCGTTCTCCTGCTTCGCCGCCGGCTCGCCCGCGTTCACCGGCGCGGTCGCGTCTGATTCGCCCTTGCTCATGCTGCTGATGTCTGATCAGTCCTGAGTCGATGCAGATGTGTGAGTGTAAATGTTCCTGTTGTTAAATCTTTAGTCAAACATTCCCCGCAGTGTGAGGGCTGAGCGGCACGCACGAGGTTTTACTGCACATCTGTTGCAATAACGTATAAATATAGCTCGAGCCGGAGGGGGCGGGGCTACGAGCCCATCACCCTCGAACCCCTCGAGAAAGTTGTGAAGCAAACCTCTCCACGTGTGAACTTTATCAGTATTATAACAACTGCAGATGAACAGGAACCACGGCTTTACTTCCGTAACCACAAATTGACTTTGGCCTCACTGCAGTAGACGTGTGAGATTTGTTGTAAAACTATGAAAATTACAAAATAATCGATCTGCCAAAAACTAGGTAAAGTACACTGACTACAATATTATTCTTTTTTGGTTAATTTTCGTACAGTTTTTCTTGATTACAACAATAACATAAATACATAATATGGATGACATTTAGTCAAACACCTCTTCGATTATACGCGTTTTTATCAATTTGTGACGTCACAGTTTTCGTCTGAAGCGCGTGGCGTGTGCGCCACCCACCAGGGAAAAAACTCTCTGCGAGTATTCTGAAGGGTCAGTTCATCCAAACATGAAAATGATCTTGTTCTGTAGTATACCCATTAATTATTTAACAAAAGCTGTATTAAAAATCTATACATTACCATTTTTACACACATAACTTCACATTTACGACTTGACAAGTAATTGAACTCAGATCTGTATGGAAGCAAATAAGAGACATAATGTTTTGAAATTTAACAGCCTATGAATTCTTGATTTTGAATTATTTTACTTTGGAAACCATGTATCTGAACTTATTTGTTTCGAATTTACCTCTATGAAATTTAAATATGAAAATTCTTGATTTCCAATTTAAAAACCTGAATTTAATGCTCACAAATTCAGATACAAAAAAAATCAACCTACAGAATTTCAGATAAAATACATTCAGATTGATCAAATTTGAATGCTCTTATTCAGATCTCAAATTTCAAGTTAATACTTTTCAAAGAAAACATATGTCTAATTCGACTGCTCAAATTCAGATCGAAAACTTCAAGTTAAATATTCACATGGTAACATCCGGGCTACCCAGGATAGGAAAAACAGTTGAGCCCAGAGCCCGTTTGCAAATGAACCGAATCATTGAACCGAACCAATGAACCGAACCAATGAACCGAACCGATTATAGGCCATTATCATTTCTTAGTATAACACAGATTTTAGACCGCCACTAGTCGCCATGTTAGCTCCCTGAATCGTAGTGCAGAGCGAAACGTGATTGGCTGAAGTTAGAACGTGGCCTATTGGACAACAAAAGCGGAAGTTAACCGATTGGCTTGCGTAGATAGTGGGCGGAGTCCACTTATTTGTGGATTGTGCGCACGATTTGACATTAGAAATGTTTCAAAATCCACAAATGCACAGAGAGCAATCCACAAATGTGCACACTGATCCACAAAAGTGTTCACTGATCCACAAATGCGTGCAGCGATTCACAAAAGTGTTCACTGATCCACAAAAGTGTTCACTGATCCACAAATGCGTGCAGCGATCCACAAATGTGTTCACTGATCCACAAATGTGCACACTGATCCACAAATGCGCACACTGATCCACAAATGTGTTCACTGATCCACAAATGCGTGCAGCGATCCACAAATGCGCACACTGATCCACAAATGCGTGCAGCGATCCACAAATGCGCACACTGATCCACAAATGTGTTCACTGATCCACAAATGCGTGCAGCGATCCACAAATGCGTGCACTGATCCACAAATGTGTTTACTGATCCACAAATGCGTGCAGCGATCCACAAATGCGCACACTGATCCACAAATGTGTTCACTGATCCACAAATGTGTTCACTGATCCACAAATGCGTGCAGCGATCCACAAATGCACACACTGATCCACAAATGTGTTCACTGATCCACAAATGCTTGCAGCGATCCACAAATGCGTGCAGCGATCCACAAATCCGCACACTGATCCACAAATGCGCACACTGATCCACAAATGCGCGCAGCGATCCACAAATGTGCACACTGATCCACAAATGTGTTCACTGATCCACAAATGCGTGCAGCGATCCTCAAATGCGCACACTGATCCACAAATGTGTTCACTGATCCACAAATGCGCACACTGATCCACAAATGTGTTCACTGATCCACAAATGCGCACACTGATCCACAAATGCGCACACTGATCCACAAATGTGTTCACTGATCCACAAATGCGCACACTGAAACACAAATGTGTTCACTGATCCACAAATGCGTGCAGCGATCCACAAATGCGCACACTGATGCACAAATGTGTTCACTGATCCACAAATGCGTGTAGCGATCCACAAATGCGTGCAGCGATCCACAAATGCGTGCAGCGATCCACAAATCCGCACACTGATCCACAAATGCGTGCAGCGATCCACAAATGCGTGCAGCGATCCACAAATGCGTGCAGCGATCCACAAATGCGCACACTGATCCACAAATGTGTTCACTGATCCACAAATGCGTGCAGCGATCCACAAATGCGCACACTGATCCACAAATGCGTGCAGCGATCCACAAATGCGTGCAGCGATCCACAAATGCGCACACTGATCCACAAATACATGCAGCGATCCACAAATGCGTGCAGCGATCCACAAATGCGCACACTGATCCACAAATGTGTTCACTGATCCACAAATGCGCACACTGATCCACAAATCTGTTTACTGATCCACAAATGTGTTCACTGATCCACAAATGTGTTCACTGATCCACAAATCTGTTTACTGATCCACAAATGTGTTCACTGATCCACAAATCTGTTTACTGATCCACAAATGTGTTCACTGATCCACAAATGTGTTCACTGATCCACAAATGTGTTCACTGATCCACAAATGTGTTCACTGATCCACAAATGCGCACACTGATCCACAAATGTGTTCACTGATCCACAAATGCGCACACTGATCCACAAATGCGCACACTGATCCACAAATGCGCACACTGATCCACAAATGTGTTCACTGATCCACAAATGCGCACACTGATCCACAAATGCGCACACTGATCCACAAATCTGTTTACTGATCCACAAATGCGCACACTGATCCACAAATGCGCACACTGATCCACAAATGCGCACACTGATCCACAAATGCGCACACTGATCCACAAATGCGCATACTGATCCACAAATGCGCACACTGATCCACAAATGCGCACACTGATCCACAAATGCGTTCACTGATCCACAAATGTGTTCACTGATCCACAAATGCGCACACTGATCCACAAATGCGTGCACTGATCCACAAATGCGCACACTGATCCACAAATGCGCACACTGATCCACAAATGCGCACACTGATCCACAAATGTGTTCACTGATCCACAAATGCGCACACTGATCCACAAATGTGTTCACTGATCCACAAATGCGCACACTGATCCACAAATGCGTGCAGAGATCCACAAATGTGTTCACTGATCCACAAATGCGTGCAGAGATCCACAAATGCGCACACTGATCCACAAATGCGTGCAGAGATCCACAAATGTGCGGAAAGCGATCCAAAAATGTGTAGAAGGCGATCTACAAATAAATATAATTAAAATACATTTGTAAATATTTTTCATTTGCAAATCTCAGTGTATTTATTTGTGAATTCCATTTATTTTTGTGGAACGTCTAACATGTATTTATGGTTCGCTTTTTGTGCATATGTGGATTTAAAAAACGTTTGTGAAATTGTCTATATTTATTTGCGAATCGTAGTTTATTTATACAGAATAATGAAACAATTATGATCCCATACATTAACAGTCTCTAAAATCTAAGTACACTTAAACTAATGCCAAATTTTGAGCCGGATCTCTAAAATTCTCAGCTGTTGTGCCTTTGTCACCTAGATAGGATTCTAGTCCTTTACTCACCTGAGCGGGGATTTGCAGTAACAAGGATGTAACGGGATACAATATAATTCTTATACTTAATACATAATATAAGAACGTGTTTATAAATTCAGAATACTGTGGAACAATTTCAAACATGACAATTTATTAGTCAGGGAAATGTTTCTTGCCAATTACAATTCAATTCAAGGATACGAAAACAATACATCAAATCCTCAAAGATACATATCTGACAGTAGAAAAAGATGCGATCAGAAAAAACACAGTGCGGTGTGTCTGAAGGCACCATGGGGTTCGTCATAGTAAGAATTCCCCTGAACATTTTGCCAGCTTCCCTTAAATACTCAGACCAGAATACCCTTCCTCCACACAACAACAATTTACATTGTAAAGGACTCTGTCCTGGATCTGATCAGGCCACAAATGGCCATTTGTACGAAGACAACCTGAACAGTGAGCGGAACATCTTTAAAGCCTCAAACCTCTGTTATGATCTGCCTACTGCTGTGTAAATGAGACCACTGTACCAATCGCACTGATATTCAAATGATACCAAATATGCATGTGAAGATTCTATTTAAGATATGGTATTTGTCAAATCCAGTTTATGGGTGAGCTTTGAATTGCTCTGAGTTCAGTTGGAGAGAGATGAGAGGGGGAGAAGAGAACGGATGTGAAGGTGTGAGTTTGGTAAACATCATTCATTGTGCTTTCTGAGATGGAGATGCAAACCCTGTGGGGAGTTCATTGTATTGGATGAAGTTCTGTGTTTCCCGGGATGTGGTGCCATTTTGGTGTGGACACCATGGCACCAGCCTTACACACTAAAAGCCAAAAAACTTCAGTATTTATTTCATGGCGACTATAAACATTAAAGAAGTTAATAGTAAGAATGCAGTTTGTCCTGTATAGGCCACTGTACACATTCAACTCTAAGTATTCTCCCAACACAGATTATTAAAGAAGTTGAACACAAATTTTTCAGGAGACAATTTATTATTTAGTGTATCAGAGATTAATCTTCACCATTAGATTATTTGGTTTGGTTTTGCATGACTGTTTCAAATATTGTAATCATGCAGGAGACTTTCCTTAAATAAAGCACTTTGCTGTCATCTAGTGGACGTGTTTATTATATCACTTGTCAAACCTGTTTCATGTGTTTCATAATCTGAAGCAGGAAGTCTTTCAGTTCAGAGAATCAGAAACTGAACTCTCATCGATCTGTGGAGTGTTTGGTGTTTCTATCTGTGTGTGTTCATACGGTGAAATGGCAGAAGCGAGTATTTCAGAGGATCACTTCATGTGTTCAGTGTGTCTGGATCTACTGAAGGATCCAGTGACTGTTCCCTGTGGACACACTTACTGTATGAGATGTATCACAGACTGCTGGAATCAAGAAGATCAGACGAGAATCTACAGCTGCCCTCAGTGCAGACAAACCTTCAGTCCAAGACCTGTTTTAGGAAAGAATGTGATGATTGCTAAGATTTTGGAGAAACTGAAGAAGACTAAAGTCAAATGTGCTGTTTCTGATCAGTGTTCCTCTGGAGCTGGAGATGTGGAGTGTGACGTCTGTACTGGAAGAAAACACAAAGCCATCAAATCCTGTCTGCTGTGTCTCAACTCTTACTGTCAAACTCATCTTGAGCAACACGAGAATCTCTTCAGAGGTCAAAGACACAACCTGATAGACGCCACTGCACCACTTCATGACATGATCTGCCCTCAACATGACAAGATTCTGGAGATTTACTGTCGCACGGATCAGAAGCTTATATGTATGCTGTGTATGATGGCCGAACATAAAAACCATGAGACGGTTTTAGCTGCAGAAGAGGAAACACACAAAGAGGTCTGAAATGAGATGACAAATTGTTGTGTGATGTTAATGTTCACACTCTTTCATCATCACATGATTTTTGTTTTCTTTGTCCTACAGAGACATTTAAAGGAGACAAAAAGAAATTTTCAGCAGAGAATCCAGAAAAGAGAGCTAGAAAAGACCTCTGAGAGAGGTGAAGTATCATTCATTGACTCTTTACAATCCATCAGCTGTTATCATGTAGAAACACAAATGATTTCATGAGACATGATTGACAATCAAATGTCTGTTTATTTCTCAAGTGAAACACACAGAGATTATTCACAGTCCTGAACTCAAGACCAGAGATCAGTTCCTCCAGTGTAAGTGACGACAAACACATCAACACATCCACTACATCTCTTATTAAACATCATCAAACACACAAAATTTACAGAGAAACACAACAATGAAGAATCTCATGACACGTGTGATATCAACAGCTGTTGATTTAGTCCAGAACAAATGATTTGAATCAGTGAATTATTGTTTGTGTAAGAATCTCATCTTTAGTTCATATGGTGTCAAATATTAGTTTGTGACATTAATGAAGACGACAGAAAGAGCGTCTGTACTGGATGACAGCTGACAGATGAACTCCTCACAAAACTAACAACATAATACTAATGAATGAATAAACTCATCTACATGAAGAATATAAACAACACACATATAAATAAATTCATCTTTTCATGTTACATGTTCTGACCATCAGATATTTGCCTGAAGACACTGAGTGACACATTCTTCAAACGTCACAACATACGGCTTCATTGAGTGCTTGTTTTGAGCAAGAGAACCTGATTGGTTGAATAAATAATGTGTGTGCGTGTTCAGTTTGCTTTGAGATGAACACAATGATTTTCTTCTGTGAAGTCTGATGTCAACAATGAAGAATATCTCAATATTTCTCTGATTTATTACTTTTGTGATGTTAAGATGCAGATGATGTGTTTTATGTTCCTCAGATTCTCTTCAGTTGACTCTGGATCTAAACACAGTGAATAAACTTCTCCATCTGTCTGAAGACAACACAGAGATTACAAACAATAACACACAGCGTCAGTATCCTGATCATCCAGACAGATTTGATGTTGTGTTTCAGGTGTTGTGTAGAGAGAGTGTGTGTGGACGCTCTTACTGGGAGATTGAGTGGAGTGGTCGTGTTGTTGATATATCAGTGTCATATAAGAGCATCATGAGGAAGGGACGGGGTGATGAGTGTGTGTTTGGACGTAATGATCAGTCCTGGAGTTTGATCTGTCGTGGCTCCAGTTACTCATTCAGTCACAATAACAAACACACTAATCTCTCTGTAAAGATCAGATCTAATAGAATAGGAGTGTATGTGGATGAGAGAGCAGGAATTCTGTCCTTCTACAGCGTCTCTGACACAATGACCCTCATCCACAGCATCAGCACCACATTCACTCAACCTCTCTATCCTGGATTTTTTGTTTGTTATAAATCATCAGTAAAACTGTGTGTTCAGTAGATGATACAGAAATTACACAAGTTATATTTTAAAATAAAAGACTTAAAATAAATGTCAATCAAATAATTTGTTCATCTTATTGGCAAAGTCATGATGTGTAATATAAAGCATCTTGTAATAATTAAGTGGTCAATAATAAAGATGTAAAATTAAAGATGAATGAATGAATATTTAAAGGCCCCGTTTTTGAATCTTTTATTGTATTTTTTGGGGGTGTTTAACAATGTATGTTCATGTTTCTAGTTTTAAAAAAACCTTTACATCTAACATATTTCAAGTCTATACGAAACGACTGGATTTCTTCCGGTTTCTTAAAAGTCCCTTCTTCCGAAACGCTCTTATTGGTAAAACTGACCAGGTCTGTCGTGATTGGTTCCCCGCTTATTGGAGAGTGTGTGTGAACATGTCCCACCCATACCATATTAGCGAGTTCCGCTCCTCAAGCTGTTGTGATTGGTGGGTCCCCCTCTCAGTGCAGGTGAATTCATAAGCTTTGGCTTTTAGCAATAAACATTACAAATGACGTCAACTTCTCTTCATCAGTTAAAAACAAGCGGATCGATCGAAGTATTTACACCTTATTTTAAACTTGTTTTAAGTGATTATAAAAATGATGTTCTTTTGACAGAAACTTTCAGTAAAACTCTTAACAGCTTAAGACACAAATCTGAGAATGATATCCCTAAATCTCTTAATGTTATGTAATATAAGATAACGTGATTTGTTTGTACATTAGGAATAATAAACAATATCAAAATAATATACACAGTGTTTCCTGGTGAGAATCAATGTTTGTAAAAAAATCATTTTGTCTGCGAAATATAAATAAATACATCTCGACTATAACCAAGTCTATAGTTTAGGTTTTTTGTCTTTAAAACAAACCACACAAAAGCATTAGTTTTGAAAAGTTTTTATTACAATGACACTTATATCACAATATATATGATACTCAAGAAGTACGGATACTGAGTGTTAGTCAGTAATAAATGTAAATCTGTTTGAGTGTAAGAAACCTTTCACCCTGTAAATATCAGTCCATGATAAAGTCGGAGTAGAAACGCCATCCATACATCAACTGAATTTTCTGTTTTGCTTTAAGCCTGTCTATGATTATTAAGCTTCAAACACACACATTCCCACAATGCAACAGTGTGGGTTTAATTCAAACACCACAGTGATGTCATTCATCAGTTCTGGGCAGTTTGGGTGACGTGGCGTCTGCCGTGATCTCTCCTTTCCTTTTCTTCAGGCCCTTCATCTTACGTGTCTGCAGTTTGTCCAGATTCTGCTTCTGCATGTGTATACGGCCCAATCTGGTGCCAAAGGCATCATGGGATATGTTCTTCTTTTTCTTAGGCTGTGTGGGTACAAAAGACACAATGTGATGAAGCTTAACAGAAGTAAATAGATGCAGAGATATACATCTACCAGACTACATAATGGTAGAAAACAAAAAAATCTATTGCATGTGATGTTTGTGACAGCAACTGACCTTCACGCCTTTGGGCCGTCTGTGTGCAGATCTGAACAGGTCGTCTGAGGCCATGTGACTTCTCCTCATGACAAAATCAAAGGAAGGTCCGATCTCCTCCAGTTCAATCCTGGGGGTCCGACAGCCAGATTTCTTCAGCAATACCCTGTGAACATCAGTGATAAAACCAAGTCACACGATCGGATCATCAGCCATGTTTGTCTGAAAAATATCACGTGTAGATGAAGTGAAGAGTTTGTGTTTTACTTGTAACTGCGCATGTAAATCTTGTCGTCCAGCGCGGTGAAGTGAAGCACGTGCTCCAGTCCTGCCAGCCGTACAGCGCTTACTCTGGGACCACAAAAGAAATCTGTCGGAAACATGTAACAGCACAGCGTGAGAGGTGAATGCCTATAGCATCTTTAAAGTCTTTCATATACATGTTTAAACACATGAGGATGTGGATCCACGAGTCTAAAACGACATCATGGAATAAAAATATTGTATGTAATGTGTGTAAGTTAAGACGTGATCAGAGTTATTATTATATGAGAAGTGAGAATTGACGGTACATTACCTGTAAGAACATTCCTTAATCGTTTATGTTCATTGTCTGTGTCAAACAGTTCGCCAGCAAACACCAACATTGGTTTGGTGCCCTCGGGACACTTGTCCTTCTATAGAAGAACAGAGACGTTCTTTAGTTTCCATCCAACACACAAATACACAACGCATCAAATAAAAATGCTTGATTACCTTCACGTCTTTAAGAGAGACAAACTTCTCAATGCCGAGCTCAAACATGTCCAGCACATGGAAATCAAACATGCGACCTGTGACAAACGAAAGTAAACAAACACGTGACTGGCCAAACACGCCATTTAAAAACATTTATAGACGCTCCGTGTTTTATTGAACCAACTTACCAAATATGAGATTGTGTGGTCTCTTCTTGTTGTGTGAGCCAAACAGAAACAAAGAACAATCGGATTTCTTGGAGAAGAATTCCTGAAGGACGGTAAACAGCGTGTTACACCATGAACCACCGAAATGCCATATAAATGAAGACATGATGTAAGATTCACAAACTCACCAGCGCCGTTGAGTCTTCAAATGGCCTTACTATGTTTTTCCTGTGAAGAATGAAGCAGTTGAGTGGTGCGGTAAAAATAATTATAGCCACAAAAAACACACAAAAGCTATATATATACATCAGACTCCATTACTGAAAACTGAGGACATACGGCTCTACTCGCACTTCGGCTGATGTTTGTATGCTATATGCAATTTTTGTCTGGATTGAAGTGATCATAAAGCACATGCTTGTTAATAATTTAAGAGACATTGACTTACTTTTTGTACAACACAGCACCTGGTTTCTTTAGAGCATACTGAAACAACACAGAGCAAATAAAACATTAAACACAGAATGTGGATCAACATTAAAACAAACAGTTGAAAAAGGGGTCAGAGGTCGGGGCGAATAGAAATATATTTGTATAAATGTGGTCTTGCCCTCTATTCTAAGACTACAGTGTATTTCCTACATCAAAAGAGGGATGGTGACATGAAAAATCCTGCTTGGTTACGTATGTTCAAATGATAGAATAAATTCATCATGGTCTATTAAAACAGGGAGCCTGATTCTGACGGACAGCTTGTGAATGAAGAGAACGAAATCTCTCACCACATCCTTCAAGGCTTGAGTGACCGTCTCGCTGGTGTTTCCTCCTTTAATGATCATCCCATTCTTAAAGTTTTCTATCAGTTTGGGTGCTCGGCTCTCAAGAAAGCGTTTAGAGCGCTTCGTTTTCGGCCTCCTAAAAGAAAGAATAAAAAGAAGATCAAGGAGATCAAACTTACAAGTTGAATAAGTGACCCAAAGGACGGTTGCGATTCATTTTACAGTATGTAACGTTACAGTACACACAACAAAACGCTGTTAACATGTACTTGATATAGGTGATGTTCTGGGTTGGTATAATCACACAGAAAGTGCACTGTACGCTCATGACATGTAGTAAAGAAAATTAACTTTTACATGTATATTGTTACAGTATATATTTAAAAATGTTATACTTCTCTTGTTTTTCAGACACAAAGTACACTCGTGCATTTTATTGTTCATGCCTTAATGAAATTAAATAGCGTTTTGTTTTTGTAGTTGTGTTAGCAACGGGTGAGGGTTCGATTCCCAGGAACTGTATGGCACTGTAACGTTAAGCCAAAACTCATGGCTTAAGGGATGAAACATCTCAAATTCCCGCACAGTTTTGACAACTGTTAACGTTACTTGTAAGAGAGTTCATTTTTTTAACAGTTCTGAAAATAACATGATTTTAGCTTCACGTGTCTCAAGCTTAAAAAGCTGCAAAGCTCAGATCTTGTACTACAACAACTTGTCTACATATTCACAACGTTGCACTAATCCTCTAACACGACGTTAATTAAGCAACACACAGATGAGAAAATATAACGTAAACTTACACGATCCCGTCTGAATGTGTCATGGTTTTATTCCGCTGTTCCTCGCTGGAAACACGTGAATGCAGCAGAGTGAAGCAAGAGTTCAAAATAAAATAACTTCCGTTTCACCCCGGCAAACATAAAAATAAAAGTCGATAACACTGTCGCGTCATAACAATGATAAAGGGTGTTTGGTGAATAGTATTATGAAACGTGAAACATAATAAAATTCAGTTTTATCTTTATACAACATACGATGCAATATTTTAATTAGAAATGTTGGTTTGTTTCGTACTCTTAGGGTTTGGGTGGCCAACTGTTTGATTGGACTTGGGGGAGGTGACGTCAGTGGGCTGCTGATGAGTGACGGGAATTGAACCAATAGCGCCCTTAAAACTGTGCCATTCACATTTGTGTTTCTAAATTTGTATCTTTACATATCTATAGTTTTGTCCCTGTTTACACTTGGCATTGTGTTTGTTGTCACGCAATAAAGAAGAATTAAAAAAAAGAATTGAACCAATAGCGTTTATTTTTGTAAGTGAAAGTAAGAAAAAGCTTTGGAATTGTCAGATATATCAGTATAACTGGAGTTTCTTGTTTGTAAGAACGAATCAAGAGTACATACTGACTTTTCTCCCCAGGGAAGTTGATATCATAACGTTGATACTGGAATAGGAAGATATGCCGCTGATGGACCTCTATGGAAAAGGTTGCGAAATGTTCTACTTGTAGAAGATAAAATCCAAAAGGGAGTGAATGAGTTGGATTTTCTTTTTCTGTGGCAAAACCTCAAGTAATATGTTTATTGAAAACTAAGAATAATCCAAGCTTGAATGTGAAAATGAATGGTTATCAGCTGGAACAAGTTTATGTTAATTTTGGTATACGTGGATGGGATCTAATTGAAGTTTTAGAATATTCAGAAATTGATAGAAAAATGCAAGAAGGATTACATGTATTCAGGTGCTTGTCGTGAGCTGAGTAGGGGGCAAGAAGTCAGTCATTAAAAATAATTTATTGTGCTGTGATTATATCAAACATAGACTATGGTTGTGTAGTATACAGTTCTGCGAACAAAACATTACTTCGAAAGATAGAAGTGATACAAAATCGAGCATTGCACATTTGCTGTGGTGCATTTAGAAATTCTCCCGGTAGCTTCATTGCAAGTTGAAATGCGAGAATTGCATTTAGAACAGCATAGAAGGCGTGAAAGAGAACTGGAGATTAGTTTTTAGTGCTCTGACTCTCTGGGCGCGAGCATCTCAAACAACACGCGAGGCCTGAAGGCTTTTAGTGATTATTCTTCATGAAAGATGCATTGATAAACGTGTGGCTTCTATCAATAGCAGGTACAAATAAAAAGTATTTAGCGTGATGTATAACGCTTTGTATGCTTTGCAGTATTGTTAGAGAGCTTTATACAATAGTTCAGTGCTTAAAGTTTAAACATATGTTTCCTGCATTAGTTTCACATGCAAACAATACTCGCAAACACGTTTCGTTTGTTGTTGTAGTCGGGGAAATTCTTGTATTCTACATATTTATTTCAGTTGAAAGATGCTCTTTCGTCTTTCAGGGCGGGGGCACTGATAGATAAGTGAAGGAGACAGCAGCGTATTTTTGGATCGTGATCAGTGATGCGGTGTTACAAAATGTTCTGTTACCCGTGATATTTTGTGACCGCAGTAGGTTCTGTTGTCACTGTCGACAATTCTCTACGCAAAGAGCGTAAATTCAGGCGAGGATGCGCTTTGTGCTCGAGCGCAGCTTTTTATTCTTGTGCAATAACGCGCTTTGTTCTCGTGCACGTTACTGTGAGCGGGCTTTTCGGAAAGTCTGTTATGAGTGCTGACGTGACGTGAGTGACTGAACACGCAGATTGAACTGTACAAAGCAGGATCATTTAATTCCTCTACTGATTGTGTTTGGAATTATTGTGATTGCCATGGTAATTGTTTTATAGCCAACTTGTAAGTGTGTGTGTGTGTGTATGTATATATGTATATACATATACATATATATGTATATCATTTGTTGATTGGTTTCTGCACATTTGTAGATCGCTTTCTGCACATTTGTGAATCGCTTTCTTCACATTTGTTGATTGGTTTCTGCACATTTGTGGATCGCTTTCTGCACATTTGTTGATTGGTTTCTGCACATTTGTGAATCGCTTTCTTCACATTTGTGGATGGCTTTCTGCACATTTATGGATTGCTTTCTTCACCTTTGTTGATTGGTTTCTGCACATTTATGGATCGCTTTCTGCACATTTATGGATCGCTTTCTGCACATTTGTGGATCGCTTTCTGCACATTTATGGATCGCTTTCTGCACATTTAAGGATCGCTTTCTGCACATTTATGGATCGCTTTCTGCACATTTGTGGATCGCTTTCTGCACATTTATGGATCGCTTTCTGCATATTGAATCACTTTCTGCACATTTGTGAATCGCTTTCTGCACATTTGTGGATCGCTTTCTGCACATTTATGGATCGCTTTCTGCACATTTGTTGCGTTTTCTGCACATTTATGGATTGCTTTCTTCACATTTGTGTATCGCTTTCTGCACATTTGTGGATCACTTTCTGCACATTTGTGGATCGCTTTCTGCACATTTGTGAATCGCTTTCTGTGCATTTGTTGATCGCTTTCTGCACATTTGTGAATTGCTTTCTGTGCATTTGTTGATTGGTTTCTGCACATTTGTGAATCGCTTTCTGCACATTTGTGAATCGCTTTCTGTGCATTTGTTGATCGCTTTCTGCACATTTGTGAATTGCTTTCTGTGCATTTGTTGATTGGTTTCTGCACATTTGTGGATCGCTTTCTGCACATTTGTGGATCGCTTTCTGCACATTTATGGATCGCTTTCTGCACATTTGTGGATCACTTTCTGCACATTTATGGATCGCTTTCTGCACATTTAAGGATCGCTTTCTGCACATTTATGGATCGCTTTCTGCACATTTGTGGATCGCTTTCTGCACATTTATGGATCGCTTTCTGCATATTGAATCACTTTCTGCACATTTGTGAATCGCTTTCTGCACATTTGTGGATCGCTTTCTGCACATTTATGGATCGCTTTCTGCACATTTGTGGATCGCTTTCTGCACATTTGTGGATTGCTTTCTGCACATTTATGGATCGCTTTCTGCACATTTGTTGCGTTTTCTGCACATTTATGGATTGCTTTCTTCACATTTGTGTATCGCTTTCTGCACATTTGTGGATCACTTTCTGCACATTTGTGGATCGCTTTCTGTACATTTGTGAATCGCTTTCTGTGCATTTGTTGATCGCTTTCTGCACATTTGTGAATTGCTTTCTGTGCATTTGTTGATTGGTTTCTGCACATTTGTGAATCGCTTTCTGCACATTTGTGGATCGCTTTCTGCACATTTATGGATCGCTTTCTGCACATTTGTGGATCGCTTTCTGCACATTTGTGGATTGCTTTCTGCACATTTATGGATCGCTTTCTGCACATTTGTTGCGTTTTCTGCACATTTATGGATCGCTTTCTTCACATTTGTGTATCGCTTTCTGCACATTTGTGGATCGCTTTCTGCACATTTGTGGATCGCTTTCTGCACATTTGTGAATCGCTTTCTGTGCATTTGTTGATCGCTTTCTGCACATTTGTGGATCGCTTTCTGCACATTTGTGGATCGCTTTCTGCACATTTATGGATTGCTTTCTTCACATTTGTTGATTGGTTTCTGCACATTTGTGGATGGTTTTCTGCACATTTATGGATTGCTTTCTTCACATTTGTGTATCGCTTTCTGCACATTTGTGGATCGCTTTCTGCACATTTGTGGATCGCTTTCTGCACATTTGTGGATCGCTTTCTGCACATTTATGGATTGCTTTCTTCACATTTGTTGATGGGTTTCTGCACATTTGTGGATGGCTTTCTGCACATTTATGGATCGCTTTCTGCACATTTGTGGATGGCTTTCTGCACATTTATGGATCGCTTTCTGCACATTTATGGATCGCTTTCTGCACATTTGTGAATCGCTTTCTGTGCATTTGTGGATTGTTTTCTGCACATTTATGGATCGCTTTCTGCACATTTATGGATCGCTTTCTGCACATTTGTGAATCGCTTTCTGCACATTTATGGATCGCTTTCTGCACATTTGTGGATCGCTTTCTGCACATTTATGGATCGCTTTCTGCACATTTGTGGATCGCTTTCTGCACATTTGTGGATCGCTTTCTGCACGTTTGTGGATCGCTTTCTGCACATTTATGGATCGCTTTCTGCACATTTGTGGATCGCTTTCTGCACATTTATGGATCCCTTTCTGCACATTTATGGATCGCTTTCTGCACATTTGTGGATCGCTTTCTGCACATTTATGGATCCCTTTCTGCACATTGAATCACTTTCTGCACATTTGTGGATCGCTTTCTGCACATTTGTGGATCGCTTTCTGCACATTTATGGATCGCTTTCTGCACATTTGTGGATCGCTTTCTGCACATTTATGGATCGCTTTCTGCACATTTGTGGATCGCTTTCTGCACATTTATGGATTGCTTTCTTCACATTTGTTGATTGGTTTCTGCACATTTGTGGACTGCTTTCTGCACATTTGTGGATGGCTTTCTGCACATTTATGGATCGCTTTCTGCACATTTGTGGATCACTTTCTGCACATTTATGGATCGCTTTCTGCACATTTAAGGATCGCTTTCTGCACATTTATGGATCGCTTTCTGCACATTTGTGGATCGCTTTCTGCACATTTGTGGATCACTTTCTGCACATTTGTGGATCGCTTTCTGCACATTTGTGAATCGCTTTCTGTGCATTTGTTGATCGCTTTCTGCACATTTGTGAATTGCTTTCTGTGCATTTGTTGATTGGTTTCTGCACATTTGTGAATCGCTTTCTGCACATTTGTGAATCGCTTTCTGTGCATTTGTTGATCGCTTTCTGCACATTTGTGAATTGCTTTCTGTGCATTTGTTGATTGGTTTCTGCACATTTGTGGATCGCTTTCTGCACATTTGTGGATTGTTTTCTGCACATTTATGGATCGCTTTCTGCACATTTATGGATCGCTTTCTGCACATTTGTGAATCGCTTTCTGCACATTTATGGATCGCTTTCTGCACATTTGTGGATCGCTTTCTGCACATTTATGGATCGCTTTCTGCACATTTGTGGATCGCTTTCTGCACATTTATGGATCCCTTTCTGCACATTGAATCACTTTCTGCACATTTGTGGATCGCTTTCTGCACATTTGTGGATCGCTTTCTGCACATTTATGGATCGCTTTCTGCACATTTGTGGATCGCTTTCTGCACATTTATGGATCGCTTTCTGCACATTTGTGGATCGCTTTCTGCACATTTATGGATTGCTTTCTTCACATTTGTTGATTGGTTTCTGCACATTTGTGGACTGCTTTCTGCACATTTGTGGATGGCTTTCTGCACATTTATGGATCGCTTTCTGCACATTTGTGGATGGCTTTCTGCACATTTATGGATCGCTTTCTGCACATTTGTGGATTGCTTTCTGCACATTTATGGATCACTTTCTGCACATTTATGGATCGCTTTCTGCACATTTGTGAATCGCTTTCTGCACATTTGTGGATCGCTTTCTGCACATTTGTGGATCGGTTTCTGCACATTTGTGAATCGCTTTCTGCACATTTGTGAATCGCTTTCTGCCGTTTGTGGATCGCTTTCTGCCGTTTGTGGATCGCTTTCTGCACATTTGTGGATCGCTTTCTGCACATTTATGGATCGCTTTCTGCACATTTGTGGATCGCTTTCTGCACATTTATGGATCGCTTTCTGCACATTTGTGGATCGCTTTCTGCACATTTGTGGATCGCTTTCTGCACATTTATGGATCGCTTTCTGCACATTTGTGGATCGCTTTCTGCACATTTGTGAATCGCTTTCTGCACATTTGTGAATCGCTTTCTGCACATTTGTGGATCGCTTTCTGCACATTTGTGGATCTCTTTCTGCACATTTGTGGATCGCTTTCTGCACATTTGTGGATCGCTTTCTGCACATTTATGGATTGCTTTCTTCACATTTGTTGATTGGTTTCTGCACATTTGTGGATCGCTTTCTGCACATTTGTGGATCGGTTTCTGCACATTTGTGAATCGCTTTCTGCACATTTGTGAATCGCTTTCTGCCGTTTGTGGATCGCTTTCTGCCGTTTGTGGATCGCTTTCTGCACATTTGTGGATCGCTTTCTGCACATTTATGGATCGCTTTCTGCACATTTGTGGATCGCTTTCTGCACATTTATGGATCGCTTTCTGCACATTTGTGGATCGCTTTCTGCACATTTGTGGATCGCTTTCTGCACATTTATGGATCGCTTTCTGCACATTTGTGGATCGCTTTCTGCACATTTGTGGATGGCTTTCTGCACATTTATGGATCGCTTTCTGCACATTTATGGATCGCTTTCTGCACATTTGTGGATCGGTTTCTGCACATTTGTGAATCGCTTTCTGCACATTTGTGAATCGCTTTCTGCACATTTGTGGATCGCTTTCTGCACATTTGTGGATCGCTTTCTGCACATTTGTGGATCGCTTTCTGCACATTTGTGGATCGCTTTCTGCACATTTATGGATTGCTTTCTTCACATTTGTTGATTGGTTTCTGCACATTTGTGGATCGCTTTCTGCACATTTGTGGATCGCTTTCTGCACATTTGTGGATCGCTTTCTGCACATTGAATCACTTTCTGCACATTTGTGGATCGCTTTCTGCACATTGAATCACTTTCTGCACATTTGTGGATCGCTTTCTGCACATTTGTGGATCGCTTTCTGCACATTTATGGATCGCTTTCTGCACATTTGTGGATCGCTTTCTGCACATTTATGGATCGCTTTCTGCACATTTGTGGATCGCTTTCTGCACATTTATGGATTGCTTTCTTCACATTTGTTGATTGGTTTCTGCACATTTGTGGACTGCTTTCTGCACATTTGTGGATGGCTTTCTGCACATTTATGGATCGCTTTCTGCACATTTGTGGATGGCTTTCTGCACATTTGTGGATCGCTTTCTGCACATTTGTGAATTGCTTTCTGTGCATTTGTTGATCGGTTTCTGCACATTTGTTGATCGCTTTCTGCACATTTGTGGATCGCTTTCTGCACATTTATGGATTGCTTTCTTCACATTTGTTGATTGGTTTCTGCACATTTGTGGACCGCTTTCTGCACATTTGTGGATGGCTTTCTGCACATTTATAGATCGCTTTCTGCACATTGAATCACTTTCTGCACATTTGTGGATCGCTTTCTGCACATTTGTGGATCGCTTTCTGCACATTTATGGATCGCTTTCTGCACATTTGTGGATCGCTTTCTGCACATTTATGGATCGCTTTCTGCACATTTGTGGATCGCTTTCTGCACATTTATGGATTGCTTTCTTCACATTTGTTGATTGGTTTCTGCACATTTGTGGACTGCTTTCTGCACATTTGTGGATGGCTTTCTGCACATTTATGGATCGCTTTCTGCACATTTGTGGATCGCTTTCTGCACATTGAACCACTTTCTGCACATTTGTGGATCGCTTTCTGCACATTGAATCACTTTCTGCACATTTGTGGATCGCTTTCTGCACATTTGTGGATCGCTTTCTGCACATTTGTGGATCGCTTTCTGCACATTTATGGATTGCTTTCTTCACATTTGTTGATTGGTTTCTGCACATTTGTGGACTGCTTTCTGCACATTTGTGGACTGCTTTCTGCACATTTGTGGACTGCTTTCTGCACATTTGTGGACTGCTTTCTGCACATTTGTGGACTGCTTTCTGCACATTTGTGGACTGCTTTCTGCACATTTGTGGACTGCTTTCTGCACATTTGTGGACTGCTTTCTGCACATTTGTGGACTGCTTTCTGCACATTTATGGATCGCTTTCTGCACATTTGTGGATGGCTTTCTGCACATTTGTGGATCGCTTTCTGCACATTTGTGAATTGCTTTCTGTGCATTTGTTGATCGGTTTCTGCACATTTGTTGATCGCTTTCTGCACATTTATGGATCGCTTTCTGCACATTTAAGGATCGCTTTCTGCACATTTATGGATCGCTTTCTCCACATTTGTGGATCGCTTTCTGCACATTTATGGATCGCTTTCTGCATATTGAATCACTTTCTGCACATTTGTGAATCGCTTTCTGCACATTTATGGATCGCTTTCTGCACATTTATGGATCGCTTTCTGCACATTTGTGGATTGCTTTCTGCACATTTGTGGATTGCTTTCTGCACATTTATGGATCGCTTTCTGCACATTTGTTGCGTTTTCTGCACATTTATGGATTGCTTTCTTCACATTTGTGTATCGCTTTCTGCACATTTGTGGATCACTTTCTGCACATTTGTGGATCGCTTTCTGCACATTTGTGAATCGCTTTCTGTGCATTTGTTGATTGGTTTCTGCACATTTGTGAATCGCTTTCTGCACATTTGTGGATCGCTTTCTGCACATTTATGGATCGCTTTCTGCACATTTGTGGATCGCTTTCTGCACATTTGTGGATTGCTTTCTGCACATTTATGGATCGCTTTCTGCACATTTGTTGCGTTTTCTGCACATTTATGGATCGCTTTCTTCACATTTGTGTATCGCTTTCTGCACATTTGTGGATCGCTTTCTGCACATTTGTGGATCGCTTTCTGCACATTTGTGAATCGCTTTCTGTGCATTTGTTGATCGCTTTCTGCACATTTGTGGATCGCTTTCTGCACATTTGTGGATCGCTTTCTGCACATTTATGGATTGCTTTCTTCACATTTGTTGATTGGTTTCTGCACATTTGTGGATCGCTTTCTGCACATTTATGGATTGCTTTCTGCACATTTATGGATTGCTTTCTGCACATTTGTGGATTGCTTTCTGCACATTTGTGGATCGCTTTCTGCACATTTGTGGATCGCTTTCTGCACATTTGTGAATCGCTTTCTGCACATTTGTGGATTGCTTTCTGCACATTTATGGATCGCTTTCTGCAAATTTGTGGATGGCTTTCTGCACATTTGTGGATCGCTTTCTGCACATTTGTGGATCGCTTTCTGCACATTTATGGATTGCTTTCTTCACATTTGTTGATGGGTTTCTGCACATTTGTGGATGGCTTTCTGCACATTTATGGATCGCTTTCTGCACATTTATGGATCGCTTTCTGCACATTTGTGAATCGCTTTCTGCACATTTATGGATCGCTTTCTGCACATTTGTGGATCGCTTTCTGCACATTTGTGGATCGCTTTCTGCACATTTATGGATCGCTTTCTGCACATTTGTGGATCGCTTTCTGCACATTTATGGATCCCTTTCTGCACATTGAATCACTTTCTGCACATTTGTGGATCGCTTTCTGCACATTTGTGGATCGCTTTCTGCACATTTATGGATCGCTTTCTGCACATTTGTGGATCGCTTTCTGCACATTTATGGATCGCTTTCTGCACATTTGTGGATCGCTTTCTGCACATTTGTGAATTGCTTTCTGTGCATTTGTTGATTGGTTTCTGCACATTTGTGAATCGCTTTCTGCACATTTGTGAATCGCTTTCTGTGCATTTGTTGATCGCTTTCTGCACATTTGTGAATTGCTTTCTGTGCATTTGTTGATTGGTTTCTGCACATTTGTGGATCGCTTTCTGCACATTTGTGGATCGCTTTCTGCACATTTATGGATCGCTTTCTGCACATTTGTGGATCGCTTTCTGCACATTTATGGATCGCTTTCTGCACATTTAAGGATCGCTTTCTGCACATTTATGGATCGCTTTCTGCACATTTGTGGATCGCTTTCTGCACATTTATGGATCGCTTTCTGCATATTGAATCACTTTCTGCACATTTGTGAATCGCTTTCTGCACATTTGTGGATCGCTTTCTGCACATTTATGGATCGCTTTCTGCACATTTGTGGATCGCTTTCTGCACATTTGTGGATTGCTTTCTGCACATTTATGGATCGCTTTCTGCACATTTGTTGCGTTTTCTGCACATTTATGGATTGCTTTCTTCACATTTGTGTATCGCTTTCTGCACATTTGTGGATCACTTTCTGCACATTTGTGGATCGCTTTCTGCACATTTGTGAATCGCTTTCTGTGCATTTGTTGATCGCTTTCTGCACATTTGTGAATTGCTTTCTGTGCATTTGTTGATTGGTTTCTGCACATTTGTGAATCGCTTTCTGCACATTTGTGGATCGCTTTCTGCACATTTATGGATCGCTTTCTGCACATTTGTGGATCGCTTTCTGCACATTTGTGGATTGCTTTCTGCACATTTATGGATCGCTTTCTGCACATTTGTTGCGTTTTCTGCACATTTATGGATCGCTTTCTTCACATTTGTGTATCGCTTTCTGCACATTTGTGGATCGCTTTCTGCACATTTGTGGATCGCTTTCTGCACATTTGTGAATCGCTTTCTGTGCATTTGTTGATCGCTTTCTGCACATTTGTGGATCGCTTTCTGCACATTTGTGGATCGCTTTCTGCACATTTATGGATTGCTTTCTTCACATTTGTTGATTGGTTTCTGCACATTTGTGGATGGTTTTCTGCACATTTATGGATTGCTTTCTTCACATTTGTGTATCGCTTTCTGCACATTTGTGGATCGCTTTCTGCACATTTGTGGATCGCTTTCTGCACATTTGTGGATCGCTTTCTGCACATTTATGGATTGCTTTCTTCACATTTGTTGATGGGTTTCTGCACATTTGTGGATGGCTTTCTGCACATTTATGGATCGCTTTCTGCACATTTGTGGATGGCTTTCTGCACATTTATGGATCGCTTTCTGCACATTTATGGATCGCTTTCTGCACATTTGTGAATCGCTTTCTGTGCATTTGTGGATTGTTTTCTGCACATTTATGGATCGCTTTCTGCACATTTATGGATCGCTTTCTGCACATTTGTGAATCGCTTTCTGCACATTTATGGATCGCTTTCTGCACATTTGTGGATCGCTTTCTGCACATTTATGGATCGCTTTCTGCACATTTGTGGATCGCTTTCTGCACATTTATGGATCCCTTTCTGCACATTGAATCACTTTCTGCACATTTGTGGATCGCTTTCTGCACATTTGTGGATCGCTTTCTGCACATTTATGGATCGCTTTCTGCACATTTGTGGATCGCTTTCTGCACATTTATGGATCGCTTTCTGCACATTTGTGGATCGCTTTCTGCACATTTATGGATTGCTTTCTTCACATTTGTTGATTGGTTTCTGCACATTTGTGGACTGCTTTCTGCACATTTGTGGATGGCTTTCTGCACATTTATGGATCGCTTTCTGCACATTTGTGGATGGCTTTCTGCACATTTATGGATCGCTTTCTGCACATTTGTGGATTGCTTTCTGCACATTTATGGATCACTTTCTGCACATTTATGGATCGCTTTCTGCACATTTGTGAATCGCTTTCTGCACATTTGTGGATCGCTTTCTGCACATTTGTGGATCGGTTTCTGCACATTTGTGAATCGCTTTCTGCACATTTGTGAATCGCTTTCTGCCGTTTGTGGATCGCTTTCTGCCGTTTGTGGATCGCTTTCTGCACATTTGTGGATCGCTTTCTGCACATTTATGGATCGCTTTCTGCACATTTGTGGATCGCTTTCTGCACATTTATGGATCGCTTTCTGCACATTTGTGGATCGCTTTCTGCACATTTGTGGATCGCTTTCTGCACATTTATGGATCGCTTTCTGCACATTTGTGGATCGCTTTCTGCACATTTGTGAATCGCTTTCTGCACATTTGTGAATCGCTTTCTGCACATTTGTGGATCGCTTTCTGCACATTTGTGGATCTCTTTCTGCACATTTGTGGATCGCTTTCTGCACATTTGTGGATCGCTTTCTGCACATTTATGGATTGCTTTCTTCACATTTGTTGATTGGTTTCTGCACATTTGTGGATCGCTTTCTGCACATTTGTGGATCGGTTTCTGCACATTTGTGAATCGCTTTCTGCACATTTGTGAATCGCTTTCTGCCGTTTGTGGATCGCTTTCTGCCGTTTGTGGATCGCTTTCTGCACATTTGTGGATCGCTTTCTGCACATTTATGGATCGCTTTCTGCACATTTGTGGATCGCTTTCTGCACATTTATGGATCGCTTTCTGCACATTTGTGGATCGCTTTCTGCACATTTGTGGATCGCTTTCTGCACATTTATGGATCGCTTTCTGCACATTTGTGGATCGCTTTCTGCACATTTGTGGATGGCTTTCTGCACATTTATGGATCGCTTTCTGCACATTTATGGATCGCTTTCTGCACATTTGTGGATCGGTTTCTGCACATTTGTGAATCGCTTTCTGCACATTTGTGAATCGCTTTCTGCACATTTGTGGATCGCTTTCTGCACATTTGTGGATCGCTTTCTGCACATTTGTGGATCGCTTTCTGCACATTTGTGGATCGCTTTCTGCACATTTATGGATTGCTTTCTTCACATTTGTTGATTGGTTTCTGCACATTTGTGGATCGCTTTCTGCACATTTGTGGATCGCTTTCTGCACATTTGTGGATCGCTTTCTGCACATTGAATCACTTTCTGCACATTTGTGGATCGCTTTCTGCACATTGAATCACTTTCTGCACATTTGTGGATCGCTTTCTGCACATTTGTGGATCGCTTTCTGCACATTTATGGATCGCTTTCTGCACATTTGTGGATCGCTTTCTGCACATTTATGGATCGCTTTCTGCACATTTGTGGATCGCTTTCTGCACATTTATGGATTGCTTTCTTCACATTTGTTGATTGGTTTCTGCACATTTGTGGACTGCTTTCTGCACATTTGTGGATGGCTTTCTGCACATTTATGGATCGCTTTCTGCACATTTGTGGATGGCTTTCTGCACATTTGTGGATCGCTTTCTGCACATTTGTGAATTGCTTTCTGTGCATTTGTTGATCGGTTTCTGCACATTTGTTGATCGCTTTCTGCACATTTGTGGATGGCTTTCTTCACATTTGTGGATCGCTTTCTGCACATTTATGGATTGCTTTCTTCACATTTGTTGATTGGTTTCTGCACATTTGTGGACCGCTTTCTGCACATTTGTGGATGGCTTTCTGCACATTTATAGATCGCTTTCTGCACATTGAATCACTTTCTGCACATTTGTGGATCGCTTTCTGCACATTTGTGGATCGCTTTCTGCACATTTATGGATCGCTTTCTGCACATTTGTGGATCGCTTTCTGCACATTTATGGATCGCTTTCTGCACATTTGTGGATCGCTTTCTGCACATTTATGGATTGCTTTCTTCACATTTGTTGATTGGTTTCTGCACATTTGTGGACTGCTTTCTGCACATTTGTGGATGGCTTTCTGCACATTTATGGATCGCTTTCTGCACATTTGTGGATCGCTTTCTGCACATTGAATCACTTTCTGCACATTTGTGGATCGCTTTCTGCACATTGAATCACTTTCTGCACATTTGTGGATCGCTTTCTGCACATTTGTGGATCGCTTTCTGCACATTTGTGGATCGCTTTCTGCACATTTATGGATTGCTTTCTTCACATTTGTTGATTGGTTTCTGCACATTTGTGGACTGCTTTCTGCACATTTGTGGACTGCTTTCTGCACATTTGTGGACTGCTTTCTGCACATTTGTGGACTGCTTTCTGCACATTTGTGGACTGCTTTCTGCACATTTGTGGACTGCTTTCTGCACATTTGTGGACTGCTTTCTGCACATTTGTGGACTGCTTTCTGCACATTTGTGGACTGCTTTCTGCACATTTATGGATCGCTTTCTGCACATTTGTGGATGGCTTTCTGCACATTTGTGGATCGCTTTCTGCACATTTGTGAATTGCTTTCTGTGCATTTGTTGATCGGTTTCTGCACATTTGTTGATCGCTTTCTGCACATTTATGGATCGCTTTCTGCACATTTAAGGATCGCTTTCTGCACATTTATGGATCGCTTTCTGCACATTTGTGGATCGCTTTCTGCACATTTATGGATCGCTTTCTGCATATTGAATCACTTTCTGCACATTTGTGAATCGCTTTCTGCACATTTATGGATCGCTTTCTGCACATTTATGGATCGCTTTCTGCACATTTGTGGATTGCTTTCTGCACATTTGTGGATTGCTTTCTGCACATTTATGGATCGCTTTCTGCACATTTGTTGCGTTTTCTGCACATTTATGGATTGCTTTCTTCACATTTGTGTATCGCTTTCTGCACATTTGTGGATCACTTTCTGCACATTTGTGGATCGCTTTCTGCACATTTGTGAATCGCTTTCTGTGCATTTGTTGATTGGTTTCTGCACATTTGTGAATCGCTTTCTGCACATTTGTGGATCGCTTTCTGCACATTTATGGATCGCTTTCTGCACATTTGTGGATCGCTTTCTGCACATTTGTGGATTGCTTTCTGCACATTTATGGATCGCTTTCTGCACATTTGTTGCGTTTTCTGCACATTTATGGATCGCTTTCTTCACATTTGTGGATCGCTTTCTGCACATTTATGGATCGCTTTCTGCACATTTGTGGATCGCTTTCTGCACATTTGTGGATTGCTTTCTGCACATTTATGGATCGCTTTCTGCACATTTGTTGCGTTTTCTGCACATTTATGGATCGCTTTCTTCACATTTGTGTATCGCTTTCTGCACATTTGTGGATCGCTTTCTGCACATTTGTGGATCGCTTTCTGCACATTTGTGAATCGCTTTCTGTGCATTTGTTGATCGCTTTCTGCACATTTGTGGATCGCTTTCTGCACATTTGTGGATCGCTTTCTGCACATTTATGGATTGCTTTCTTCACATTTGTTGATTGGTTTCTGCACATTTGTGGATCGCTTTCTGCACATTTATGGATTGCTTTCTGCACATTTATGGATTGCTTTCTGCACATTTGTGGATTGCTTTCTGCACATTTGTGGATCGCTTTCTGCACATTTGTGGATCGCTTTCTGCACATTTGTGAATCGCTTTCTGCACATTTGTGGATTGCTTTCTGCACATTTATGGATCGCTTTCTGCAAATTTGTGGATGGCTTTCTGCACATTTGTGGATCGCTTTCTGCACATTTGTGGATCGCTTTCTGCACATTTATGGATTGCTTTCTTCACATTTGTTGATGGGTTTCTGCACATTTGTGGATGGCTTTCTGCACATTTATGGATCGCTTTCTGCACATTTATGGATCGCTTTCTGCACATTTGTGAATCGCTTTCTGTGCATTTGTGGATTGTTTTCTGCACATTTATGGATCGCTTTCTGCACATTTATGGATCGCTTTCTGCACATTTGTGAATCGCTTTCTGCACATTTATGGATCGCTTTCTGCACATTTGTGGATCGCTTTCTGCACATTTGTGGATCGCTTTCTGCACATTTATGGATCGCTTTCTGCACATTTGTGGATCGCTTTCTGCACATTTATGGATCCCTTTCTGCACATTGAATCACTTTCTGCACATTTGTGGATCGCTTTCTGCACATTTGTGGATCGCTTTCTGCACATTTATGGATCGCTTTCTGCACATTTGTGGATCGCTTTCTGCACATTTATGGATCGCTTTCTGCACATTTGTGGATCGCTTTCTGCACATTTATGGATTGCTTTCTTCACATTTGTTGATTGGTTTCTGCACATTTGTGGACTGCTTTCTGCACATTTGTGGATGGCTTTCTGCACATTTATGGATCGCTTTCTGCACATTTGTGGATGGCTTTCTGCACATTTATGGATCGCTTTCTGCACATTTGTGGATTGCTTTCTGCACATTTATGGATCACTTTCTGCACATTTATGGATCGCTTTCTGCAGATTTATGGATCGCTTTCTGCACATTTATGGATCGCTTTCTGCACATTTGTGAATCGCTTTCTGCACATTTGTGGATCGCTTTCTGCACATTTGTGGATCGGTTTCTGCACATTTGTGAATCGCTTTCTGCACATTTGTGAATCGCTTTCTGCACATTTGTGGATCGCTTTCTGCACATTTATGGATTGCTTTCTTCACATTTGTTGATTGGTTTCTGCACATTTGTGGACTGCTTTCTGCACATTTGTGGATGGCTTTCTGCACATTTATGGATCGCTTTCTGCACATTTGTGGATGGCTTTCTGCACATTTGTGGATCGCTTTCTGCACATTTGTGAATTGCTTTCTGTGCATTTGTTGATCGGTTTCTGCACATTTGTTGATCGCTTTCTGCACATTTGTGGATCGCTTTCTGCACATTTATGGATTGCTTTCTTCACATTTGTTGATTGGTTTCTGCACATTTGTGGACCGCTTTCTGCACATTTGTGGATGGCTTTCTGCACATTTATAGATCGCTTTCTGCACATTGAATCACTTTCTGCACATTTGTGGATCGCTTTCTGCACATTTGTGGATCGCTTTCTGCACATTTATGGATCGCTTTCTGCACATTTGTGGATCGCTTTCTGCACATTTATGGATCGCTTTCTGCACATTTGTGGATCGCTTTCTGCACATTTATGGATTGCTTTCTTCACATTTGTTGATTGGTTTCTGCACATTTGTGGACTGCTTTCTGCACATTTGTGGATGGCTTTCTGCACATTTATGGATCGCTTTCTGCACATTTGTGGATCGCTTTCTGCACATTGAACCACTTTCTGCACATTTGTGGATCGCTTTCTGCACATTGAATCACTTTCTGCACATTTGTGGATCGCTTTCTGCACATTTGTGGATCGCTTTCTGCACATTTGTGGATCGCTTTCTGCACATTTATGGATTGCTTTCTTCACATTTGTTGATTGGTTTCTGCACATTTGTGGACTGCTTTCTGCACATTTGTGGACTGCTTTCTGCACATTTGTGGACTGCTTTCTGCACATTTGTGGACTGCTTTCTGCACATTTGTGGACTGCTTTCTGCACATTTGTGGACTGCTTTCTGCACATTTGTGGACTGCTTTCTGCACATTTGTGGACTGCTTTCTGCACATTTGTGGACTGCTTTCTGCACATTTATGGATCGCTTTCTGCACATTTGTGGATGGCTTTCTGCACATTTGTGGATCGCTTTCTGCACATTTGTGAATTGCTTTCTGTGCATTTGTTGATCGGTTTCTGCACATTTGTTGATCGCTTTCTGCACATTTATGGATCGCTTTCTGCACATTTAAGGATCGCTTTCTGCACATTTATGGATCGCTTTCTCCACATTTGTGGATCGCTTTCTGCACATTTATGGATCGCTTTCTGCATATTGAATCACTTTCTGCACATTTGTGAATCGCTTTCTGCACATTTATGGATCGCTTTCTGCACATTTATGGATCGCTTTCTGCACATTTGTGGATTGCTTTCTGCACATTTGTGGATTGCTTTCTGCACATTTATGGATCGCTTTCTGCACATTTGTTGCGTTTTCTGCACATTTATGGATTGCTTTCTTCACATTTGTGTATCGCTTTCTGCACATTTGTGGATCACTTTCTGCACATTTGTGGATCGCTTTCTGCACATTTGTGAATCGCTTTCTGTGCATTTGTTGATTGGTTTCTGCACATTTGTGAATCGCTTTCTGCACATTTGTGGATCGCTTTCTGCACATTTATGGATCGCTTTCTGCACATTTGTGGATCGCTTTCTGCACATTTGTGGATTGCTTTCTGCACATTTATGGATCGCTTTCTGCACATTTGTTGCGTTTTCTGCACATTTATGGATCGCTTTCTTCACATTTGTGTATCGCTTTCTGCACATTTGTGGATCGCTTTCTGCACATTTGTGGATCGCTTTCTGCACATTTGTGAATCGCTTTCTGTGCATTTGTTGATCGCTTTCTGCACATTTGTGGATCGCTTTCTGCACATTTGTGGATCGCTTTCTGCACATTTATGGATTGCTTTCTTCACATTTGTTGATTGGTTTCTGCACATTTGTGGATCGCTTTCTGCACATTTATGGATTGCTTTCTGCACATTTATGGATTGCTTTCTGCACATTTGTGGATTGCTTTCTGCACATTTGTGGATCGCTTTCTGCACATTTGTGGATCGCTTTCTGCACATTTGTGAATCGCTTTCTGCACATTTGTGGATTGCTTTCTGCACATTTATGGATCGCTTTCTGCAAATTTGTGGATGGCTTTCTGCACATTTGTGGATCGCTTTCTGCACATTTGTGGATCGCTTTCTGCACATTTATGGATTGCTTTCTTCACATTTGTTGATGGGTTTCTGCACATTTGTGGATGGCTTTCTGCACATTTATGGATCGCTTTCTGCACATTTATGGATCGCTTTCTGCACATTTGTGAATCGCTTTCTGCACATTTATGGATCGCTTTCTGCACATTTGTGGATCGCTTTCTGCACATTTGTGGATCGCTTTCTGCACATTTATGGATCGCTTTCTGCACATTTGTGGATCGCTTTCTGCACATTTATGGATCCCTTTCTGCACATTGAATCACTTTCTGCACATTTGTGGATCGCTTTCTGCACATTTGTGGATCGCTTTCTGCACATTTATGGATCGCTTTCTGCACATTTGTGGATCGCTTTCTGCACATTTATGGATCGCTTTCTGCACATTTGTGGATCGCTTTCTGCACATTTGTGAATTGCTTTCTGTGCATTTGTTGATTGGTTTCTGCACATTTGTGAATCGCTTTCTGCACATTTGTGAATCGCTTTCTGTGCATTTGTTGATCGCTTTCTGCACATTTGTGAATTGCTTTCTGTGCATTTGTTGATTGGTTTCTGCACATTTGTGGATCGCTTTCTGCACATTTGTGGATCGCTTTCTGCACATTTATGGATCGCTTTCTGCACATTTGTGGATCGCTTTCTGCACATTTATGGATCGCTTTCTGCACATTTAAGGATCGCTTTCTGCACATTTATGGATCGCTTTCTGCACATTTGTGGATCGCTTTCTGCACATTTATGGATCGCTTTCTGCATATTGAATCACTTTCTGCACATTTGTGAATCGCTTTCTGCACATTTGTGGATCGCTTTCTGCACATTTATGGATCGCTTTCTGCACATTTGTGGATCGCTTTCTGCACATTTGTGGATTGCTTTCTGCACATTTATGGATCGCTTTCTGCACATTTGTTGCGTTTTCTGCACATTTATGGATTGCTTTCTTCACATTTGTGTATCGCTTTCTGCACATTTGTGGATCACTTTCTGCACATTTGTGGATCGCTTTCTGCACATTTGTGAATCGCTTTCTGTGCATTTGTTGATCGCTTTCTGCACATTTGTGAATTGCTTTCTGTGCATTTGTTGATTGGTTTCTGCACATTTGTGAATCGCTTTCTGCACATTTGTGGATCGCTTTCTGCACATTTATGGATCGCTTTCTGCACATTTGTGGATCGCTTTCTGCACATTTGTGGATTGCTTTCTGCACATTTATGGATCGCTTTCTGCACATTTGTTGCGTTTTCTGCACATTTATGGATCGCTTTCTTCACATTTGTGTATCGCTTTCTGCACATTTGTGGATCGCTTTCTGCACATTTGTGGATCGCTTTCTGCACATTTGTGAATCGCTTTCTGTGCATTTGTTGATCGCTTTCTGCACATTTGTGGATCGCTTTCTGCACATTTGTGGATCGCTTTCTGCACATTTATGGATTGCTTTCTTCACATTTGTTGATTGGTTTCTGCACATTTGTGGATGGTTTTCTGCACATTTATGGATTGCTTTCTTCACATTTGTGTATCGCTTTCTGCACATTTGTGGATCGCTTTCTGCACATTTGTGGATCGCTTTCTGCACATTTGTGGATCGCTTTCTGCACATTTATGGATTGCTTTCTTCACATTTGTTGATGGGTTTCTGCACATTTGTGGATGGCTTTCTGCACATTTATGGATCGCTTTCTGCACATTTGTGGATGGCTTTCTGCACATTTATGGATCGCTTTCTGCACATTTATGGATCGCTTTCTGCACATTTGTGAATCGCTTTCTGTGCATTTGTGGATTGTTTTCTGCACATTTATGGATCGCTTTCTGCACATTTATGGATCGCTTTCTGCACATTTGTGAATCGCTTTCTGCACATTTATGGATCGCTTTCTGCACATTTGTGGATCGCTTTCTGCACATTTATGGATCGCTTTCTGCACATTTGTGGATCGCTTTCTGCACATTTATGGATCCCTTTCTGCACATTGAATCACTTTCTGCACATTTGTGGATCGCTTTCTGCACATTTGTGGATCGCTTTCTGCACATTTATGGATCGCTTTCTGCACATTTGTGGATCGCTTTCTGCACATTTATGGATCGCTTTCTGCACATTTGTGGATCGCTTTCTGCACATTTATGGATTGCTTTCTTCACATTTGTTGATTGGTTTCTGCACATTTGTGGACTGCTTTCTGCACATTTGTGGATGGCTTTCTGCACATTTATGGATCGCTTTCTGCACATTTGTGGATGGCTTTCTGCACATTTATGGATCGCTTTCTGCACATTTGTGGATTGCTTTCTGCACATTTATGGATCACTTTCTGCACATTTATGGATCGCTTTCTGCACATTTGTGAATCGCTTTCTGCACATTTGTGGATCGCTTTCTGCACATTTGTGGATCGGTTTCTGCACATTTGTGAATCGCTTTCTGCACATTTGTGAATCGCTTTCTGCCGTTTGTGGATCGCTTTCTGCCGTTTGTGGATCGCTTTCTGCACATTTGTGGATCGCTTTCTGCACATTTATGGATCGCTTTCTGCACATTTGTGGATCGCTTTCTGCACATTTATGGATCGCTTTCTGCACATTTGTGGATCGCTTTCTGCACATTTGTGGATCGCTTTCTGCACATTTATGGATCGCTTTCTGCACATTTGTGGATCGCTTTCTGCACATTTGTGAATCGCTTTCTGCACATTTGTGAATCGCTTTCTGCACATTTGTGGATCGCTTTCTGCACATTTGTGGATCTCTTTCTGCACATTTGTGGATCGCTTTCTGCACATTTGTGGATCGCTTTCTGCACATTTATGGATTGCTTTCTTCACATTTGTTGATTGGTTTCTGCACATTTGTGGATCGCTTTCTGCACATTTGTGGATCGGTTTCTGCACATTTGTGAATCGCTTTCTGCACATTTGTGAATCGCTTTCTGCCGTTTGTGGATCGCTTTCTGCCGTTTGTGGATCGCTTTCTGCACATTTGTGGATCGCTTTCTGCACATTTATGGATCGCTTTCTGCACATTTGTGGATCGCTTTCTGCACATTTATGGATCGCTTTCTGCACATTTGTGGATCGCTTTCTGCACATTTGTGGATCGCTTTCTGCACATTTATGGATCGCTTTCTGCACATTTGTGGATCGCTTTCTGCACATTTGTGGATGGCTTTCTGCACATTTATGGATCGCTTTCTGCACATTTATGGATCGCTTTCTGCACATTTGTGGATCGGTTTCTGCACATTTGTGAATCGCTTTCTGCACATTTGTGAATCGCTTTCTGCACATTTGTGGATCGCTTTCTGCACATTTGTGGATCGCTTTCTGCACATTTGTGGATCGCTTTCTGCACATTTGTGGATCGCTTTCTGCACATTTATGGATTGCTTTCTTCACATTTGTTGATTGGTTTCTGCACATTTGTGGATCGCTTTCTGCACATTTGTGGATCGCTTTCTGCACATTTGTGGATCGCTTTCTGCACATTGAATCACTTTCTGCACATTTGTGGATCGCTTTCTGCACATTGAATCACTTTCTGCACATTTGTGGATCGCTTTCTGCACATTTGTGGATCGCTTTCTGCACATTTATGGATCGCTTTCTGCACATTTGTGGATCGCTTTCTGCACATTTATGGATCGCTTTCTGCACATTTGTGGATCGCTTTCTGCACATTTATGGATTGCTTTCTTCACATTTGTTGATTGGTTTCTGCACATTTGTGGACTGCTTTCTGCACATTTGTGGATGGCTTTCTGCACATTTATGGATCGCTTTCTGCACATTTGTGGATGGCTTTCTGCACATTTGTGGATCGCTTTCTGCACATTTGTGAATTGCTTTCTGTGCATTTGTTGATCGGTTTCTGCACATTTGTTGATCGCTTTCTGCACATTTGTGGATGGCTTTCTTCACATTTGTGGATCGCTTTCTGCACATTTATGGATTGCTTTCTTCACATTTGTTGATTGGTTTCTGCACATTTGTGGACCGCTTTCTGCACATTTGTGGATGGCTTTCTGCACATTTATAGATCGCTTTCTGCACATTGAATCACTTTCTGCACATTTGTGGATCGCTTTCTGCACATTTGTGGATCGCTTTCTGCACATTTATGGATCGCTTTCTGCACATTTGTGGATCGCTTTCTGCACATTTATGGATCGCTTTCTGCACATTTGTGGATCGCTTTCTGCACATTTATGGATTGCTTTCTTCACATTTGTTGATTGGTTTCTGCACATTTGTGGACTGCTTTCTGCACATTTGTGGATGGCTTTCTGCACATTTATGGATCGCTTTCTGCACATTTGTGGATCGCTTTCTGCACATTGAATCACTTTCTGCACATTTGTGGATCGCTTTCTGCACATTGAATCACTTTCTGCACATTTGTGGATCGCTTTCTGCACATTTGTGGATCGCTTTCTGCACATTTGTGGATCGCTTTCTGCACATTTATGGATTGCTTTCTTCACATTTGTTGATTGGTTTCTGCACATTTGTGGACTGCTTTCTGCACATTTGTGGACTGCTTTCTGCACATTTGTGGACTGCTTTCTGCACATTTGTGGACTGCTTTCTGCACATTTGTGGACTGCTTTCTGCACATTTGTGGACTGCTTTCTGCACATTTGTGGACTGCTTTCTGCACATTTGTGGACTGCTTTCTGCACATTTGTGGACTGCTTTCTGCACATTTATGGATCGCTTTCTGCACATTTGTGGATGGCTTTCTGCACATTTGTGGATCGCTTTCTGCACATTTGTGAATTGCTTTCTGTGCATTTGTTGATCGGTTTCTGCACATTTGTTGATCGCTTTCTGCACATTTATGGATCGCTTTCTGCACATTTAAGGATCGCTTTCTGCACATTTATGGATCGCTTTCTGCACATTTGTGGATCGCTTTCTGCACATTTATGGATCGCTTTCTGCATATTGAATCACTTTCTGCACATTTGTGAATCGCTTTCTGCACATTTATGGATCGCTTTCTGCACATTTATGGATCGCTTTCTGCACATTTGTGGATTGCTTTCTGCACATTTGTGGATTGCTTTCTGCACATTTATGGATCGCTTTCTGCACATTTGTTGCGTTTTCTGCACATTTATGGATTGCTTTCTTCACATTTGTGTATCGCTTTCTGCACATTTGTGGATCACTTTCTGCACATTTGTGGATCGCTTTCTGCACATTTGTGAATCGCTTTCTGTGCATTTGTTGATTGGTTTCTGCACATTTGTGAATCGCTTTCTGCACATTTGTGGATCGCTTTCTGCACATTTATGGATCGCTTTCTGCACATTTGTGGATCGCTTTCTGCACATTTGTGGATTGCTTTCTGCACATTATGGATCGCTTTCTGCACATTTGTTGCGTTTTCTGCACATTTATGGATCGCTTTCTTCACATTTGTGTATCGCTTTCTGCACATTTGTGGATCGCTTTCTGCACATTTGTGGATCGCTTTCTGCACATTTGTGAATCGCTTTCTGTGCATTTGTTGATCGCTTTCTGCACATTTGTGGATCGCTTTCTGCACATTTGTGGATCGCTTTCTGCACATTTATGGATTGCTTTCTTCACATTTGTTGATTGGTTTCTGCACATTTGTGGATCGCTTTCTGCACATTTATGGATTGCTTTCTGCACATTTATGGATTGCTTTCTGCACATTTGTGGATTGCTTTCTGCACATTTGTGGATCGCTTTCTGCACATTTGTGGATCGCTTTCTGCACATTTGTGAATCGCTTTCTGCACATTTGTGGATTGCTTTCTGCACATTTATGGATCGCTTTCTGCAAATTTGTGGATGGCTTTCTGCACATTTGTGGATCGCTTTCTGCACATTTGTGGATCGCTTTCTGCACATTTATGGATTGCTTTCTTCACATTTGTTGATGGGTTTCTGCACATTTGTGGATGGCTTTCTGCACATTTATGGATCGCTTTCTGCAACATTTATGGATCGCTTTCTGCACATTTGTGAATCGCTTTCTGTGCATTTGTGGATTGTTTTCTGCACATTTATGGATCGCTTTCTGCACATTTATGGATCGCTTTCTGCACATTTGTGAATCGCTTTCTGCACATTTATGGATCGCTTTCTGCACATTTGTGGATCGCTTTCTGCACATTTGTGGATCGCTTTCTGCACATTTATGGATCGCTTTCTGCACATTTGTGGATCGCTTTCTGCACATTTATGGATCCCTTTCTGCACATTGAATCACTTTCTGCACATTTGTGGATCGCTTTCTGCACATTTGTGGATCGCTTTCTGCACATTTATGGATCGCTTTCTGCACATTTGTGGATCGCTTTCTGCACATTTATGGATCGCTTTCTGCACATTTGTGGATCGCTTTCTGCACATTTATGGATTGCTTTCTTCACATTTGTTGATTGGTTTCTGCACATTTGTGGACTGCTTTCTGCACATTTGTGGATGGCTTTCTGCACATTTATGGATCGCTTTCTGCACATTTGTGGATGGCTTTCTGCACATTTATGGATCGCTTTCTGCACATTTGTGGATTGCTTTCTGCACATTTATGGATCACTTTCTGCACATTTATGGATCGCTTTCTGCAGATTTATGGATCGCTTTCTGCACATTTATGGATCGCTTTCTGCACATTTGTGAATCGCTTTCTGCACATTTGTGGATCGCTTTCTGCACATTTGTGGATCGGTTTCTGCACATTTGTGAATCGCTTTCTGCACATTTGTGAATCGCTTTCTGCACATTTGTGAATCGCTTTCTGTGCATTTGTGGATTGCTTTCTGTGCATTTGTGGAACGCTTTCTGCACATTTATGGATCGCTTTCTGCACATTTGTGAATCGCTTTCTGCACATTTGTGGATCGCTTTCTGCACATTTGTGGATCGGTTTCTGCACATTTGTGAATCGCTTTCTGCACATTTGTGAATCGCTTTCTGCCGTTTGTGGATCGCTTTCTGCCGTTTGTGGATCGCTTTCTGCACATTTGTGGATCGCTTTCTGCACATTTATGGATCGCTTTCTGCACATTTGTGGATCGCTTTCTGCACATTTATGGATCGCTTTCTGCACATTTGTGGATCGCTTTCTGCACATTTGTGGATCGCTTTCTGCACATTTATGGATCGCTTTCTGCACATTTGTGGATCGCTTTCTGCACATTTGTGGATGGCTTTCTGCACATTTATGGATCGCTTTCTGCACATTTATGGATCGCTTTCTGCACATTTGTGGATCGGTTTCTGCACATTTGTGAATCGCTTTCTGCACATTTGTGAATCGCTTTCTGCACATTTGTGGATCGCTTTCTGCACATTTGTGGATCGCTTTCTGCACATTTGTGGATCGCTTTCTGCACATTTGTGGATCGCTTTCTGCACATTTATGGATTGCTTTCTTCACATTTGTTGATTGGTTTCTGCACATTTGTGGATCGCTTTCTGCACATTTGTGGATCGCTTTCTGCACATTTGTGAATCGCTTTCTGCACATTTATGGATCGCTTTCTGCACATTTGTGGATCGCTTTCTGCACATTTATGGATCGCTTTCTGCACATTTGTGGATCGCTTTCTGCACATTTATGGATCCCTTTCTGCACATTGAATCACTTTCTGCACATTTGTGGATCGCTTTCTGCACATTTGTGGATCGCTTTCTGCACATTTATGGATCGCTTTCTGCACATTTGTGGATCGCTTTCTGCACATTTATGGATCGCTTTCTGCACATTTGTGGATCGCTTTCTGCACATTTATGGATTGCTTTCTTCACATTTGTTGATTGGTTTCTGCACATTTGTGGACTGCTTTCTGCACATTTGTGGATGGCTTTCTGCACATTTATGGATCGCTTTCTGCACATTTGTGGATGGCTTTCTGCACATTTATGGATCGCTTTCTGCACATTTGTGGATTGCTTTCTGCACATTTATGGATCACTTTCTGCACA